>NC_141900.1:17339118-17642148 GCF_057802395.1 Ceratotherium simum simum
AGGTTTCCTTGCCACACGCCTAAGGTTTAATCTTTTCTTTTTTTTCCCCCTGAGGCAATTCCATCCAGCATTGTCAACCATGTCAATTTAACTGGAATGTCTCAAAACATCTGTAAAATACTGATTAAAATAGACACTATGGTAACATAAAAGAAATGTGCTGTCTTTTCTGTGTCTCTATCTTATTTCTAGAATTGCCTTTGCAGTTTTATTTAAAGCAAATATGTTTAAATCTCCTGTAGTGATCCTTGCTAGATGAAGATGAATATCTTGGTCACACTGGCATAGAGGGATGGGGTCATGGGAGCTGCTGGCCCTGTTCTGTCACGGAAGAGTCATTCTTCTGGGGTGTGAACATGAATGAAATGTTTCTGAAATATCTGTGGTGTCTCTCAGAGGGAAAAAAACCTCCATGGCAGAAATATAGCCAGAGAAGGCCACTGTGAAAAACACTTGGGGCTAAGAAGAACCACAGAAGAGAAACCGCATGGAAGCCACAGAGCGCTCTCATCTCCTTTTTACGGGCAGAAATTAGGATGTGGGACAACCACTTAATTAAGAAGCATTTATTATCTCTTTTATCATGCTTCTCATTGCATCATGCTTCTTAGGTCTAAGTCTCTTTTTCAGGTTTTAGGGAGTCATTAAATAATATTCCTGCCCTCCCCCCTCCCCTCCCCAAGTTTGCACCGGTTGAGAAATATGACACAAAAACCAGATAGACGGAGAAAGGGAGATGCCAGCTTTATTATAGTTAAAGCTGATTGGAGGTGTGGTTAGATGTGTGGCCACAAAGGGCTTCCTGGTTCTTCTCTGTCCTTTAGACACCCTCCCCCTCCCGCTCCCACTGCAGGCAGAGCCTGTCCGGGAAAGGCACCCTCTTTGTCAGGTGGGCGATCCAAAAAGGGACCAGAAGACTCTGGGCCAAGAAGACCAGTTTCTTCTCCCAGACTCTCCATGCTGATGACTCAGGCGTGGGGGAGGGCGTGGAGAGACGCTGCAGAGTGTATACAGGTGCTTTACCCTCCAGAGAAATGGAAAGGGTATTTCATCTCTGCTGTGGGAATATGCAGAGAGGGGAATGTCCTTAACCCCCAAAACCTCTCTGCTGTGCTGCCACAGCCCTCTGCTCTGAGCCCTGGACTTGTCCTGCATCTCCCCACCAAGCCCCTCTGCTTGGGCAAGACAGTTCTCCTTACGGTTCTCTGCCCTTTCTCCACAGCACACCCTTTGTCTACTGCACCACCCATGCCACAGCCTCACTGTCTTCACTAGGGTGACTCTTCTCCGGGGAAACACCCTCCCAGCGTACCCTTCTCCCTCTTCCCTAGCCATTGGCTGATGGTTTTCCTTTTCTCTGTGAATACCTTTTGTATTTATTATATGCCCTATACAAAGAGTACTATAAAATAGTCCCCATTTTCTAAACCTCTGACAATTTATCCCTTTATTGCATTCTTTCTGGTTTCTCCCATCCTTCATTTTGTCTTTTTCACTTATAGTTACATGTGTAGGAGTCTTGCCTCCCCAGTTAGATTGTAAGGTTGCTGTGGACAGGATTGTTTCTTCTGTCTGTCCTTTGTACCCCTTCCCAAGGCTAGTCTAATATCTAGTGCGGTGTTTGTGTAGATAGTAGGAGTGTCTTAGCTTGGGTTCTCTAGAAAACAGAGTCTGAGGCAAAACTTACTTGGGAAGGCTTTATGAGGAGGTGCAATTCCAGAACACCAATAGTGAGAGAATAGGGGGAGCAAGACAGATACAAGATTACATGTTGCCAGGCTGCCCGTAGCTTCTCAAGAAAACGCAGTTAGTTGCTCTGTGCCGTACATTGTCTTGCAGACAGGGAACCACTGCACCTCACAACACTCTGTCACAGGGAGGAAGGCAAGGAATTGATCTTCCAGCTCCTTCTTGTCTCCTGTCTCTCATTGGCCAGGGTCACCCTATTGGGCTTTAAGTCCGTGTTTCCAGGCTGTGTTACCTGGCCCCTCTGTTCAGCCTGTGGGGAAGCCAGATCCTGTACCCCACAGCCTGGTGCCTCAGGAGAATCTTGAAGTGATGGGAGGATCCAGAGCCTCCACAAGACCAGTTATGGTGGACCAGGTGCCAGGGCTGCTGTAGCTCCTGCACAGGGCTCATGACAGAGGCTGAGCCAGAGCCATCACCCCTGGGACACTGAGACAGCTGGTGGTGCTGGGAGACAAGGTGGCAGCATGGGCGGGGACTTTTCGTTTACATGGAGCAGGCAGCCAGAGGAACAGTGTGGGGAGTAGCAGAAAAATCTGGAAAAGCACATAAGTTGGATCCAATACAGCACCCAATACATACATATTTGCCAAGTAACTAAATGTAATAAATGTTTAATAAATCTTTATTTACTTCTGTTGGTTAATTGCCTCCTATGTTTCTACCTTACTGGTATGATTGGGAGATACAAAGGGAGATTTAAGAGTCAACACAAACTAAATACGTAAGTGTTGAGGGATCAGAGTAGAGGAAGAATTAAAATGTGTGAGATCAAGGGAATTAAGCAAGCAAGGCTTCCTGGGGGAGGTGAGTTTTGACTTGTCTTTTGAAGGCTATAATGGTAAGGATTTATAAAGAGGAAGGAATTGTCTGCAAAGGTCTCTTGGAATCTTAGAAGCTGAGCAAAATGCCAGGTTTGGGGGTAGATTTTAGACATCTGCTGTGATAGTGTAGCTTCATCATTTTTTAAAAAATGTAACAATCATCTAGAAAACTGCTATTTATACTTTGGCTTATACTCCAAACTTTGGCAAAACCCAAAGGTGTTTTCTGCCCTTGAGATTGGAAAAATTAAAGTTGATGGTATCTAGTGTTGACAAAGAGATGGAGACACAGTTTTCTTATCCATTCTTATAAGTGTGTAAATAATCACAGCCTTTTTAGAGGTCAGTTTGATATTTTGTTAATCAGAATTTGAAATACAAATAAATGATTGACCCAGAAATTCCATTTTTTGGAATTTATATATACATAAATATATTTACAAGATTATCCATTGCAGTTTTATTTCTAACAGTGAAAATGGATTCAAATGAAATATCTATCAAGAGTGGAATGGATAACAAACTAAGGCACATCATGTTATATGTCTGTTGAAAGATGTAGGCCCATTTGTGCTGGTGTGGAAGGGTCTTGAGACACGTGGTTACATTGAAAATGCAAATTGTAAGAGCATATATAGTATCAGACCAGTGATATAAGAAACAACAAAGAGCAAAGCCAAAAAAAAAAAAACATACCAGCCTAAGGACTGGGACGTGAAGGAACTTTCTCTTTTTATTGTTTGCTTCTGCATGTGTTCCATTGTCTAAATTTAAGGGAGGAAAACCCTCAAAGGTATCATCCTTTAAATAAGAACTAAAGTTCATCTCCCAGAAAGGGTCATAGGAAATTTTCATGTTAATGCTTAAGAATTAAAAACAAAAAAAAGGAAAGATAATTGGGAAGGAAGCCATAGGTACTTCTGTACCTGGTGACATTTCACAGATTGCTTAGGATGAGGAATTCTTTTTTAGGAATTGAAGAAAAACTAATGCCAACTGATTAAAAAAGGCTTTTTATAGGCTGAAGTAGTAGAAAGGTGGAAAAGAGTATCAAAAATTAGAATATAGTAATTCAGTTCATTGTGGAAGGAAAGATTTTTCTAAAATAGAGTAATACTGAAAATAGAATAAAAATTTGATTTTATTGTGCAGATTAACAAGTTTTATGTGGACAATATGAAAGATTTATATAAACTGTTTTATTCTAAGGATGACATTGCAAATGAGTCATTTTTCTTTTCTTTTGCTAACTTAAATACTGACCCTAGCTAGAATTAGTGTAGAAAAAAAAATCAGTTTCAAAGATCCTAGGACCCCTTTCTCCACCGTCCCAGACAGGGGCTCAGACATGTAGCCCCTCCTTCCACACTTGCTGTGACAGGGGCCTCACCTCCCATGAGGTGGCCTGTTCTTTCCTTGGACAGCTCTGCTTGTTACGAAGTTCTTAGTGCTCTATTGAAGTAAAATCTACCCCGGGGGAAGGTTTACCTCTAATGCACATTAGAGTGAGCTTTAAAATTGATTAAGGCCCAGTCCACACCCTAGACCAATTAGTGTCCCTGAGAATGGGGCCCAGGCATCAGCATGTTTCTGCAGGTGCCCCAGGGAGTTTCCTGTGCACTAAGGGCTGGCAGCCACTACACTCCTGGAAACTCATTGGATTTTTTTTTGGTAAGGAAGACTGGCCCTGAGCTAACATCTGTTGCCAATCTTCCTCTTTTTGCTTGAGGAAGATTGTCCCGAGCTAACGTCCATACCAGTCTTCCTCTATTTTGTATGTGGGACGCCACCACAGCATGGCTTGATGAGTGGTATGTAGGTCCACACCTGGGATTCGAACCTGCGAACCCCGGGCTGCCAAAGGGGAGCACAAGAACTTAACCACTATGCTAGAGGGCTAGCCTCAACCCATTGGATTTATTTATTTATTTATTTGTGAGGAAGACTAGCCCTGAGCTAACATCCATTGCCAATCCTCCTCTTTGGCTGAGGAAGATTGGCCCTGGGCTAACATTCGTGCCCATCTTCCTCTACTTTATATGGGGCGCTGCTACAGCGTTGCTTGACAAGAGGTGCGTTGGTCCGTGCCCGGGATCCGAACCCGTGAACTCTGGGCTGCTGAAACGGAGCATGTGCACTTAACAGCTAAGCCACCAGGCCGGCCCCTCGACCCATTGGATTTTTAAAGAGCGCTCTCAGGTTTCACCTTCATCTATTCTCCAGGAAAATTATCCTCCAGTCTTCATGTGAAAAGGTTTGTAAAGTTTTAAAGGACTGCATGATGAGGATCAGTCTATACTGAAATCACTATAACAGGGCTTTTCTTTATAAGAAATTTTGTGAAATATAGTTGTAGTGAAAGAATCATATAACAAAGAAAGAGACCAAAATTTAATTGTGGGATATTTGGTATATACTCATGGGCTTATATTTTTGTATCTGTGCTTTAGTGAAGTTTGTTAACTTGAAATTCAAGGTCTACTCGGTTGTAGCAGTTGGACTAACATGCAGCATAAGACTGTGGGTTTGGGAGTCGTGAGTTAGAAATCTATGTGCTGCAGCTTCTTGTGAGTCAGCCTCTGTTTTCAATGTCTCAGCATTCTGCTCTTTGTAATGATTTAAAAACCAACCCAGGGCAGTGGCAGAGATAAGCCAAAGATGGCACACATACCCGGCTTGATTTAGTGGGAAATAATCAACCAGTTACAGCTTTTTAAAAAGAAAGAAATAATAGGCAGAATATAAATTTTTTGGTTTTGAGTTTAATAGTGAGAACTAGAAATTGTGATATGGGTAGTGATAGAATCTAGGTTTCCTCCAAAAGCCTATGCATATTATTTTATCTAGCAAGTTAAGGCAAACATAACCTTGTGTTCACAGTTTCCATGGGACTTGAGGATTGTTTTTGCCTGGGGAAATTTTGTTAAAGTTGAATTTCTGACCCCTGAAATGAGGGTCCATCACAGGTCTCTCATAAGGTGATGTTCAAACACCTAGAACAATGTGGGAGGGGGAGTTAGGCATTATGCCCCCCCTCAAAAAAAACTAGGTTCCTGGACGCCTGAGTTGGGCATTAGAATGAAGATGGGGTGACCTGGTCCTCAGACATGGTACCTGGAGACTGGAGTGACCTGACAGAGGCCAACGGGGTGGAAATGGAGTTGAAGAGTGACCAGGCGTGGATCTGAAGAGGCCCTGCAGAGAGGCCAACGGTGGGTGTCAGGCAGATGGCGGCTTCTGAGCAGACAGTGTCGAGAGGAGCCCCAGTTTTTAGTATGAATGTAGCTGCCACAGGCTGTCAGTAGGCAGGAGCTGTGAAAGGCATCGAGCTGGTTATGGAAAGTAAGTTGCATGTTGCCCTTACTTTTTTTCCTATAAGGGATATAAAATATTTCATCCATTTCTATTGAGGGAAAAACCAGTTCAATATTGTTCATTTTAGGTGAAGTGGTGATGGTGGTCAGCAGTCTGGAAATCATACTTTGCCCAGCTTACACTTCTCTTAATAGTCTGCACCCATCAACCCTGACCTTGCTCTTGAATTCCCACCTGGCATTCATTCACTCATTCATTCATTCATTCTCTGACCACAGGGGTCGTGTTCCGCCAGGGCAGTCTGCTGCTCCTCACCCACCTTTTGCATCTGGCCGAGTGTTCCGCATCTTGCCTCACCACAAGCAGCTCCCGGACGTGTCACACCTCTCGTTCCCCAAACCTGGAGTGCTTCGTTTATCTGATTTCACCTTGCGGTGCTGTATAGAGGCCGAGGTGACAAGGAACTGACAAGAGGCATGCTGGTGACAGCTGGGTTCTGTGTCTGCACCACACACAGTCATCCCAGTTAACTCGGGGAGACCATTTCTTTCTGAAGGAGGGTCGGTTCCATTTCTTTTTCTTCTAATCCCTTTCAGTGAGTGCTCAGCCTTGGTGAGTAATGAAACTCTGTGCCCCATGGCCCCTTTCCAGCTGGGTGCAGTTCCAAGCTGCACTCAAAGCCATCACTAATTATGTTCAAAGTTTCTTATTAATAACAGAGTAAAGACGTGAGTGAATATTAATTTTCTTTAATAAGAGGGCTTGGCTAGTTTATTATGGGTGTGAAGCTGTTTTGGTATCTGTAGATGGAGCACTGGCATGGAGCCTCAAATGTCAGGAGGCATGATGGTGCCCTCTGGCAGGAAGCTGCCAATTTTCTGGGACAGCTTTTCCCACATTCTTGCTAAAAAGGCTGTGCCCAGCTCAATGGCTTGGCAAGTAGAGCCAAACCTGGATTTGAACCGCTCTCCTAGAGAATCCGTGATCACTCTGTGGGGCCATAACAGGTTCATTTTTACATTTTCTGTGTTTAGTTTTTCCTAGATAAATCAATGTTTAAATGAGTCTGTGAATTTAATCTAGTTTAAATCCACTTAAGAGAATGTTGGGCTCTTAAAAAGTATCAGTTCCACACATACACATGATCTATGATCCACCTAGAATAGTGCATAGTACACAATAGTGCACAAAGGCTCTTTGATTACTGAATGTGATTAATGAATTAATGAATTTTGTTAATGAATTACTACAAATTATTAAAGCAAGAGTAAATTTCTTTGCTGGGAAGCAGTTTTTTAAAAGGCAGATTTGTTACTCTTTGTACTTGAAAATGATAAAATCACTTCTTTAAACATATTCTCTTATCAATTTCATATCAATTTATCAATTAATTTAAATTTGGGAAGATTCATTATATGTTAGGTCAGTGGTTCTTGGCTTCACGTTAGGAGCCCCACTCAAGACCAGTTAAATCCGAATCTCAGGTGTGGGGTTTTGGGCACCTGGGGTCTTAAATTTTTAACAGCTTTTTTGAGGTATAATTAACATACAACAAACTGCACATATTTAAAATAAACAATCTGATAAGTTTTGACATGTGTACACCTGTGAAACCATCACCACAATTAAGGTGATGAACACATCGTCTGTGGATTCCTGAGTGCCGGCAGGGTGGAGAAGCCCTACAGTAGAGACTCAAAATCGTGAGCTGCTTAAGGTGGGTAACTTGTAGCTGTTCTTCTCATCTAATATTTAGTAATAATACCACCACCAATGGAAATAGTTATTTATAATTCACGATCTAGCCCTTTGTTTCTTTTGAGACATTATATGTTTCTTTTTGAGGCATACTGTGACCATATTAAGACAAGAAGAAATATCATTTTTTATGTCGAGCTATCAGTATTTCCCCTAAACTCTTGTGTCCCGGGAAGGACTGTCTCCACACATAGTCTGGGATTGGAGACCAATTTGTCTATCTGTCCTGCTCTGATAGTGTTCATTGGAAAATTCAAGCTTTTAACAATAATCTGGGTTAAGAGTCAGCCAGTGCCTCTGATCATGTGTAATCTAGCAGACTACTCATTGCCAAGCTACAGACGTACGGCAAATGGCCGGGGCAGGGCTGTGGTGGGGAAGGGTGGGGACCAGGTGGGAGCATGTGCTGGCCCTGCTCTGAGAAAGCACCTGGCCCAAAATCCTCCGAGTTTAACTGATCACAAATCCTGATGAGGGAAATGGATCCTTATATTGAATAATGCTCCGTGTATCAATTGTGTAAGCATTTTACTGATTGTTTTTCAGCCAGTGCTAACAACATAGGGTATCTTTAGAAAATGATATCAAGAAGTCAGCCAAGGGCTGGCCCCGTGGCTTGGCGGTCGGGTGTGCGCGCTCCGCTACTGGCGGCCCGGGGTTCGGATCCCGGGCACGCGCCAACGCACTGCTTCTCTGGCCATGCTGGGGCCGCGTCCCACATGCAGCAGCTAGAAGGAGGTGCAGCTATGACACACAACTATCTACTGGGGCTTTGGGGAAACAAAGGAGGAGGATTGGCAATAGATGTTAGCTCAGAGCCCGTCTTCCTCAGCAAAAAGAGGAGGATTAGCACGGATGTTAGCTCAGGGCTGATCTTCCTCACAAAAAAAAAAAAAAATCAGCCAAATGGAATAGCATTAATGGGCAATATTAGGAAATTGGTTAAATGAATATAATTTCTTTAAGTGGTTGACTATTAGGCAAGTCCTAAAATTGATTTTGTAGGATATTTAATGACTTGGGGACATGTTCATTTTGTATTGTTGAGTGAGAACCGCAGCTTACTAAATCAGTGCGTACTGTATAATACCACTTTTCTTTTGAGAAATGTGTATGCAGACACAAGCACACAGGAAAAATAAAACACTTGGAAGACATGCACCAAAACATTGATGATTTTTATTTCTTGTGGTGAAAGAAAACATTTGGTTTTCATTTTTTCTTCTAATTTTTCTGTACTTTTCCTATTTTGAAAAACGAAAACACTTTTTTAATCAGAAAAAATAAGTGTTATTAAAAATCAGCTGCAAGAGTTCTCCCCAAATCAAAATGAAACCCTGTCTAAAACAATCCAGTCAAAATGAGGAACAAAAATAAAAATCATTAGCATTCCAGCTTCGAACTCGTGTGCGTTACCCAGTAGGCACTCCCTAAACGTTTCTTCAGCGATTTGAGTGAATGACTGGGGCTAAGCAAAATGAACAGACCCATGCTCAAGCTGGAGCTAGTTCAGTTGCTTTTCAGAGTCATCAAAGCAAATTTGAGTTGTTTATTCTATTAAACTCAAGGTCGAGGTTGCAAGGCATTTGTATTACTGTTGAAGTGTGTTGGCATTTCGTTTCATTTTGACTGACTCCAACTGTTTTTTAGTAAGAGGAGTGGGCAATATGCAAATAAGCACATTTCTGCATGTGGGCTGTTGCATTAGTTCTTGAAAATCAGTTTAGCAGAAGAGCTTCGATCTGAGGAGGGTTCTGTCCAACACGGAAGAAGACGTGAGATGAGTCCACGCACCCCTTATGTTGAGGCAGTGAAAGTGGCTGAAGTACAGGAGGGACTCCCTACATCCCTGAGTGTGTCCCTACACCCAGCCCTCTGCACTGGGCCTTGGCTCTCTCCACCGCTTTGCCATATGCAGCTTTGTTTTCTCTCTGCCTCTCCATATTGCATCTGTCTTCTCAGCCTGCAAATGTGCTCAGATCTCCTCCGGCCTGCAATCTCTTCTCATCTCTGCTGCTCCCTAGAGTTACCATTCTGTTTCTCCCCTTTCTTTCACTGCCAACGAATGTCTCAAGGAGGTTGTCAGTATTTACTGTCTGATTCAGCCAGGAGTACTTTCCCCCTCCTCTGGACTCCCCAAGCACTTTATCGGCACTTCACAGTGTCTGTGTCAGTCACAGACTTCCCTGGGTGCTAAGCCAGGCATCTTCCTCTCTGACACGTTTCTCCCTCTACCTCTGAATTCCTAGGAACACAGCAGGCCCTACGGGGACTGATTTCTGAGACTTCAGGGCATCTTTCAATTCAAGAATATGGGAAGGTTTGTAGAGGCTCCTGGCTTTTCTCCTGGAACATATTTCTACTAAGTGCCCTATGTTTATTTGATTATACTTCACATCTAACGTGAACTGCCTTTCCAACATTAACTAAAGTTTTCTCTCTCACCTAGTGTCTTCCCCTCCTCACAAAGTTTTTGTTTAATTCTTTGCTTATTTAATAACTTCAGCAGAGCTATGAGAGGCATGCCATAGCATAGAGTCAGACAGACTGGGTTCAAACCCCACCTCTGGCGTGGACAAGCTCTCTGACTTTGGGGTGCGTTACTGGACTTCTCTGTGCCTCAATATGCCCATGCAGAAAATCGGTATAACAATGGCCACTGTATGGAATTATTGTAGGATTAAAAGTGCTGTCTGGGGAGCCCTTAGCCCCCATCTGGGCCAAGAAAACCACTCAGTGATGCTGAAGCACTTCCTTTCTTCCTCTCTCCCTTCTTTCATACCTGAAAACAGGTTCAGAGTAGGGAAACCGCACTGAGGCGTGAGTGCTGAGCCAGCCAGTTTGTGCCATTCAAAGTGGTGTCCCAGCAAACTGCCAGATGACACTTCATGAGCCTCACTTCATGAGAGGGCAGTCACTCTAAAATCACCAACCACAAATATAAGGCCATGAATGCCAAGGGTCTCTTCTCTCTGCTTTGCTAAACCAGTGTGATCTGTCCAAATAATTGGAAATAACAGAAGTATGCATAGCAAGTATTAAAGCAGCAGATGGTATTCATATGCTAGCAGCTCTCTGTGCTGCCAAGTCACTCACACATCCACAGCCATGGTGGAGGGAACGGGGAAGCATCACATTTCCTTCTTTTCTTGGAATTGCCATCTTTTTCTCATCTCTGATGCCAGTGTCTTCTCACAGGATTTAGAAGAGAAGAAAAGTCTCACTGTTCTGGAAACACTAGAAAACGTTCCAAAACTTTCTTAGCCCTCTTCCTAGCAACAGATCCAATGACTTCTTCCACATTTCTTCCGGGTGGCACTGCTCTCGTGGTGTTTATCACTTTCTGCCACCTGCTAGCCATACCACCTTGGGCCATTAGTCCACTTTCTGTGGCTCAGTTTTCTCCTCTATTAAATGGGGATAATAAAATCAGCCACCTCATAAAGTTGTTATGAGGATAAAATATATGCCAGACAGTTACAAAAGTACCCAGTATGGAGTAAGCACTCAGTATATGTTGCTGTGTAGGCATGTTAGCTGCATAAACAGTGGGTGCACCTGTGGGTTGGTAGAAGTAACATGGACAAGACTCACAAAGCTTGCCTCTGGAGTCCTGACTTTGCCACTTACTAGCTGTGATGAAACGTTGAGAAATCACCTACCCTTACTGAAACTTTATTTTTATCTGTAAGATGGCGAGAAAAATACTCATTTTTCAGTATTAAGTGAGACTACTTCTGTGAAAAATAAACCATAAAATGGCGTACAATACGAGATGGTATTATTATCTCTCATCTCTGTCTTCGAGCAGAAGCTGCTGGGTCTTCGTCGTCTTTATATTTCTTGTGGCTCCCAGGGCAGTCCCTTGCCCCTAATGGACCTAAACAGTAATTGTTGAATGAACAGTTTAACAATTCAACACAGCTGAGAAAAAAGAATCAAGCCAAGAAGGCCTCTGTGTGGTTAACAGAGATGGCGTGAAATCTACATGTACACTCACAGGTTTTCTTTAGGGACTGGCCCATCAGGCCCTCCCTCTGAAGCTTTCCAGTCTTACTTCACACACAGTCAGCCCTGGGAGGACCAAAAGTATCCAATTAGAGCAGTGAGGATGAGCTGGGTTACTCTGGCCAGGCACACTGACCACCATGAGAAATTGCAGCTCGACAGCCAGACAGTAATGGTGGAGACAGAAAAACTAAGAAAAGCAGACACGAGAACTTAAAGAGCCCTTCAGTGTGGGGCTTTTTACAATAAAGAGAGATCCCATAAGGCTTACTGGAAGCTAAATTAGACAAAGCAGTTGAGATCTTTGGAGAACAGTTTCATTTTGGCGGGGATATACCAGATGACCTAAAATGACGGCTTCTGCTAATTTTCATGATTGCCTCAGGGAAGGATGAAGCTAACTTGGTTCTGTTTCTGCAATATGTTTCTCAAACATAACTTCTTGGTCTGCTGCACAGGTAATTACTTTAACTACCAAGTTCATGTTGCCAATTATCTCAACTATGGCCTAATTTTCTCTAACGATGCTGAAACCTAATTCTTCTGGGTTTTGCAGTCTCTCTGAAGTAAATGTTAAAACCTTTATCTAGCAACTGAATTTCACTATTTTTATACCACTATTTGCTCTGTGAAATAGTGTCCAATTCAGTGTTTTTATCACAGCGTGAACATCATTCTAGATGGCATGCGTGTCTAATTTGTAGATGACAAGAAGGTGAAAGGCATAACAAATATTTTGGAAAGGCAGAATTGAGAAGTCAAAAGTTTTTGGCAGTTGGAATAATGAACTCCATTCTAAAAAGGTGAAATATTAATGAGGTGAAAATAAAGCTTTCACTTGGTTCTAACAAAAATGCCTACAAAGAGATAAGGGAAATATTAATCGTCAATGTGATATGCAGCTGTAAGAACACCTGGTAAATGAGGTGCTGTAATTTTAGTCCGTATGTATTGGGCCTTTGGGGCTGTAGAGAACAGAGACTCACTCAGGCCATCCTAAAAACGAGGTACTGACCACACAGCTACTCTGTCTGGATCTGGAAAGTGGTAAGTTATCAGGGTCTAAGGCAACTTCAGGGAATGACTCTTCTCTCTTATGGTCTCTCTTCTGGGCTTTCTGGTCACCTTTGCAAATTCAGTAGGTTCTCCTCTGACTCCCAATATCCAATCCAAATCCCAGAGAGTGCTGGTTTGATTGACTTGGCTGATTGTCATTTCTTTTCTAGGGCAGAGACTTTTGCACAAGGCTACCTCATGGGTCAGCCACCAGCCTCTGTGGGATGCTCTTGAGCCCTGTTGCAGTCAGTGGCCTCCTCTGCTAAAACAACAACTTTTCTCTGCTTTTCTTAACAGTGGGCTGTGCTTGGAGAAGTTTACACAGAATGCAAATCTGGATATGTCTCCAAAGGCCAGAATTGGGATCAATGAGTGAAAGCTACAGGAAGAGAGATTCAGTTCCATACAGAGTTCCCTAAAAATGGAATAGGCCATAGGCAGATAGATGGTTGGATATGATGACCTTCCAGGCCCCTTCCAATTCCCAAAATTGTGTTTTTATTTTTATTATCGCTCTTTTCTTTTTTCCCTGAAGTATCTAATAAAAACCATCTTTTTGCATTATTATTAAAATGAGCCATGAAGATAATTCTGGCACAGTATAATTAGGATATGCCTAAGGTATCAGAAACAGTAATGCTTTTGCATTAGCCTCTTAAATAAAATATATTTCACATGTGGAATATTTGTAAATTAGACTTTATTATTGTCAATAACAATGCTATTTAAAGAAAGGAAATAATTTACATAATGTAAATGTCATGGAGCAGCAAATTGCAACAGAGATGCTTCTCTAAGATGATTTAAGATGAGTGTAAGAATGTTTGGTAAATTTTTTCCAAATAAATCCAAAGATTTCAGTTAGGCTTTTAAACTCATGTCATGATGGACTGAGTCATTTAGGAAAGATTTCCGTGATGACTCTTCTCATAGTTGCCTGAGCTGAAGTCTCCAAAATAGTGTAATCGAATCTGACCATTCAAACTTGACTAATTTGGAAGTGTGTGTGTGTGTGTGTGTGTGTGTGTGGTGTGAAGGGAGAATAAAAATCGTTCCACAGAATGTTAATCCTCTCACGAACAATAGAAACTAGTCGTTTAATCTGAGACTATCTGAAAGCACCAGGAAGACTCCAGGATGCTTCTGCTTCCACTTGCCAGTGTGAGAATGCGTTGTGACAAAAAAGAGACAAAGCAGGTACAGGGCGGAGCAGCCATGCCTCCAGCTGCCTCTTAGCTGCATTCCCTCTAGGCAGTGCATAGTTAGGGGAGAGACTAGCTTTGTTAAAATTCCAGTCCACCATTTGGAGACAAGACTAAGCTCTCTGGCTTCT
Organism: Ceratotherium simum simum; assembly: GCF_057802395.1. Taxonomy (NCBI): domain Eukaryota; kingdom Metazoa; phylum Chordata; class Mammalia; order Perissodactyla; family Rhinocerotidae; genus Ceratotherium; species Ceratotherium simum. The sequence goes on from NC_141900.1 coordinate 17,353,159, forward strand.
GTGTGCTCGTTTATAAATTGGCGATAGTAATAGTACTTAAGGGCACAGTGTCTTCTTAGCACAGTGTCTAGCTCATCCAAAGTGCTCAATAATTTAGCTACTAGGATTATTTTTTTATCTTTATTGTTCCTTAAGGGGCGGGAACCCTGAGGTTACACTCTCCTCTGCCCAGAGAGCCAATGGCATCAGTCCCTAGTCAACGCTGTGGCTCCATGTCTCCCGATCATACCCAGCCCAGCCTGAAATAGAGCTGTGTCCAGACCTAGCTCAAGGTCTGACTCATACCCCGCAGAAGACTTGAGTCCGTCTGGTGTTGGTACTTTGTTTGCTTGGACCTTGCATAAATCACTGTACCTCTCAGAGCCTCAGTTTCCTCCTCTCAAAAACTGGAGAACTGTTTAATTTTTTAGAGTTTTAAAATTTTGCATACTATTAATTTAAATTAAATTTGATTTAAAACAAAGGAGTTATCAGGTGCAAAATGTGTAGAGAAGACAGAATGTTAAAGTCATCGAAGAACATCTCTGACTTTCTTTCTTTTGAAAAGATTCCTATGTGTGGGCTCCATCCCATCTGAGATTCTGATTTAATTGGTCAGGGATTTATTTAGCCTGGATGAGGCCAAGCCATCGGTACGTTTTAAAAGCTCTCCCAGGGGTGCTCATGTGCCGCAAGGCTGAGAAGCTAGCAAGCCCAAGGTCAGCCTGTCTGTGGAGGAGGCAGGTGTAGAACGCCCAGTGCCTGCTCTTCTCACTGCAGACTGACCCCTAGTTCTGGTTTAAAACAGGTTTTCTGAACAATCCTTCCTGTGCTTTTTCCTGTTTCTCATAAAAGTGAGGTATTAAATAAACACTCCTGTTAGCTGGTTTCCGTTTAATTAAGGTTTCATTCTCTGTAGTTCTACCTTAACCTTGTACTTGTTTTCTTACAGTGGTGTGTTAAGCAACCTCTTTATCCCCAGATGCCTTCTCTTCTCACCGCCTTCAAAGCTCCCTCTAAAATGTAATTGCGTTGCTGAGTTCCTCTCCGACATTCTCAGCCTTGATCAAATACTTAGTTCTTCATTGTTTGTTCTTTGCAGTCTGTACTAGCTTCTTCCCAGCCGCAGCCTCTGTCGATGTGATTGTAAAGCACGGTGTATTCCCATGAAGTATTAAAGTAGATCAAGTGCTTTTTTTCCCTTTGATTTGTGTACACATGGTTTTCTGCTATTTAGGCGTCGTTCAGACTTCTATCTTATACCAAAATGTGATTGGAATTATGTTACCTTTTCTCATTATCCGTTGCCATTAAATTGCTTAAAGTTTCTTAGACATTGATATCCTTAAGTACAGTAATGCTTGGTTAAAATTAATCATGGAATTTAATATGTATTAAGTTCCCCTTGTCAATTTTAGTCTGATACTAGAATGAAATCTCGGCTTAATAGATTAACTCACCCAAAACAATTGACACTGTTCTGTGTTTTTTTTCCTTTTCAGGAATCTTTGTGATCTTCTTCCTCAGCACCCCCCCCCACCCCTGTGTGCTGAAGACTTTGCCCAAAGCTGCTCTCAGCTGTTGGCAGCATCCTGAGAAGAGGGCAGCTTCAGAAATCAGGGAAGCTTTTAGGAGACTCCTGGCCCAGGAGATTTTCTGAAGGTGAGAACAAATCTGTTCTCTCTTTGTCTTTAGAAGTCTGCATTAGCTGTTCTGTCTTCCAAAATCTACTTCTTGGAAAAGAGTGAATAGGGGAATAGGTTATTGAAAATTCTCTATAAAGAATTGAGTTTTTCTTTTTCAGCAGAATTTTGTAGCAGTTACAAAGGAAATCAATTGGCTATTTTGACCAAAAAGGAATTTATTTGAAGTTGTAGCTCTGATCTATGAAGATTCATTTGAGCACACACACACCCTAAAAAAAATCAATAACATTTCTCTTCTCAGAGAAATTTCTTATGTATTTAGGGTCTCTATCAGCCTTCATATCTGCCTTACCCTGCCTTCTAGGATTGTTTTAAGGATCGAACAATATAATTTCTGTGAAATCACTTTGTAAACCTTGAGGTATTATTTGCATAAGAAAAACTATTACTATTTCCAAACATTTATAGTCCTCCAAAATACTCTCATAGCCTCCAAACTGTTTTCCTCAATAGTTTGATTCATTTTTAATTTGATTCCATAAACTTTGCTAGGATCTCAAGAAGCAAAGGTTATTGATAAGTCCTTACCTTCAAGGAATATCTGTCAAACGCAGGAGACAGACACATAAATAGATATGACCAACTCCAATATGATAAAAGTATACTGAGAGTGCGTTAAGGAATCGAAAAGTCATTGAATGCAGTGTGGGGCCAGAGGACTGTGTGTAGAAGCAGGCTTCCTGAGGAGGTGACCCCTGAGTTGAGTTGCCTGGTAAAGAGCAGGGTGGGGTGGAGGAGGGCATTTCAGGCAGGAGCAGTGGGATAGGGGTGTGAAACTCACTGGTGGAAGTAATAAGTTGTTCAGAATTGTTGAACCATAGATATGGTGTATATGTGTGTGTGTGTGTGTGTGTGTGTGTGTGTGTGTGTAAGCACTGAAGGGCTTTAGGCTGGCGGTCATTGGCATTTTAGGTGTGTTATCCTGGAGAAAGTGTAGAGAAAGAGCTGGAGGTGAGCAAGGTTGAAGGAAGGAAGATTCATTTTGTAATGATGTGGAGAAGAGATGAGAGAGCTAGAATTAGGGTAGAAACAGTGAGGTATACAGAAAGAGAGAGAAATTTGAAAGAGCTAGAATATGCTGGATTTGGTGGTAGTTTGGGCATTGGAAGTGAGAAAATGTTAGGACTTGGGATTCTCAGGTTTCTGACTGGGGTGACTGAGAGCCTGATGATGCCATAAAGGGAATTTAGCAGGGAAGTGGACTTATTCTTGGGGAAGAAAGGACTTTGAGGTATGCATGGGACATCTAGGTAGAAATGTCCACCAGGAAGCTGTAAGTGTAAGTGTGGAGGTTTGGGGAGAGTTCAGGGCTAGAAACATTGATTTGGGAGTTACAGGCAATAGTTAAAAATCTGTTTTAAAATATAAATTTGATTTTGCACTGAAGCCTTCAATATTATTCGTTCATGTACTCACTACAACTCACCACATTCTCAATTTCCATTTTATTTTGACATTATCTACCATTTCATTTGTATCTGTACTTGTTGGTCTCATTTTCTTGGCATAATTAGGATTTTTCCTAGGGAAAAATGTGGTGACTTATTTAGTTTGATGAAAGAAAGTTTAAACCAGTATTTAAAAAACAATGTAAACCCTAAAATTTAGGCGAGTGACAAACCAGTGCCACTCTTCATTTTAATTCACAGTAGTTACAGAAGTTATTTAAGAAAAGTGCTTTGCTTTCAAAAATATAGTTTTTTCCCTGTATAAATCATGTTTTCATGTCAATTTCTCCTTCTCGTTGCCCTGCCCAGGATTTGAGCATGGCTTAGGGGAGACTGAACAGGATCTTTCTTGCGTTCTTCAGTGGGGGTGGTACCAGGGTCCCTCCACTGGGTCTTCCCAGCATCAGCCCAGGACGTCATTAAGGGGGCCTGTTCTAACAGAGGCTGCACTGTCTCAGATCAGTCCACCCGAGCTAGACTTTTGAAATACATCACTCAGAGCCTTCTTTGAGGGAATGTCATGGGTAAAAATTTTAAATTCAAATAGTACTTACAGTAGTAGTATTTTGAGTGAATTTTATTTGATTACTATGGCCTTAATTAGCTTACTAACTTTTTTCCTTGAGACCTGTTGGAAAATTACAAAATGCTCCCTTTTTACTGTTTATAGTCCACTTCACTACCATCTTTCCAGAAACTTTAAAGATCAGCTAATCTATCACTTTCATTTTTATACACAAGAAAATTAATTTGAAGCAAAGTTAAGTAACTAACTTAATGCTGACAGCTGGAGCCAGAGCCCTGGTCTGCTGAAACTCATTCTGCCCTTGCCATTCCATCATTTCTTCTCTTATTCCAAATCTTTATTGAACTGTGAAGTTTTCTATATGTCATAAAATGGGAAATTGAATTAAGTAAATCAGTTCACACCGATGGCATTTTCTTTGGTTAATCACTCTATGTTCAACAAATAGATTTTGCCTTAATACTTTAGACTCTGATTAAGGTTTTATTATTATTGTTATTATTTTATTTTATTTTATTTTTTTGGTGAGGAAGATTAGCCTTGAGCTAATATCTGTTGCCAATCCTCTTCTTTTTGCTGAGGAAGATTTGCCCTGAGCTAACATCTGTTGCCAATCCTCTTCTTTTGGCTGAGGAAGATTGGCCCTGAACTAACATCTGTGCCCATCTTCCTCTACTTGATATGTGGGACGCCTGCCACAGCATGGCCTGATAAGCTGTGCATAGGTCTGTGCCCGGGATCCAAACCTGTGAACCCCGGGCTGCCGAAGCAGCGTGTGCGAACTTAACCACTATGCCACAGGGCCGGCCTCAGGTTTTATTATTTTTAATTTTTGTAATTTTAGCATGGATTTGATTTTTGGCATCCTTTATTTCTCTATACCGGCTCTACTACTAAACTGAAGGGTTGGAAGAGAATCAAAATCACCTGTGTTTAAATTCCAGTTAAAAAAGGACATATCAACATCCATTATCGAGCCAATTTTCCCCTAGTCATTACTTTCAGTAACAATGAATTAGGCACTAAACAATGCAAGTACTGGCCACAAAACCCAGCTTCCTGAAACATCCTATTTTTTTTTTCAGTTTTACTTTCCCTTTTTAAATAAAAGACAACTTTCATACGTGAAAAAAAGACACTCATCAATTATTTTAAAACCAACACTATTAAGCACAAGATATTTTTGATTTGGTCAAATACATTGAAATACCCACTGAATTTTATGTACAGAAAATGAATTTATGGAAATGCTGAGTTGGTGTAACTTAGAATGACGACACATGCATGCAAGTTGTAGGTGGTCTCAAGGACAATGAATTGTTCTCTGAAGTTCACAGAGTGGTCAGTCACTGCTGTGAAACCTGTGGGCTGTAAATCGTCAGGGTGCGTGTACAAAGCATGATTCACTCGTCTCGAAAGCTGCAAGTAACAAAAGGAATTTCCACTCATTTATGTGCAAGACGCAAAAAATATGTCTCCCTGTTTTGGTCTCTCTCTTTTTCTGCCTCTTTCTGTCTCTGTCTGTCTCTGCCTCTCTTTTTCTGTCTCACTCATACTCTCTGTGTGATAGACATTCTAAAATGATGTCTCCAAAACGTGAGACCCTGGACAGGGTGTGTTTACGGAACTGGCAGTGGGAACAGGGTATCCTGGGTATGGGAAGCAGGTGGACCGCCCGTCGTTTGGTAAGGGGTGAGGGCTGTGGGGAGACATTGTCTGACATGTTTGCCCTCTGCATGGCTTGGCTGCACTGGGCAGAAGGGTGACATGAACAGGGATGGACAGATATGGAAGCTGTTGCAGAAAGTGAACACAAGACGGTATGATGGCTGGGAAAAGGCAAATCAGCTTTCACCGCTGTTGTTTGGCTTGGTGGTAGAGTCTTCTTCTGAACTCTCTTACTGTGAGAACAGCACAGAATGCAACATTTTTGGGTGGCTGCTTTCTGCTCAAATTCCAGAGTGAGTGTTGCAAGTACCATCATGCAAACAAAGCCATGGATAGAGTTGATGTTAGCTTTGGAGTTGCTACTGAAAAGTGTTTAGAGTTTGAGAGAGTGCTCAAGACTCCCCTCCTTCTACCCTGTGATTAGAGCCCAGAATTCTGCTGGAGGAGGGTTGTTCGGGGAAAACTCCTATTAGAAAGTAGAAGCCAGAGGGGAGTTGCCAGGGTGACACTTTTGAATGGGCAGTCTTCCAATAGGCTCAAATCATATTTAACAGTAAAATGTGTTACCCTATGCCCTTCTGTAGTGTGGGATTTTAAAAAGAAAGGAGAGAGGAAATGCTGAGCCACCAACTTTTGATACAAATTCGATCCCACTGTAGAGGTCATAGACTGCATCAGCAGTCTGTGGGCCATTTTGGTGGAGGACAATGACAACAGATTTCTAATCAGATAATGTCCTGCTACATTTGAATTTTTACTCTCCACTGCCTTTTGTTGTTTGAGTACTTTTGAAATTATTCTTGATTCAGGTTTATTATTAACTTTTCATACTCCAGCTTCTGCACTAATATCTTGCTGCTCATGTTAAAATGAGAATGTATTTTTGCATTCGTTAATAGAATGGCAAGGCAGCATGATATGCATTAATGACTCTTCACATTTCCCCGTAATATAAGCTGATTCGTTATCCCCTGGGGATCTATTTCAAATTCGTTCAAATTCGTGCCCTAATAAACCATTCTTGCTAGTTGTTGGCTTTCTAGCTTTCTAAAAGCTTCTACATAATGGATAAATAGATAATAAATAATACATAATTTTGGTTTTAAAAAACTTTTTAGTTGTTCTCATTATAAAATGAAAAATGAAACAGAACTTCCTCTTCATGATCAATAGTATAAGGATTTATGCTGTATTTTTTAGGCAAGAACCATCCTGAGGCAATTATGTCTTTTTAATATGGTTTAGAAAATAAAATCTATGATGAAAGATTGAGGATAAAAAAATTATTGAGAATGCAGAACTACTAATAAGGTTCATTCATCCTTTGTAGCATCTTTCATTTAGAAGACATGTATATTGTCCTTGACAGAACTATTCAAAAAGACATATCCACTTGGGTAATAATTATCTGTTCCTACTTCGAATTATTCTCTCTTCTCTTCTGTTTCCCCTCTTTGCTATCAAAGTTTTCATGTTTTGTTTAGAGTCATCATATTAGTGTGTGTATCACACAGAGAATGTGACAGAGCAAAAGGATAGAGTCAGAGAGAAAAAGAGAGAGAAGGAGGTGAAGAGAAAGAGACTGAAAGGCAAGAAGTAGATATTTCTCATTTCCTACACAGAAAGCAGAGCAGTATTTGTAGTTCTTTTCCCCCCTCAATCTTATTTCTTTGATTTCTTTGTCCTTAAAGCTACATGATTTCTGTAACTTACAAACCCGTAAACAGGTACACAGAACCATATCCCGAGTTGGGGATCAGAAAAATGGAGTCTCTGTAGTTGAGCTGTGACGTGCCACCCAGATCCCTTGTCCCTTTCAGGACTGAGACATGCTTTTCCTGGCTTCTGGGAGTGTTGACAGCTGAGATCCCACAGCTGGGTCCCTCCTTGGAGACTGCCTTCAGCCTTCAGCTAAAGAGAGTTGCCTCATTCAAGGTTATACCACTTGCCCAGGGCAGCAGCGTACATTCGGTGACTGGTCAAACTGGGGACACAAAGGCCCTTGCCCGTTTCAGGATAACCCTGCAGGACCTGTCGGGTCAGCTGGGGTTTTTGTTGTGGCTGCACCACAGCCCAGCCTCTCCACTGCCTTGTCCTGCTTTGTTCACTCTCCCTTACATGTCGAGCCCAAGAGCCCTTACCAAAAAAATTCCTGCATGCAAATCCTCATCTCAGAGTCTGGTTCTAGGGAAACCTGACCCGCAGGAGCCCCCACACACGGACCACGCCATGAGTGCATATATGAGTGTCTGATCCTGTATTTTTATACACTGTGATAAGGTACTGGCTCTGGAATGAGAATCAAGATCTCTGACCATCTAGCCTAGGCCCTTCCTGTGAAAAATGGGGATGACAATGCCTACATCTTAAAGTTGTAGCCAGGTTTTGATAGCAACGAATTCAGTGCCTGGCACACAGGAAACACTCATTAAATTATAGCTTTTATTGTAATTACCTGTAATTACCTACAAATAATCCATAAATAGTGCACTAGTTGTGATCAATTTATACAAAATGCATTTTAACGTCATTTTTATTACATTTATTTTAGGAGAGTACATAGGTTAATAAAAGATGCATCACCTGCAAATTTCAATAATTCTCCCACATTGTTAGTCCCCTTTTATAAAGTATGTGAACAAATTGGGCAGGGTTCCAAAGGGAACCTAAAGTGGTTAAAGAGATGAAAAGAAAGTCCTATGAGTAGAAGTTAAAGGATCTGGAATTGTTTAAGATTGGAAGACTGAGGCATAACTTGCTTTCTGTCTTCAAGTAAAGGGAGATCTTTTGTGAGGGGGATGTTGCACATGTTTTGTCCATGTTCACAGAGGACAGAACAAGAGAAAATGGACATAAATTAAAGGAGGAAGATGGTTGGGTTGGTATCAAGGGAATTCCTCTGCTCTTGGACAGTAAAGTACGGGAAGGACCTTGTAGAATATACACTTTAAAAAATCTTCAAAAAAAAGACAACATTCGGTCCTGAATCACTGAGATGCTTCCCAGATTATTTAGGAGAAGTCTGAACTCTGTGATTCTTTGATTTCAGATTTCAGAAACGATTCTCCCTAGAAACTCAAATGTTTGTGTTTTGTAAATGGAAGAAAATAAATATTTATCTACATTCATTTTCTTTATAACTAAATTTCTTATAGTATCTTTGAAAATGTCCATATGCACCTTGTATGTGGTTTTCTGATAATGTAACAGATCTTTTTCGTTGAATAAGTGTCTTTCTGTACATTTTAAAATCTGATAGATATTATTATCATAATTTTCAGTCTTATTGTATGTCATCTCTATACTCTAACAAATAAATTAAAGCCTACCATTCTGAGCCATTTATTTGTACTCAATGTAAGTTCTTTTGAGACTCAGATCTTGGGATGACATTGTTAAAATACTCATGAGTGTTAAATCACTTTGAAGGGCTTTAGAACAATAGCAGGAAGACTGGAACTTTGGAGAAGATTGTCTTTTTCAGTCAATTAATTCCTTAGAGATAAGATTAAAGAATGGATATAGGACTAGGTTTTTAAACTAAATGCTCTTTTAAGACCTCAATGTCAGAAGATATGAGGAAGCCACTAAGAAGTTTCTAAATTACTAATAAGTGTGTTGGATTTTGCATTTTCTCTTTGGCATGTCTTGTCAAATAGTAACAGGCAGAGACGGAATGATGTAGATGAAAGAGCCCTGGACTGGGAGCCAAAATGCCTGGCTCTGGTTCTATCACAGCCACCAAATGATCTGTTCTTCCCTCATAAAACTATGTCTGTACAGGTTTCCTCTGGATTTCTAGTTCCAGCATCCTATCTTAGCTGCACGTTACACACAGTACCTTCTTTCAAAAGAAGCCCAGCAGACCTGAGGGTTCAGCCTCTGAGGGTGAGACCTGGGGGCCCCATCGTACCTTGATCTAAAGCGGATCTGCTTTAATTCTTTTTTTTAAAATTTTGTCAGCATACATAGGTAGGTAGATAGAGATTTTATTTAAGATTTCACTTGATTAAAAGCATCCACTGAAAATGAGAAAAATGAGTTTTAAAGATATTCTTACCAATTCCCATGTCTTCAATATTCTCTCCAATATATCCCATCAAAATACACAATTTCATTACTTCTGTTACTACCAAGTTAAAACTCTTCAAATGGCTGTCTATCTCATGAGGAAAAACATACACAATCCTCACACTGGTATTCCAGGCCTCCCTCCCCACTGCATCAGTTGAGGTGAGCTCAGTGTACTAACACGTAAGATTATCTCCATCAGGTTATCGAATATGGTGCCTGACACTGTGCGTGCTATGACAAAAGATTTATTCAATTATTTCCCTCTCTGATTTTGCTCAGCATTGTCCTTGCCCTTCTTCCAAGTTACCTAAACCTGTCTCTTCCTTTTGAGCACACCTCAACAAATCTCCTCCTCCAGAAAGCTCTTCTTGACTATCCCATCTCTGAAATTCACTCAGGCATTTGGGCATTTATACTAGTCTACATTACATTTACCCAGTTGACAATGGTGTTAACGTAGACTGTGGGTGCAGAGTGTTATCATCACCTCCTGGGGGCATCAAGGAGTACTACAGCAGTCACAGTGACCACCACCCACCTAGGGAGATAACTCGTGGTTGAATCATCCCAAAATATAAATTTTCACTGTAATATATGCATTAAGACAGAAAGGTAAATGTATTTTGTAAATAAATTTCAGCAAGGTGGATGCAAATAAAAGTGATCTGGTTCTCATATTACTTTAAGTTGCAACACGTTGAAGCTTAAAGCACTTGCTTAAGATCAGATGATATAGTTTTAAGCCTAATTCTGCCTCTCACTTTGGGTCCTTCAGTAAGTCACTTATCCTTTATGATCTTCTTTTTAATAACTGTGATAATACTGCTATTCTTTGTTCTTTGTACTTCATGAAACACTTTTGCTTGTTGTTTAATTTTAGCTTCACAATGACCCATGAGGTGACTAGGGCAAGCTAATGTCTGCCAAACAAGAAAACTGAGCTTAGGGACATGCCCCTGAATCCTAATGTGATAAACCAACACAAGGCACTGAAACTCAAATCTTCTGGCTTCTATTTCAGTGTTTTACACACCTGTTACTACAAGTGTGGTCTACAGACCAGCCATGTGGGCATCGCCTGGGAGCTTGTTAAAAACGTAGAAGCTCAGGCCCCACTCCTGCTTAATCAGAATCCGCATTTTAACAAGATACCCAGGGATTCATATGTAGTTTAAAGTTGGAGAAGTTCTGTGATTCGTGGACAGTTTAAGCCTCTAAGGTACAAACATGAAAAGGTTTGATTTTTATTCCCTTTGCTGCCATCAAACCTCCCTTGTCAACTCTCTCTTCCTTTTGAAGAGGTCTCTAGCAGATCTGATAGATTTTTACTTTCAGGTTTTTAAAAGTTGAATACCCTCTAGTCCACTTTTAAAACTTCAAACTTATATGGAAATGAAAACTTTCCTTTCTCCCAGCCCAGCTTGTGCTCTTCGACAAAATTTTTTGGCTATTTTTATCAACCTGCTCTTAAACCAAATGTTCCACTGCCAAGCTCTCTCCTAGTGATGTACCATGATGGTACTCAATTTTTCAGAAGTAGAAATTCAGTTGCCTCATTCAGTCTTCAGTGAAGCTAAGAAGTGAAAACCAAGCATACATACCCAACATAAACTAAGAAAGTTCAGTCTTTATTCATTTTATTTCACCAGGTTATTGGCCTAGGGATGACGTATGGTTATCTTTGGCAAAAACTGAAGTGGATGAAGTATGAGACTGTACTTCATTAAAAAGAAACATTTTTCAACCTTTTGTTCTTAATTTTTATTTAAGTTCTTCAGTCTTCTTTGGCTAGGAAGCCAAGAGTTAGATCTATTCACCATGAGCCAAATGACTGCCCTTGGATGTTCAAGATGGAACTCCATTAACGTCCCTGGGGGTTGTGTTCATTAGAATTCTTAGGGGTTGTGTTTCACCCAGTCCCAGCTATATATTATATCAGACTTCTAACTCTGTGTCTTCATCCCTGAAATGAAAGTTTCATTTTGGCTCTCCTGCTGCCTCCTCCGTGTCTTGTTTGTTTTCACTTTAATGTCATGAGAAAAGGCAGCTTTTGTCTTTATTTCTGGTTAGCAGACTTCATAAATATTCATTAGCAGGTTCCCCTTCCAGCTACTATTTTGTAATTCGTTATTTTTAAATGAAATCTGAAGTGAAAAATAACTCCCAATTCTCACTTTAATACATATGAGTTGTTAATCTTGATTTTGGAGGTCATGAGCCAGACAGGAATGACTTTTCAAGGCTGTTTTCCTAGGCTACCTCATTCTGAGAAGGCACAGGCTCTGTGTGTGTGTGTGTGTGTGTGTGTGTGTGGTGTTGCTTGCAGCTCAGTGGGTGAGCAAATGGGACAGGAGTGGAAGGAATATTTCCAGAGCATCTGCAAGGGTATTGTGCTGGGCAATATATCCACTGCCTCGGATATCTTATCTTCACAAGGGCACTGTGAGGCAGGTGTTGTTAATCCGTCTTACAAGATGAGAACCAAAGCTTAGGAAAAGTTAGTGATTTGCTCCAATTCACAAAGCTAGTAAGCCAAGGAGCCATAATGACAGATGTCGTTGAAAAGTGGGTACTCCACAATGCTCTTCTGGTTGTTGTGTAGAAATTGATAGTGGGTAATTTTGGAGTAAATACTTTTAGAGAGTCAATATGTTTTTTATTTTTGGTATTTATAAATAAATAAAAAGCAATAGTATATATTGGAGTATATGAGGAAGCCATTTGGTTTAAAACTAATTTGGCCTGACCTTGTTTTTCCAAAAGGGCCTGATATGGCCTCTTGAGCACACATTGCACATCTGCTTTAAACATTTACTGTGTCCCAAAGACAAGCAAGATGCCCTTAAAGGTAGGGATGTAACTTCCCCCCATATTGACATTTCTTTAAGGATAAGCATCTCTTCCTGGGAACTAAGGATTAATTACTGACCTGCTGACCACCGACCTGCTGTGCCAGCTAAGCATCTCGTGACAGTAGTAAAAGATATATTCCTGTTTTATGTGATGTATGCTCTTTGTTCCAAGATGATATATCACCACTCTGTACACCCCACTTCTTTGGTGCACTTCCTACCTTGGGGGAAGGAAGCCTCCCAGGCTGTAGTCCTCAAACCTGTCTCATAATAAACTCACCCCAATTCTGATTTATAGATTGATTATGGATTATTTGCATTGACAGTATACTGTACTAAGCTGTTAAGAAAAGTATTATAAACCTGGGCTCCTCGAAGTGGAGCCTGCCATTCCCACCCTCACTTTATCCTGAGGCTTGGCACTCGCACTTGGATGCCAGGGGACTGACCCAGGATTTCTATGGATTACCCTTGTAGTTAGTGTTTTCTTTACTGGCTGATACTACCAAACTCTACTATTATCTGTCTGTAAAGAGGTTTTCCCACCTTCAAGAAAGCTCTGCTTTGCAGAAATGCCTTCCTTCCCACCTCCTCTGGAAAACAAAACAGATGCAACTCCAAAGTGACCATGTGGGCTCAGCACCACACAACGAGCAGTTTGCATGTGCCCCTTTGCAGCCTCCCATGCTTCCCTGAGTATCAGCAGGAAACTCACACTCCATTTAAGGACTGTTGCTAAATTTGCTAGTCAGGCGGCTAATCTGTATTGTGAGTCTGTTTCTTGATTGTTGCATAAAATTCCCACTGTGTCTCTCCTTATTCAGCTTGGTGGCTGTGGACAGAGGACCCGCCTGGGTACCTTTCTGCCTTGATGCAGATGGGGTTGCCCTGAAGCCACATAAGTTGGTGGAGGCACATGTTAAGACCAGCCCAAAGCAACTCTTTACCCACCTCTTGACAATTTTGCTGAAATTTAAAACACTATTTGCCTTTGGATACAAAATGAAGGCGCTTTTTGGGAACCCAGTAACACTCATAGTTGTCTGTTCTCTGCCAGGCAAGATGTAGTTAGACTTCCTATGCAATTTACCACGTGATTTAGGATACGTGATTTAAAAAAAGCCAAGGGCAGGAGTATTTTTAAGTAATGTTAATTTAAACATTCCCAGAGTTTAACAGTAATACATATTCATTGCAGATAGTTTAGAAAATGAAGAAAAATGTGAAGGGAATAAAATAACACAGGTAAAATGATTAGTAATTTTTTGATGCTTATTTCTTTTTATGCTCACACACATATATAGGATGCATTTTTAATGACGTATTTAGCTTTTTGCAAAACATTTTTATTGGCGTTAGTCCTTGGGGCATTAATGCCAAGCATGTTTCTCCTTTTCAATTTTTCCTTTTTGTTTTTAGAGTGGAATATTACGTATACACAAAAGAGAGGGAGAATAACTCAGTGTTTGGGAGCATTTATCATGGACACAGATTGCCTAGATTCTGGTCTTGGCTCTGCTGTTTGCTCGCCTGGAACCTTGGGAAATTTACTTAATCTTTCTGTGCCTCAGTTTTCCCATATATAAAATGGGGATAAAATAATACTTATTCATAGAGTTTTATTAGAATTCAATAATAAACTATTAGCTATTATTATTTTAAAAAATGAATATAACATATATGTAAGGTAAAAAGAATAAAAACAAATGCAACCAACATAGGAAATCTAACAATACTATTTTGCTTGTGTTTTATTCCTTGATCACACCCCGTTCCCTTCCTCCTAGAGGTAAGCATTACCCTAAATCATTGTTTAGCTTTACATATTTTGAACCTCATATAATTAATGTCATACTAATTTTTACTTAACAGTGTGTTTGTGAGATTTTTTCCAGGTGATTTTTTCACTGCCAGTGGTATATATCACAATTTTTTTATCCCTTTGGATAGTTTTTAAATTTTGTGTGATTATAAGCAATGCTGCTATGAACATTCTTATACGTGTCTCTAGGTGCACACGTGCAAAGTTCATTGCTGTTCCTTTGCTTTCTGTTTTTTTAAGTAGTCTAATTTCTGGGTAGTAGTGTATGTGCACCTTCGACTTTACTAGATAATGGAGAATTATTTTCCAAAGTAGTTGTACTGATGTATATATTTCCTTAAAATAGGATTTATAAGAGATGAGAACTCTGTAGGCAATTAACTTTTGCTTTGTGTAGATGGTATGTCTTTTCTCTTTTCTCAAGATATTCTCTTGTCATTGGAGATCTGTAGTTTTGTTATAATATGTCTAAATAATATTTCTTATTATTCATCCTTCTTGGTATATATCGTGGTTCCCACGTCAATGAATTCATGTCTTGCACCAAATCGGGAAAAATCACAGCCGTTACTTCTTTGAACATTGCCTCGCCTCCATTCGTCCCCTTTGAAACTCTAACTAGACTTACTTAGATCTTCTTGTTTTATTTTCTGTGACTTAACCTCTTTCATGTTTTTATTCTGCTTGTGCTATAATATGGATCATTTATTTAGCCCTATTTGCTTTTTAATAATACTGTCTTTAGCTGTGTCTAATATGATATTTATCATATATTGAGTTTTAAAAAAAAATTTTAAGTTAAATGATTTTATTTTTCATTTTCAGAAGTTTCATTTGTTATTTTGTAAACCTGCCTGGCCACTTTTATAATATTTTATCCTTTGTGATTTAAAAAAAATTTTAGTTGTGATAAAATACACATAAAAAATTTACCATCTTTACCATTTTTAAGTGTGCAGTTGAGTTAAGTGCATTCACATTGTTGTGCAACCAATATCTAGAACTCTTCCTCTTGCAAAACAGAAATTCTACCCATTAAACAACTCCATATCCGCCCTCCTCCCAGCCTCTGGCAACCACCATTCTACTTTCTGTCTATGAATTTGACTACTCTCAGTACTTCAGGTAAGTGGAATCATACAGTATTTGTCCCCTTGTGCCTGGCTTATTTCACTTAGCATAATGTCCTCAAGGTTCATCCATGTTGTAGCATGTGTCAGGATGTCCTGCCTTTTTAAGGCTGAATAATGTTCCATTGTATGTTCCTTTGTTTTTTTTATTACCCTATTAATTTTTTTAACCATTTCAGGTATAATGATTTTCATTAGTATCTGATAATTACGACAGTTGGAGTTCTTGGGCATCTAGATCTGTTGTTCTCCCTATTTTCCTTCAGGGTAGCTTGTTCCCCTGAGTGTTTGGTAGTATTATCTATGAGCTTGTAATAGAATGAACTTAGTGTCTGGGAATCCTGAGACCTGTCTCAAGGAGGATTTCAGTTTGCTTCTGTCAGGAGTCCAGTACCAGTCTGGAGCCACATTAGCCTTTCAAGCTTAATGTCTGAATTTCAGCTGCAGCCCCTCCTCACAAGCAGCCTAAGGCTTTTGTAAGTGTTCTCTCCTAAGGGAAGTCTGCCTTTCGTGTTTATCAGCACCATTCTGGTTTCACTGTTTTTTCCCCTTTTCCTCCCTTCTTCTCTATTCTTTTCCATAATACTCCTTTCTTCTGTTTTTCTATTCCTTCTTCCTCTTTCCTTTTTCATTTTTCCTTCTCTTTATTCACTACACTGACTTCTCTGGCTACTCTTGAGGTTTTCTCTTTGCCTTTGGAATTCTGAAGTTTCACTATATTCTATGTCTAGGAGTCTATTTTTGTGTTTTCTTAATCCTGCTTGTTATTTATTCTGCTTCCTGAATCTGGCAGTTTGTGTATTACATCCATTCTGGAAAACTCTTAGGGTTACTTCTTCTCTCTCATCCTCAGATATTGTTTCTCCCTCATCCTCACTGTTATCTCTCTCTGAAATTCCTATTATATATATTATTCCTTTATTTTTATCCTTCATGCCTCTTAACAATTTTTACATCTTTTCCCTTTTTTATTTATTTTTTGTCTCTGTTGCAAGTCTGGTTATTTCCCTAGCTTTGGGTTCCATTTCTCTAATTCCCTATTTTTACCTGTGTCTTACTAGCTAGTTGAGCCATCCAATAAATTTTTCTCTTAAATCATTATATTTTTTATTTCAGGAAGTTCTGTTTGGTTCTTTTTCAAACATAGTCTCATATTATTTGCTTATGTATTCAGTTCCCTCTTTAGTCTTTTTAAATAGCAGGCAATTTGTATTTTGGTTCTAATAATTCCAATTTATGAAGTCTTGTGCAGTGTATTCTTTCTGCTGACTCTCACTCATGGTGTCTTACTTTTTCATGTAAAATAATTTTTTATTGTGAAATCTTTTTTGTTGGGACTTTATATATGGGAATTCTGTAAGGTCTGGTTTGGATGCCTTCCTCCATAGAGGATTTAGGTTTGTTTCCAAGGGAAACAGGACTGGTTTAAATTAATCTGTTGGCTTTAGATTTTGAAGAATCATGCAGAGAGTGTAAATCAGGACCTAAAATCCAAAAGGGGGAGAGTGGCTTAACTGAGTACAGATTGTCAAGGAGACTTTTTTGTCCTTCACTCAATATCAAAGTCAAGAGGGACAGTTTCTTGGCCATCTCCCTTTGTAGAATGAACTTTTTTTCTACTTCACCAAGAGCGTAATCCAGGCTTCGTGCAGTTGCTTCTGTGCTGATTTCTCTCCTGATAGAGGCACAAGACCTGTACTCTTGACACCTTCTCCCTCCCCTTCCCTTCCCAGAAATTGGCAAGGGAAAAATATCCTTAAAGTAGTTACTGATTTCAGTTGTGGCTTAACCATTTTTGTTTTTGTTTTTGTTTTTCTGGGGAAGATTTGCCCTGAGCTAACATCTGTTTCCAATTTTCCTCTTTTTTTTTTTATGTAAGCTGCTGCCACAGTATGGCCACTGAGAGACGAGTTGTGTGATTTTGCACCTGGGAACCAAACTCGGGCCACTGAAGTGGAGTGTGCCGAACTTTAACCACTAGGCCATCGGGGCTGGCCCTGACTTAACCTTTTTTGATTAGTGTTTTCACTTTACTGTTATCCTCTGATATTTCCCTTTTAATTACTTATAGCTCAGCTCTTCTTTTACAAGTATGTCTTGTATAGTTTATCCAGAATATTTTGGTGTTTATTTGGGTTTCAGAATATGTAGTGTGCTATATTGCTGGGAATGGAAATTCTGAGCATTTAAAATGCTACCGGTTCTCGACAATATTGGAAACAGTATTTCTCTGGTTTTGGTAAGTAATGATAGATGATGTCACTCTTGCTGTGGGGTGGACTGAAGGGCAGCATTATTCTCATCCACCCAAAAGGCTTTCTTGACTTATTGAGTCTCTAGGAATAGTGGTAAGGCCATAATAATATTGTGAGAATGCTGAGAGTGCTTTAGTTTCTGAAATATTATCTCCATTTTCTTAATTTTGATCTTTCTCATTCTTAACTGATACTATATACTCTCAATTCAATAGTTTCCCAAAGGAAATTCAACATTCCCATTGAGGTTATTTATAGTCATCTTTGTTGACGCTCGTCTCTGACATCTTTTAATTATTCTTTTCATATGTCTTTCTATTCACAAGACTGTAAACCAGGCTCCCAAGTGTGAAGGTGCTATAGCTGCTCTGGGATTTGTTTTGTTTGCTAAGTAGCTTTTTTTTGGTCCTGGCTAAGAGCTTCCTGATGCTCAAATTTTCTGTTTTGACAACAAGTGTTGGAGAGGATGTGGAGAAACAGGAACCCTCATACACAGCTGGTGGGAATGCAAACTGTTGCAGCCGCTATGGAAAACGGTATGGAGATTCCTCAAAGAATTAAAAATAGAGATGCCCTATGACCCAGCCATCCCATTACTGGGAATCTATCCAACGAACCTGAAATCAACAATCCAAAGAGGCTTATGCACCCCTATGTTCATTGCAGCATTATTCACCATAGCCAAGAAGTGGAAGCAACCTAAGTGTCCCTCGACTGACGATTGAATTAAGAAAATGTGATATATATATACAATGGAATACCACTCAGCCATAAGAAAAGACAAAATAGTCCCATTTGCCACAACATGGATGGGCCTGGAGCGTATTATGTTAAGTGAAATAAGCCAGAAAGAGAAAGACAAACACTGTATGATCTCACTCCTATGTGGAATATAAACCAACACATGGACAGAGAAAACTGTACTGTGGTTACCAGGGGCAGTGGGGGTGGGGGGGTAGCACAAGGGGTGAAGGGAGTCATATATATGGTGATGGACAAACAAAAATGCACAACCCAAAATTTCACAATGTTAAAAACCATTAAAACATCAATAAAAAAAAAAATTAAAAAAAAATTTTCTGTTTTGAGAATATGAGATGCAGATATGTTACAGTCTGTGTGGTCTATTCACTTTCCATGAAAGTTGTTCTATTGAGTGTCTGTTTTCCGTGCCACTGATAGTGCTAGTAAGATAGACAGTCAGCATACTATCACTTGTGAGATTCCCTAGTCACATTATTTTGGGAAGAATTGCTCAACAGTAGCTTTTATGTAACCATTGATTTTTCCTAGGATTATAAAAAGAAATTGGGGTGGTCCTCTCACCAGCTTCCCAATATGAGCCTTGCCTAACGTTCATCTTTAACTGGTCCTTAAGTGGGAGAGAGATAGAAGAAGAAAGTAGGAAAGGAGAATGAGGCAGGAGTCCCCAGTGTGGTTTACATATACTCATTGGTAGATTCAGACTGCCAGAAAGGTTTAAAGTAACAAGAAAATCAGTCAAAAAAAAAAGAGAGCTTGTTTTATCAGTGCTGAAAATGAGCTAAAAGTAATGGGGAGAACTGCCTCCCCAGCAGTAGTGCCTTATACTCACCTTTTCTCAGGAGAACAGTAAGTACCAGGCCACATAACAAAACCCAGTCTTGATTAAGTTAAAGGAAAGGCAGTTTGTTGGAAGGCTGCTAGGAGAGCACAGAATTTACAGGATGCTCAGCGAGCAGACTTGCATGTGAGCAGGACATAGTCACTTCCAGAGAGCAGGAAGCAGGAACAGTAGGTATTATCTTACCACAGGGACAACCAGGTCAGGATGGCAGTCATCAAATGGAGGGCCTCACTCATTTCAGTCTCATAGGCACTCTACTCAGGATTTGAATCCCATGCGAGTGTTTGATTGATCAAGGTGGAGTTACATAGCTGTCCCATGGCTGGGAGAGGTCAGGGAACTGGATTCAGAGCCCATCCAGATTATATCCAAAGTCGAAGTAACCCCTGCAGAGAAATTTGTGGTGCACTTAGAAACGAGGTATGGGTATGAGGCAACCAAATACCAAGAGATGTCCATCTCAGGTTAACTGTGAACCGCTGGAATGTTGGATGCAGTGGCAGTTTAAGATCACAATCAGACTAGCCGTCTACAATCCATCTGGTTAATGCAGTCAATTCTAAATGTCCCTGGGGTTTATTAGTAATTTCTCAGATGTTTTCAGGTGTGTTTTCTCCTCTTCTTATTTCTTTTGCCTTTTAGCCATTTCAGTTCACATTATTTCCTCTACAAGTGATTGGACAGATGACATTTTTTAAACTTCGCATGGTTGTGCATTCCAAATGAAATAGAAAAAGTTTTTTGGAGAACAGTGGAATGAAGAATCTCTTAAGCATAATGATATCTATGGGGTTAACTAATTTTGACATTCTTGTTTTAATTGTGTATCAGATCAACATGGGACTCAAGATGGGCTATAAGTTGATTAGCAAGTTTGAAATGTCTCCAGAGAGACAGCTGTCCCTTTATTTATCTCTTGTGCCTTTTTTTCTGTAGGAATTGCTTATCTTAGCATGGGAGAAAAGTAGTGACTTCATGAGTGTCTTCAGGCCTCTGATTCTTTTAACTCCAGGCTTATTCTGAGTAGGTTTAAACCTTCAGAGGTCATACAACAAGGAAATGTTCTCACATTAGCCTTTCACTTAGATGCATCACATGGAAGAATGTCTTGATTCTTAGAAGAAGTTGTGATAAATTCTCCCTTGAAGGACTTTAAAGATTGATATTAATTATTTTGTGGGGAGGGAATGGTGCTTTAGGTATAGAGTCATTCATTCATTCATTCAACACTCGGATATTGAGCACCTTCTATGTGTCATGTGCTATGTCACTGCCCTCAAGGAGCTCATGGTCTGCCGGGAGGAGACAGGCACATAAACAGCCATGTGCGCCACTACCAAGGGGCTGCTAAGTCAAAAAAAAAGAGGCCTGTTTTATCAGTGCTGAAAATGAACTAGAACAACCAAAATAGGCAGTCTGGGCTGTGAGGCCAGGTTCCCTGCCTTCTAGCTTTCTGATAGTTTGTGTTATAGATAATATATTTAATTCCTGACAACTACACCATCCACGCACTGACTCAATAAATATTTGATATCTGAAGCTGCAGAGTTGTCATTCTTGGTAATCACTAACGAACAAAACAATCAGAGGATGTCTCCTGCCCAAGAGTGCTGATTTCCTGCTCAAGACAGGACACTGATTAGGTGTGCCTCTCTGGAGCTCGCAGGCACCTTCTCTGACCTCTCTCTAGTCACTGACTGTGAGCTCATACACGCCCACACTGTGTTCTGAGTTTTGCTTCTACTATGGCACCTCCTTCATCTCATGGCGTCTTTTTGCTTAGGGGCTTATCTTGTATTTGGAGCACGGAATTTGCTTGTTTCATGTGTGTAATCCCAGTGTGTGGCAGAGCATCAGACACACAGCTAAATAGAGGTTCGTTGAACTGAACGCTCATCCGATGGTGTGATACATCATTTTTCCCTATATGCTTAAGGTCTGCTCTAATTTGAGCAAACTCAGATAGAAATGAGCCTCGTGAAGAGAACACTCCATCATAAATTCAGATTTCCTGTCATTGCTCACTTTGGGAACAGAGCATTGATGACAACGTTCAGGTTGTGTTGTCCTCTTGCTGCAGGTATCACCACATTAAACTCTGAGGTTCTTCACTTGGAATGTTATGAGATGATAATTTGGTAATCGGAGTGATACACTATACCTAACTATTTGCGACAAACTCTGAGTATAAATGCTAGATTTGGATCAGTTATCACTTCCTTCTCCTCAAGTTCTAGTGATAACCTTTAGTGGTTATGACTGTAGTCTGCGTCAGGCTAGAGTCTCCTCCAGGTCGTGCATGTTCCACTTTGGCTTGTTCTACCTGGATGCTTACTTCTTGATTCAGAGCCCTAATTACTAGCTATTGAGTAACTCATGAGTCATAGGTTACTCTTAACCTATGCACTTCTCAAGAACAGCTTTTAAGTACTAAGTATCGGATTATATCAATGGGAGGCTTTCTTTTTCCCTAGTATTTATGGCAAGATACTGGCTCCTTGCTTTTGAAAATGGCTATATAAAGCAATTCTCTATCTCTGTGGTCTGAATGTGTTGTTTCTTAATTCTCTTTGGTGTGTGTGTTCCTCTCTGCTGGCATCACTGTTCTTTTGCACTCTTTTTTTTTTTTTTGCTGAGGAAGATCGGCCCTGAGCTAATAACATCCATTGCCAATCATTCTCTTTTTGCTGAGGAAGATTAGCCCTGAGCTAACATCTGTGCCCATATTCCTCTATTTTGTATATGGGACACTGCCACAGCATGGCTTGATGAGAGGTGTGTAGGTCTGTGCCCAGGATCTGAACCTGTGAACACCAGGACGACGAAGCAGAGCTTGAGAACTTAACCCCTACGCAACCGGGCCAGCCCCATTTTTGCATTCTTTATTGATGGGAAGGACATTTTGAAACATGGTTGGCAGAAAGAATTGCTATCTTAAATCTGAGCTTAAATGTGTTCCCCATTTAAAGTAAATGTGGTTTCCATGACACTTCCCATGTAACATCATGAAACATCTCCCATCCCAGCAGTAACTTAGGAGGGTATCATTCAATCACCTCAAGTCCAAATGCATGTGGCCTACCCACTTACATCCCAGTAACCATTAGCTTTATAGTTCACAAGGCTTGCCCTCATGTTTTTATCTGGGGACTCTGTGATGCCTATGGATAAAGCAGCTGCATACTCAATGGCCCCTTTGCCTGCCTAGTGCAGGATTTGCTGGTACACCACCAGCATGCTGGCACTCATAACTGATTTTTGTTTTTCACTTTCCACCTTACTTTTCCCCCATGCCTTAGCATTGGGGAACCCATTGTGGGAGGAGCAGCTACTCCTTGTGGTAGATTTGGGTCTGCAACTGAAAGGAAGAGGCAGGGGCGGCTCCCGTGTCCTCTGCACAGGTCTGTAGCTCAGTGCAAAGGTTCTGTTCATACCAACGTCCTTGCGCCTCTTTTTGAAGAGGCTTTTCACATTTTATCAGAAAGTTCATCAACAGGTTCCTTTAAAGAGTGAGACTGCTTGATGCTTTTTCAATGTGATTTTAGTTGGTTTTATGGTTGTTTCCTTGGCCCTAAAAACCTTTGCTTTTTTCTGAATTCAGGATTAACCACTCTTTCCCTAGCATTTCCAAAGTAACATGGCTTCTATCACAGCACTTTCTCCATGCTGTCTATGTAACTTATATTAATGGAGCTCCAATTCCGGCTGGATAAGCTTCTGGAACAAGGGGTGGTATCTTACTCGTCTGAACATCCCCAGTGGCTCTTCTAGTGCCTTACACCTAGGGGTGTTCAGTAAGTAGTTATTAATAATTTACAAAAATGCTTACTTACCCCAAACTTTTGAGAATGCTTTTATAGGATCAAATTCCCTGGAGCCTTCAGAGGAAACACATCACTTCCCCCAGGGCAGCCGTGAAGACACTCATGTGCATTAACATGCCTCCGTGCTCTGGCACCTGCGCTGCCCACTGGCTGGCATGTGGCCTTTGTGCCCGTTGGTTACGTATACCACTTTGGGGAACAGCAAAATTATTGTTTTCCTTGGTCATAGTAGGGACTGGAATGCTAGTCACTGGCTTACACCCGGCATGCAGGAACGCTTGAATATAGCCTGGGCATCCTTTGAGATTTCCAAGGGCTGTCTCAGCACAGGAACAAAGGCATGTGAACTGAGTTCCAGTCTGTTGTGAAAAGCTGGCCTTGTGCTGATAAACTAAGGCAGAAGTTTAATAAATTAGCTAGAGCACGGGGCTCAAGCCCAAGGCCTTCGCAGGCCTCTTGCTTCAGATTTTACCACCAGAGGATTCTGAGGATGTTACTCATGTGGGTCACTTGGAGAAATGTAGGGAGGGCCAAACCCCTTTTAATCCCCTCTTGTTTCCTCCCTCCACCCATAGTAGATGTAGCGGAGAATAGGGGGAGGGGGATATTGCTGATCAAGAACTAAAACCAAAAAGTTCCTCTTCTCACTTTCTCAAGAAATGTCCAAGGAAATAAATTTTAGCCCAATTTTTCCCTTTCTTTATTGCCTTCTTACCTTAACTGTTCCACTAAGGCATTTTTATGACCAATAGGTCTAGCGTCTAACATCTGTTAGGTAAAATTAATTCTCATCTTATAACTTATATTTGCTTAAGACCCCGGAGTCTCTGCAAAAGAAGTAAATCTGAATTATCCTTGGTTTTACTTTTGTTTTTAATCTGAAAAACAAATTGTGTCCTTATAGGAGGTAGTAGGCATTTCTATAATTCTATCTTATGAAAGTCTATCATCTGTGACAGATTTCTCAGTTTTTTAAGGAGGAAATCCAATTCTGGTGTATAACATCAGTGCATACAAATCAAGCAAGTCTTCGGACACTGATATAAACAGAGGCTGGTTGGAGAAATACCGTTAGTATTATTGCAAGCATATATGAATTCTGCAAGGTGTGAAGAAGTAGTTATGAAAGATGTTATATTTTAAGCCTAGAAATGTGGGTGGGCTGCCATCTTGACTAGATTTAAAATTAACCACAGTCTTGAAGCTTTTACTTGTATATATAATGTGGGAGATGTATTACAGAAATAGATACAGCAAATGTTGGGCTTTTATCCATTCTACTTTTGCTGCTACTTTGGAGCACTTGGAAAGAGTTATTTATTATAATATGAGGAAAGGGGAGCTAATGAATGAAAGATTTGGCTGTCTGAAAAATGTTACGATTTTATGAATGTTTGTAGAAGTGACATGATGATTACTAATATATTGTCTTAGAAAGTTTTGACAAAGTATCCTTCTTATATTTACTTAATCACTTTCATCAGAATAATTTTTCTTTGCCATCCATGCCTATTACTTTGGAAATGATACTTTTATGGTGACCGGAAAACAACAGGAGTCTTTAAACCATACTTGAAAACATTCTCTGCTGCCTGACTCTCTGATTTTATTTCTGAGGGGTCTGAGACACTTGACACAGCCAGTGAGGTGAAAAGAAACCCCTCCGAGTATACAATAATGTACTTCAAGCCAAGATTGTCTAGAACAGCTTTAACTTGTAACTTTGGAAAACATTGGCTCAAGGTTGGATCTTTCCCAGGATTATATGGTACTATGTTGAATTCCTTTCCAGTAATTATTTGCATCAACTGCATCATATATTTGGGGCACTTTCAGATAATTTTATCTTAGAAAAATAATGGTAAGGTATAGAGAAATATGACTGGATTTCTCACCATGTCTAGAAAAGAAGTCAGCAGTCCCACCAGAATGGATGATTCTATTTCTAAATATTTTCAGACAGCTGGAATGAATTTTTAAATCTTAAGAATCTGTTAAGAAATCTAAAAAAAACAACTTAGTTTTCATTACTATAAAATTATCAAGTAAGATGGATTATCTTGTTTATCAGATGGCATTTTCTCCAAATGCGGCTCAAGGTCAAGTTCAACACTTGGAAAAATTATATACCCTCTTTTAAAATTTTTGTTTCAGAAACACCAGAAGCATTATGGCTTCAAAGGGAAAATTTTGTGTGTCTGCCTATGTTAAAGCTAATCAGCAAACAGATATTTTATTATAAGAAAATAGGTTAGGGCCGGCCCCGTGGCTTAGCGGTTAAGTGCGTGCGCTCCGCTGCCGGCGGCCCGGGTTCGGATCCCGGGTGCGCACCGAGGCACCACTCCTCCAGCCATGCTGAGGCCGCGTCCCACATACAGCAACTAGAAGGATGTGCAGCTATGACAGACAACTATGTACTGGGGCTTTGGGGGAAAAATAAATAAATAAAATCTTTAAAAAAATAAAAAAAATAAAAAAAAAAAGAAAATAGGTTAATTAATGTGAGAGAATCCAAAGATGGATAATTCATTTTAACAAACATTTTAGGTAGGGCACAATAAGATTTTGTTCTCAACCCTCAGTCTACTAGGGGAAGGAAAACTTGTCCGTAAGTAAAATTATCTGCTGTTCAGGAAAGAAAACAAATCCTACAAGCATGGTATGAATATATAACTAAAGAACAGTTTAGGAACAGGCAATATTTGAAGAGGAGAAAAATAATGAGCTAATAGCATATGTTGATTTCTCTTTAGAAACAGATTCAATTAAATCAATTACAAATTTTGTTAACTTTTTAAAGGAAAATGCTTTCAAAGCTTTTTAGTGAACTATACTTCATAAAATACTTTTTAAAATTTCAAGATATTATCAATATTATTATTATATCAATATTAATATCGATATATTATTGATATCAATGTCAACTATTACTATTCATTTTATATGAAATCTTGAGAAATTTACTAATAAAAATAATCAAGAATTATAAATTGGTGTCATAAAATTTATATGTTTGTGGGCAGATAAGTTTATAAATTAGTCTAGTAATTATAATCCTATGAATGTAAAACTACTCAGATAATTAGAATTAATTGGAATAGGCTTATAGCCTTTGAAAATTCAGGAACTTTTTAACATGAATTACATTATAAATATATGATAAGTTAAACAATTAAAATAAAGCTAAAATTATATTAATTGTCCATATCACAATCTTCTATTTTAGTGACAAATCTAATTTGGCTTCACAAAGGGGGAAAATATATGGAATATATTTAGTATTCTTAATATGGTTTATCTTTTTTTTTTTTTTGGTGAGGAAGATTGGCCCTGAGCTAACTTCTGTGCCAGTATTCCTCGATTTTGTATGTGAGATGCCGCCACAGCATGACTTGATGAGCGGTGTGTATGTCCGCACTTGGGATCCAAACCCACAAACCCCAGGCCAACGAAGTGGAGCTCACAAACCTAACCACTATGCCACTAGGCCAGCCCCTGGTTTATCTTTTTGTTACTTTTCAAATACAGCTCAAATCAGGACTGAACTGTCTGTTAGATGCCCCTTTTTTTTCAGTTTATCATAGTACAATTAGATATTTGGATTTATAGCATTTCCTAAACAGGTCCTATTCATTACACTGTTGAAAGTTTGTATCACAGGTTCCTGTGTGAGAGTCTGTCCCTTAATCAAGTTCCACCAGTTTTATGAACACTAGTGTGCCTTTTGAAGAATGAATCTTTCAGAATTATATGGTTTCTCATGGTATTTGCTCTTCTTCACGCTTGGTTTATTTTTTTTTTTTTCTGGTTTGAGCAATCTGTTCAGTGGCGTGTTTGTTAGATCAGCTGGCCCTTGGTGCTGCAGTGAATACAAAGTCATGCAAACAGATGGAGAAACTTAATTTTCAGTTAGGAAAAGGTTCCATAGCAACATCTGAGTGAAATATACGTCTGATCACATTTGTTAGGCTACTGTTGTTACAAACCAAACATACAAGTAAGTGTCATCTGGAGAGAGCCATTTAAAATACATGTTGCTCATCTACTCCCTTAAAATCTCTTCTCTTTCAATGGAGAATATATTCTACTTTATTTCCGAACTATTTGGTGTTGTCTGTGTGTATATCTGTGTGTGTTTACTTAGGAAGTCAGATGGCTTTTGACAAGTTTTAATAAACTTCATTTGGTAAGTCAATCACATTAAAAAATGTTTTCCCCCTATTTCTGTGAGTAGAAATTAATCTTTCAGAAACCGTGTTTCAGGGTTTAGATGATATATTCAACAGTGGTGAGGGGGGTGTGACAGTGTGATGCCGTGCGGCCCAGGTTGCTGTGGGAAGAGCTGGTGCTAAATATCCCACGGTGGGATCCAGGCAGAACATCAAGAACCTGGTGAGGATCCTGATAAAAACACTCCTGGTAAGCCCCCTCTATCTGGACGAGAGTCAGCCTCAAAGCTCATCAAACTGGATATAGCGATAATGAAAAGGCGTAATAGTGATACTGAGGCACGATAAGATCCTGAGCCACTTCCCAAAGCATGAAAAAAAAAATTCAACTCTACAGTATGTTAGTGCTTGGGTCTTTTTTATATAATTGCTTGAGATCAATAGATAAGCAGTGTATAGTTTATATGGTAACTTATAGAGATGAAAATATTTGATTTAACTGGATTTCCTCATTTCCTAACCATTTTGGATAAGTGGATATTTATATGACACCTTGCATTTGCATAAGCACTTTTTTTTACTCCAAGTATTTTCACTTACAAAATATGATCTTTCTCTCATATGGTTCTTTGTTGAGAATTTCCTTTAGATATATAAGAAAAAAAACTGAATTTAAAGATAAGATCATGTTTTGCAAAAACATTATATTTGAAAAATTTCAGCAAATTCCCAAAATCTAGCTTAACTCTGCTTATGAAATATCCCTATAGGATTCCATTATGGATAATTCTATTACTGAGCAAACAATGGATTCATTTTTTCAAAAAAATCTTAGTGGGTAGAGTAAGAGCCTATAGGTAGAACCTCAATTATTAATTTTGGAATTAACCAGTCTTAAAAGTTCAGATGTTTTATAAGATGCCACATAATAAATCAAATACCTTCTTCAAACTTAAATCAGGTATAAATTCAAAATGAAAATACAATGTATATAATTGCTCTCTAATAGGATTATTCAATTTTATGTGTCAAAAATATGAACCTAGAGTTTTAGCAGGATGGTGTTTCAAGGCAATTTCTTTTTGGGCATAGTAGTCAAAATGTTTGATTGGAGTCAAGCAGGCACCTTTCTTTATGGGCATCTCCAATATTATTATCTGTGTGACTTCCACACCCGTCACGGGTTGAGAAAGCCACTTTCTCGTCCTATTTCCCATTGTAAAGTAGCTTACTGCCACAGAATTGAGTAAATGTTATTTTAACATTTGGGGTTAGGTGTATGACATCTCTCCCCAAAATCATTTCAACAGTTCCTTCTCCTTTATCCTTGGATACAGTTGCTCCAGGGTACAAAAATAATGTGGAAGATAATGCGTTTTGATCTAGGATGGTAAAATCTTGAGGCTTTTCTCCCAGGTTTACTGATCTCCCAGGCTTCATTCTAAGACAATAAAGGATCACTGTGATATAATCCAATGAGTTGGAGTCATACAGATCTGGGTTTGAATTCCAGCTGTATAAGTTTAGTGAAATTCAGCTGTTTAGTTTTAGGAAACTAAAACTTGGAGAGGTTAAGTAACTGACCAAAGAGGCAGAGCTAAGATTTAAATTCAGGTATTCTGACTATGGATCTGGTCTTTCGTCTCTGCATTAGACTGGCCAACCTCTGTTTAGGAAATACATATATTCATATATAACTTTAAAGAATAAGCAGATATTCAGAATATGTAATTTTACAAGCCTTTTACATTAGTGACTCAATGGCAGGGTTATAAAATTTATATGTAATTGTCTTTAAATACACCTCTATCCTTTTAGTCACCAGAGAATGAGACAAAGTCATGAATCTAATATATGTATTATGCCTAACGCCTTTGTATGTTACTTAAATATCTAACAAAGAGAAGCACAATTTTAGGCCAAGAAAACCAATATAAATAACCAAAGAAAGTGTGTTTTCACAAAAGAAAATGAAATTACCTCTGAATTGGGAAAATAAGATATTTAAATTTGAAGCAATTATAAATTTTTGTAACACTCTTTTATTCACAGCCTCAGTAGTCAGGTTTTTTTCTATCTGTAAAAGAGAAGGGTATGCTGTTTCCATGGTTTAGCTGTATGATTTTCATTCTGAATATGTATTTGTCTGAGTACAAAAAGGAAGAATAAATTAATAATTCATATGCTACAAACCATTTTTATATTATCTCGTTTGATCCTAAAGAAAATGCTGAGGTAAATAGGACACTGATGAGAAATCCAACATTTGAGAGATTGAGATACAGTGAAATGTAATGGTTTAGAGCTGCCCTTGGAATGAGTCGGCCGAGTTTTAAATCCAACTCTGCTTCAGTTTCTGTAAAATGCAGATAATCTTTAAATCTCTAAAATGCAGATAATAACACCCAACTCTTGGCTTGACTTTGAGGATTAAATAAAGTAATATGTATTAAATGCTAAGTTACCAGGCAGCTACCAGAGCAATGTGCTTCCGCCTCTTCATAGATCACACTCTCCAGCACCACGGGCATCTAGCTACATCATTACTACTTTTAGCTCAGGGTGAGCTAGGGACTGGCTGGCCTTAGCAATATATTTTTTTTAACAACTTCATTGAGCTGTAATTCACGTATGATACATTTCACCCTTTGAAAGTACACAATTCAATTGTGCAACTGTCATCATTATCTAATTTCAATTTATTTTCATCATCCTCAAAAGAAACCCTGTGCCCATTAGCAGTCACTCCCCATTCGCCCCTTCTCCCAGCCCCTGGCAACCACTAATCTACATTTGTTTCTAGGGATTTGCCTATTTTTGGACATTTCATATGAATGGAATGGCCTTTTTGACTGGCTTCTTTCACTTAGCATAATGTTTTCAAGGTTCATTCATGTTGTAACATGTATCAGCTACACGACTAAATACTATGCCATTGTGTGGATTACCAGATTTTGTTTATTCATTCACCAGTTGCTGGGTATTTGGGTTGGTTTCCCATTTTAGCTGTGATTAATAATGCTGCTATGAACATTTGTGGACAGATGTTTGTGTGGACATACCTTTTCCATTCTCTTGGGTCTATACCTGGAAGTGGAATTGCTGGGTCATATGGTTATTCTGTGTTTAACATTTTGAAGAACTGCCAAACTATTTGCAACGTGACCTCATAATTTTACAGTCCCACCAGCAATGTATGAGGGTTCTAATTTCTCTACATCCTCATCAACACTTGTTGATGATGTCTTTTTTTTTTTTTTTTGGCAGGGAAAGATTTGCCCTGAGCTAACATCTGTTGCCAATCTTCCTCTTTTTTTCCCCTCCCCAAAGCCCCAGTGCATGGTTGTATATCATAGTTGTAAGTCCTTCTAGTTGTTCTATGTGAGCCGCCACCACAGCATGGCAACTGACAGACAAGTTGTGTGGTTCCGCAACCTGGAACCAAACCCGGGCCACCGAAGCCGTTAAGAGCATCGAACTTTAACCACTAAGCCATCAGGGCTGGCGCACTGTCTGTCTTTTTGATTATAGCCATCCTAAGTAGATGTGAAGTGGCATCTCATTGTGGTTTTGAGTTGCCTTTCCCTCGCGACAAATGATACTGAGCATCTTTTTGTGTAACTTCATTGGAAAAGCGTCTATTCAAATCGTTTGTCCTTTTTTAAAAAATAAATTTTATTTTTTCAAACACTTTTAGATTTACAGAAAAATTGCTAAGATAGTACAGAGAATTCCCTTAAACACCACTCCCAGTTTCTCCTGTTATTAACATCTCACATTAATATGCTACATTTGTTACAATTAATGAACCAGTATTGATACACTATTATTAACTTCATACTTATGTAGATTTCCCTGGATTTTTACCTAATTCTGCTTTCTGTTCCAGGATCCAGTTTGGATACCACACTACATTTAGTCTCCTTAGCCTCCTCTTGACTATTTGACTTTCCTTGTTTTTGATGACCTTGACAGTTTTGAGGAATACTGGTCAGATATTTTATAAAATGTGCCTCTATTAGGATTTGTTGGATGTTTTCCTCGTGATTAGACTGGGGTTACGGGTTTTGGGAGGAAGACCACAGCGATAAAGTACTATGTTCATCACATCATATTAAGGGTACATACTATCAACACAACTTATCACTGTGGACGTTGACCTTGATCACCTGGCCGAGGTAGCATTTGTCAGGTTTCTCCACTGAAAAGTGACTCTTTTCCCCCACTTTCCGTACTGTACCCTTTGGAAGGAAGTCACTATGAGCAGTTCATATTTAAGGACTAGGGACTTAGGCTCCACGTCCTTGAGGGTGGAGTATCTACATAAATTATTTGGAATTCTTCTGACAAGAGATTTGTCACTTTCTATTCATTTTTTAAATTTATTCAATTATTTATTTAGATTGGTATGCACTCATAAATATTTATTTTACACTCTGGATTATAATCCAATACTACTTTATCTTATTTCTCAAATTGTTCTAGTTTTGGCTGGTGGGAGCTCTTTCAGTTGGTTCCTGTGACCCTTTGACATACCTCTATCATGATGGGATTTTTTAAGCACTTCCTTACTTTCTAGCACCACTAGGTCCTGCAGGCTCGTCTTATATATTTCCTGCCCCAGTCCTAGAATTAGCCATTTTCCAAGGAGCTCTGGTTCCTTTTATTAGGAAGTCGTCTTAGAAACCAAGATCTGGGGCCGGCCCCGTGGCTTAGCGGTTAAGTGCGTGAACTCTGCTACTGGCGGCCCAGGTTCGGATCCCGGGCACACACCGATGCACTGCTTCTCCGGCCATGCTGAGGCCGCGTCCCACATACAGCAACTAGAAGGATGTGCAACTATGACATACAACTATCTACTGGGGCTTTGGGGAAAAAAGGAGGAGGATTGGCAATAGATGTTAGCTCGGAGCTGGTCTTCCTCAGCAAAAAGAGGAGGATTAGCATGGATGTTAGCTCAGGGCTGATCTTCCTCACAAAAAAAAAAAAAAAAACAAGATCTGGTTAATAGGTGTGCTCATTGCCATGAGGGTGTCATTGTTTTTAGGCCTTCTCAGCTTACAGAGCAAGGAAATTTATAGGTACGTAATCACTTGTGTTATACACATATGTATAAATATTCGTATATGTAACCGTCTATATCCATGTTAAACTAAACATGAGTTCATACTAATGTCTCCCTTCTTTTTTTTTTTTAATTTTTATTTATTTATTTATTTTTCCCCCTCAAAGCCCCAGTAGATAGTTGTATGTCATAGCTGCACATCCTTCTAGTTGCTGCTTGTGGGACACGGCCTCAGCATGGCCAGAGAAGCGGTGCGTCGGTGTGCGCCCGGGATCCGAACCCGGACCGCCAGCAGCAGAGCGCGTGCACTTAACCGCCAAGCCACGGGGCTGGCCCTAATGTCTCCCTTCTAATCCATTACCACATGGATCATTCTAGTCTTTTCCCCTTGCTTATCTGTAAACTCACTCTGCCAGTGAGAAAACTGGCTCCTATCATCCACCGTCTGTTTACTTTATTGTTCAATTCCAGTACATATGTATAGAAGTATCAGAATTGTTAATCCGTATTCCCATGGGATGTAACTTTCTTTTGCCTTTAGTTTTATCGACTTACTTATTTCCACAGTTACTTTAGGTTAGTACCTTTTTTCTCCTCCCACTTCAGTGAGATTGTTTCCCACATTTGTTATACAGTTAGATTATTTTGTCATATTCTCCACTTCATCCTAGGATTCCCCTGACCTCCTAAAGGATTTTTTAAAATTTGCATATATTAATATTCACTGGTTGTAAATTCAGTGGGTTTTGACAAATGCATAATGTTATGTGTCCTATCCACAATTACAGTATCATATAGAATAGGTCCACTACCCTAAAAAATTTCCTGTGCTTTACTTATTCTTTTCTTCCTTCTTCCCAAAGCCCTCACATCCATTGATCTTTTTATTGTCTGTATAGTTTTGCCTTTAGAAAATGTTATATAATTGGAATATACGTAGCCTCTTCAGACTGGCTTCTTTCACTTAGCAATATGCATTTAAGGTTCATTTGTATCTTTTCGAGGCTTGATAGTTCATTTCTTTTTAGCATTGAATAATATTCCATTGTAAAGAATTTGCTTATTCATTCATATTGAAGGACATCTTGGTTGCTTCCAGTTTTTGGTGATTATAAGTAAAACTGCTATAAACATTTGTATGCAGGTTTTTATGTTGACATAAGTTTTCTTTTTGTGTGTGTGTGTGTGAGGGAGATCAGCCCTGAGCTAACATCCGTGCTAATCCTCCCCTTTTTGCTGAGGAAGACCGGCTCTGGGCTAACATCCATTGCCAATCCTCCTCCTTTTCTTTTCTTCCCCAAAGCTCCCCAGTAGATAGTTGTATGTCATAGCTGCACATCCTTCTAGTTGCTGTATGTGGGACGCGGCCTCAGCATGGCCGGAGAAGCGGTGCGTCAGTGCGCGCCCGGGATCCGAACCTGGGCCGCCAGCAGCGGAGCGCGCGCACTCAACCGCTAAGCCACCGGGCCGGCCCTGTGTTGACATAAGTTTTCAACTCAATGGAATATATACCTAGGAGTGAGATTGCTTAATCACATGTTAAGAACATGTTTAGCTTTGTAAACACCTGCCGAACTGTCTTCCAAAGTGGCTGTACCGTTTTGTGTTCCCACTAGCAATGAATGAGAGTCTCTGTTGCTCTGCATCCTCACTAGCATTTGGTATTTTCAACTTTTTGGATTTTGTCCATTTTAATAAGTGTATATGGCATCTCATTGTAGTTTTAATTTGCAATTCTCTAGTAATAAATAATGTTGAGCATCTTTTCATATGCCTACTTTCCATCTGTATATTTTCTTTGGTGAGGTGTCTGGTCAGATCTTTTGCCTATTTCGAAATTGAGTTATTTGTCTTTTTATTGTTGAGTTGTAAGAGTTATTTATATATTCTGGATATTAGACCCCTATGAGATATATGATTTACAAATATTTTTTCCATTCTGTGAGTTGTCTTTTCACTTTGTGTCTTTTGGTTGTGTCCTTTGAAGTGCAAGCATTTTTACTTTTGATGAATTCTAATTTTTCTGTTTTTTCTTTTGTTGCTTGTGCTTTTGGTGTCATATCTAAGAAACTATTTTCTAATCCATATTTTATTCTAATAGTTTTACAGTTTTAGCTCTTACATTTAGGTCTATTATCCATTTTGAGTTAATTTTTGTATTTGGTTTGAGGTAGGGGTCCAACTTCGTTCTTTTGCAGTGCATGTATCCACTTCCTCCAGTGCCATTTGTTAAAAAGACTGTTCTTTCCCCACTAAATTGTTCTGGCACCATTGTCAAAAGTAAGTTGACCATAATTATAAGGGTTTATTTCTGGACTCTCAGTTCTGTTTCGTTGATCTCTATGTCTATCTTCGTGCCAGTATCGCACTGATTATTGCAGCTTAGTAGTAAGTTTTGAAATCAGGAAGTATGAGTCCTTCAAGTTTATTCTGCTTTTTCAGGATTGTTTTGGCGTTTCTGGGTCCCTTGCATTTCTATGTGAATTTTAGCTTTAAATATATTTTAATCTTTGAAGTTTATCTTTTGTTTCTTTTTTATTCTTCCATGTAGTGTTCATTTGTTTGCTCCTGCCCCTTCTTCCCTAATCACTTACTTGCGCCTCTTTCTCGGGACCAATCAGCTAGCTGTTAATTAATCCTGTTGGAAGTATCAGCTAATTAAACTTGGACCTTGCAGCGATTTTAACTGAGGAGGATATGTTTATAGTGATCTTTGGCTTTTTCCCTCCCCACCTCTCCTTCTCCAGTTAACTGACAAGTTTTGATACCGAACCTCTTAATCTCAAATTTGTGTGCCTGCTGCACAGCAAGCCAAACACTGAGACATCAGTGCTTGGAGATGGAGAAAGATTTATTTAAACTGGCCAAAATAAGTCGGTGGGAGGCTGGGTTTGCTCAAATCCACCTCCCCAAGAACAGAAAGCAGAGGGGTTTTATAGAGCTAAGTGGCTTGGCAGGAGGAGCTTGGGGAAACAAAAGGGTTACTTCTGAAAAGCCCCTGAGCAATCTACCCTCTGGCCTTCAAGAGCTGCTGAGGGCCCAGCCATCCTGTGATGGCAACCTCTCAGAAGGCATTCTCTTTCTTCTGCAAAACAAGCTCACAAATCCTTGAGACCCCTGAGTCACCCCTCAAGTTAAATAGGAAAAACAGCAAATTGGTTTAATATCTACAGTACTCCTCAGGTACCCGGCTTCATTCTCTAGCCCTCCACCTACCCGAATATCATTTGAAGCCAATCCTTTGTACATGTCTACAAGTTGGAATGTCTTCCAGTCTCCCATTGCCAATCACCATGTGTCAAAATGATCTTTCCTCAAATTCCATATCAAAAGCCACACCCCTTCTCCAAACATCTATCTTGGTAGCATTTTGTATTTCTCTTATGGCGGTCTTGACTTTCCCCTGATTTTATGGTAGTAATTTATATTGCTATGTTTGTAGAGTGTTCAAAATGTGCCTGGCACGTCCTATTCCCACTTTAGCCTATAAGTTCCATTAAAGGCAAGGCTTACATTTGCTTCATTTCTGTCACCCACAGGACCCAGATAAGCCTTTATTAAATGGATGGATGTATAGATGGAGATGGATGGATGGAGGGTGTGGGGCAGTGGAGAATATTGTGGAGGGGTAGCCATGTCAGTATTTTTCAAAACCTCTAACATACCCTACATTCTGCTTGTAAGCTGTAAGGAATGAGAGAAAATATGACGGGAGATGAATAAAATTTTAGTGGCTGTCAGCCAAGTCCTGAGCTTATAAACATGTCTATGCAAATCTGAAAAACATGACAGCTCCTGGAATGATTTTTAAACAGTTTTGTGCTGTCTGTTAAGTCATTTCATCCATTATAATCCACCAACTCCTGGGGGTTTTATGATGTCCTCATCCTGGCAGTGCCTTCACACTTTGTCCTCAGGCAGTAATTCCCAGCCAAGGCATCTGGCACACTGATGCGCCCAGAGGCAGTACTCGGTTGGTTTTGCTAATAGGGTAAACAAACTCCCCTTGACAGGAGGGAGTGACTTACAATGCTCAGGGAGTAGGCTGAAGCCGAAGCAAGTGGAGATCCAGCAGTTATGCGGTCATTGGACAGGAAAGCCGGGCTCAAGCTCAAGAGATGCACCTTTCAGGAGGGCCTGGTGCATTACGGGTCATGGGAATCTGTATGTGAATGCGAACTCCACATCACCTGACATTGGCAAAGCTTCCACATGAAAACTAAAGCCAACATCTCCTTCCTCCCGCTTTAAAAAAAATCTTTTATAGAGAAATACTGGTAAGGTAGCAGGAAGCTTCTAAACCCATAAAAAGAAAATGTAGCCAAAGAACATTTGGTGGGGGAAAGGGAATATTTGTGATTTTCATCAATGGCTTATTAAGATTTCATTTATAAGATTCTTTCCTGAGATTTTACACACTGTCTGTCAAGGACAAGGCAGTTTTTATTGATGATAGGGCTTCCCCACCCTTTCTTACCATATACTGTTTTCAAGGGATGGGGAGACTTTTGATAGCCAAAGGAATAATGTTTAATTTCATTCTTTCCCTTCTCAAATAGGCCAACTTAACAGAGGAAAACATAACTAGAGAAATTTGAATGTTTGTTCAAAATCTTAGAGAACTGTTTAGGTCAGAATACTTATGTCTGATTTAATCAACCGAGGAGGTACGCTTACTGAAGGCAGGAGGGAGAAGAGAAGCATGAGCCCCTCTCACTCCTGCAATATGGCTAATTATATATGTATATATAAAATTATAAGAATTTCTAAGTCCAATGAAAGAATAAAGGAGTTTTCATTTTGCTAATACGTTGGCCACACTTAACGAAAAAAACTTTTTGATACTATTCTGTTGTTAAAGGACTTAAGAACAAGGAATATCCTAAAAGAGCTTTAAAAAATGGCAAAAAACTCAAAGCCCAGAAAGTATACACATTATAATTGTAATGTTTTTTGCAAAGTAAAGCTCCCAACTGAGACTTTTTACCCCCTTTTTTTTCTGCCATCGTTATCTGGCTAGAGGGATGACTCGCAAAATAGCAGTGCCTGCATTACAGCTGAGAGCTCTGCAGGAGCTCCACCCCGACTCAGGTCATGTCGTGACCTGGAACATTCAGCCTCCATGGGCTCTAAGTCATTGTGTTGTGCACGTGACTTATAAACTAATCTAAGTCAAGCCCTCTGGCTCCTCTTTGGTCTGTATAGATACATTTTGGCAGGCTGTAATAATAATTTTTTTAAACAATTAATCTTTTGTAGCTCCTGGTTAAACAGATTTTCAGACCACAGCCACATAACATTTTGCTGTTGGGCCATTTGCAAACAAGGAGTACAGATCATTTTTCCTCTTCACATTTGGGCTTCTAGCTGATTATGCTATCAATCACACAAGCATTTTTCATCACCCTTTATTTTATATATTACTCAGGTAATATGTAAGTGTGTTCTCATTATTTAAAAAATGTAACCCATAATTATACAGATGAGAATAAAGTTCTTCACCTCTGTTGCCCTCACCCTCTGCAAACTTCTCCCCAGAGATAACAACTACCATCAATTTTGTATCTGTTCTTCTGAATCTTTTCTTCACCTTTACATCATATTTATATATTTAGAAATGCATTCTCCCTTTGCTGTTTAATATGCATTTTAGAATCAGTTCACCAAATTTCATGGAAAAATTACATGGGATTTTGTTTGGCATTATGCACATGGTGAAGAACTTATTTATTCATTCATTTATTCTTTCAACAAATAATTGTTGCACACCTGCCATGTGTTCTAGGAGCTGAGGATATAGTAGAAAATAAGACAGAACGGGTGCTTGTTTTCAAGAAGTTTATATTCTAGTAGTGAGGGACAGATAATAAATTCATACAAAAGAAAATGGAAAATCAGTGAAGGGTTTTCAGAATGAGAGTGGCTTAATGTGGTTTATATTTTAAAAAGATCACTCTGGTGCTCTGGGGAGAATAGAATGTAGGAGGCTATTACAGTCTTCAAGGCAAGTGACCATGGTGGCTTGGACTAAAGTGGTAACAGCAGACTTGGTGTGAAATGGATAGATTTGGGATATATTTTGGAAGCATAATCAGTGGGATTTGCTGACGGATTAGCTGTATGGGTGAATGTTAGGGCTTTTTTTAGCTTACATTTTATAGCTGTTTGTGGTTACTATAGAGAAATGGGTATGGAGAAAGAGAACAATTCAGGATGACTCCTAATTTTTTTATTTCAACCACTGGGCTATGCTCTTTACTGAAATCAGATAGTTTAAGGGAGGAACAGATTTTCCCGCAAGGGGGCATAAGAGTTGATCATCAGTAGAAACTAGCCATCATTATTCTCATTCTTCAGATTATATTCTGAGCCTCATTGTGTTTTTCTCTTTTGATGAGCCAAAATATTTATAAATTTGCATAAATGGAATAAAAATACAATTTATTTCAGTTAAAAATAAATTTAAAATGTAAGCACAGCTATATTTTTGACAAAACAATTTTATCTTTTTATTTTCAATTCCATTTTCTTATTATAGAAATATGGAATATTTTTCTAATATGGGGTCTATTGCAAAGTATGTAAAGTACATTTTTTATTAAAAGAAAACATATGTATGTAAACATGTGTGTTCTATTAATTACCATTCCCCTATCTCAGCATTGCTCTCAAATGTGACTCATATTTACTGTTGGTACCTGTCAAATAAAACATTGTCAGTAAAAATTTTGTAATACATATTTATAAAATGATTTCTACATGTGTTTTTTTGGTAGCAACTCCCAAAAAAGTCACGTAAAAAATCTATTTCCTCCGTAGAACTGTAAATATGAAAACATAAATCACAGGCAGAGCAGCCTTTCTGTCCTCCAAGCAAACCTAATACTCTGTATTTGCTTTCTTTAGTAGTTCTTCTGATGCTGGCTGACCAAGTGTCACCTTTGAAAGAAAATTCTCTTTGACTTTAAGACAGAGCACTGTTCAGTAATTCTTTGATTGGATTATGCATAAAATTTATGTGTATGCCACTCACTGGAGATTAAGTAATTAAGATGCTCTTAATATTGCAGGAAAACATTACAGTTCTCATTATTTTAATAGACTGGTGGCCTCCAGGGCTTTGATAATAGGATGCAATATCTTGCATTCCAAGTTAGCGAAATCCACAACTTTGACTGTTTGGCAACCTAAATTTGCAAGCTTTTGATGACCTGCGTGGAAAGAAGTAGTCTCAGGTCAATTCTTAGAGGACTATTCTTACTGCTACTAATAATAACCTATGTAATGGCGGCTTTATTATTAGTTCCACTCAAGCACTAATGACTCCACAGCCAGGGAGTGAGTGGCCTTTTAATCTTTGCTTTGAGAGGGGTCCCTGAGGCCCTGAGGCACTCTCAGGGTGCCGGCACAGCTGTCTCTGCTTTATGTGAGATTGTCTTTTAGGGGCCTCACTGTGGATGACTAATGAGTCTATACAGTTCACAGAATTGCACCACAGTGTTTGCACTGGAAATACAAAAAGACAAATATCTTCTTTTGTTAAACTTATATTCCATCTTGTTCCAAAAATAACTCTAACTAGCTTATAAAATGCAAAAAAGTATGACCTGCTCTACAGTAGTGAGGTACAATTTCTGTTCCATCTCTATAAATCTTTAATTGATTTTTTAAGCCTGTCATATTAGCGGTAAGTCAGTATCTCCCTCTACAGGTTCACTTCTTCTTCCGAGTTGTCAAAAACTAAAGTGAAACAAATATGAGGTCGTAGGCACTCCAACACTAAAGTCTATCCAAAATGCTGTGCTCGGTGGAGAGAGCCCTTATTCAGTCAGCTACCAGCATTGCCCCTTGGTCCTCCAGAGTCCCGTGATGAAGCTAGTCAACTCTATAAGAGACCTCGATGTCCCATCTCCCTGGGGAGAGAGTTGTGGCTCTTGAAGGGAGGCGATACTATCCCTTCAATGCCAGACCTGATCAAGTGTTTTAATAAAGTGTTGATTCTGTGCTAGACGCTGGTCAGTACACCACGAATATAGTGGAGAATAAAAAACAAAACAGACAAGCTTCTGCAGGTGGCCTATACTCTACTGGAGTTCCCAATCAGCAAGTAAATGACCAGTAGTCTATTTTATGTAACACCATAAAAAGAAAGATGCTACCAGCTAAACTATAATAAATCATCTACTGGAGGGTGATTCTAATTTCAAAGATGTTAAATTGTAAAAAAAAAAAAAAAAAGAGAGAGAGAGAGAAAAGACAAAGGAAAAAGAGAAGATAAACTGAGTTACCCCGAATCCTGAGATGAGGATCTGAGTGCAAGTCATTTCTTTGGGAGCTGGTTCCAGGAAGCACCAACAAGGTAGTGGTTACATGAGATAGGAAAGAGAGAAAGCCAGTCAGGGATTAATAATGAGTAGGTAACCACTGTGGGCAACTGGAACTCAAGCCCACCATGAGCTTTGGGAGATGGTTTAGAACATGCCTTAGTGTTGTCCCACCCAAGTGGTAGCGAGGCTAGGACATTTATTTACCAACTCCTATTGGTCATTGGCTGAGGTGTCAACTCAGCCGTTGTGTCAACTCCCAGTTCTTCAGGCCTGCCCTGTACAGAGGCCGAGCACTCCAGGTACACTCTTCAGGTGGAGAGTGGCAGATGCTTAAAGCAGGAAGCCATCAGTGTTCCTGGAAAGATGAGTGCCAAGGGGACACTGGAGGAACACCAATAGCGTCGTTTACGATGAGCATCTCAGGGTTGTTGAACAATAATTTTAGATTATAATAAATACGGTGAAGGAAGTGAAGTGGAGGAAAGGTGTGGAGGTGGAGGGGGAATGCCGTTTTAGAGAGTATGGTGGGAGGTGGGAGAGGTGGGCATTTGAGAAAGTGACATTTGTGCAGAAACCTGAATGTTGAGGGTTGAAGCATAGGTAGATCTGGGGGAAGGGTCTCCAGTGGAGGGACAAGCTGGTGGAAAGGCTCTGAGATAGCAGAGAGCTTGGTAGTCCAGGAAAGTAAGGGAGCCATTATGGGTGAAGTATTGTCAATAGTGGGGTAAGTGGTAGGGAATGCCTTTGGTCAGGTAGACAAAGGCCCGATCCTGTAGAGCCTCATAGCCATGGCAAGGAATTTGAATTTCATTTTGAATATGATGAGAAGCTACTAGAGGGTTTTGAGCAGTATGTACTGTTTTTGTTTTGAATGATCACTGTGACCTCTGAATGGGAATAAGAGTAGAAGGAGGAGCTGGGTTAGGAGGCTCTTGTAATAATCCAGGGGAAAGACTACTGTGGCTAGAGCAGGGAAATAGAAATGTTGTAATAAGAAATATTCTTATGATAAAGGGGAGGGCTTTCTGTTCATGCAGAAGTGGTATCCAACCATTTATAATAAAAAGATGAAATATATGTCCAATAAGATCTAAATAGGTCAGATCATTGACTAAGAACAAGATTTAAGAGTTAATAACTAAGTACACACTTAAAGAGCAGTAACAAGGATAGTGACTTAAATATGCAGAAAGTCAAAGGAGCCAAGAGGCTCAGAGCAATAATAAAAATAAAATATGACCAACCTAAAACCTGGGCCACTGCTCTCCTTGGCCAGTCTCTAGGCCATAGAGTAACATTCGATTACTCATTAGCTCAATCGTGAAATTTCTTAAAAATAATGTAGATTGTACTTAGGCTTTTGTGCATAGGGATTTTTGCCCATCACGTAGTAAACTTTTCCAAATGCTCTTTTGCCAATATTATCTCTCCCGTCAGATAGCTCATGCACTCCTTGGCTGCCCCTAAAGATTTTTCTTCCCAATTCTAAACTTCTGTAAATTCTGTACACAAAATCAAGCCCAAGACACCTTTCCCCCTCATTCATTACCCCAAAAGTTTCTTAATTGCTGTTTTTGCTCTTGATCATCTCCCCCACAGCACAGTGTTCCCTAAAATACTCCTTTTATCCTATCAGTCCCCTAAATGAAATCTTTCTGAGGCTCTTATTCCTTGCCTAAGGATAACAGTCTCCTTAGTTGCTAGATAAGGCTTAATCTCTCACTCCTCCCTCACCCTCAACCTTAGCTTAACAGAGTTTGCTATGCTCTGAACATACCTCTTGCTACCCCTCTGGGTCTTTGCTCTTTCTCTTCCCCTCCTCTGGAATTTTCCACTGTGTCTCCTCTGTATACACACACACACACACACACACACACACACACACACACCATCTCTGCCTGCAAAAAAATTACATCTCAAATCTTTTTCTTAAAGCCTTCCCTATACTTGGTGCAGCCTAACATAGGAGATATAGCAGATTATTAATTAGCACATTTACAAGTATTAGCTAGGCATTTATTATTTATTGAGTGCCTACTTTATACCAACTTCTATACTGGGTGTACAAAGACGAATATAGAATGCTGTTGCTAGCCTCAAGGAGCTCAGTCCAGTGGGAGAGATGAATGCATAAATATCCCCTTGTAGAACATGGTGAGTGTGATGATTGAGACATGAACAGGGCATGGGGTTGGAGGTGTTCAGGCAGAGCAAATAAGGCAGGGCGAAAGCAGAGGGGTTCAGCCTGCAGGCACAGAGAGCAGAGACTGGATAACGAAAGGCAGAGGTCTCAGTACCAAGGAGAGCGCCTGGTGCACCCAGCCTCGAGGCATTCCTCACATTTTTGGAAGCTGCTCAAAACTTTGTTAGGCTCTATCCTGACATGCAAGAGTTTCTGGCTTAAAGGAACCCTCATTAGACATATCCTGGATCCCTTTGAATTAGGAAAATACTACTTCAACTTATGAACTTGCAGGGTTTGAGGACTGAAGAGTAGTTGGGGAATTTATATCCTTAGAAGCTCCCC
The DNA here is from genome assembly GCF_057802395.1 of Ceratotherium simum simum. NCBI lineage: Eukaryota > Metazoa > Chordata > Mammalia > Perissodactyla > Rhinocerotidae > Ceratotherium > Ceratotherium simum. The sequence continues at coordinate 17,396,137 of NC_141900.1, forward strand.
TTGGATCAAGTCCTCAAGGGATGGTTCTCATTCTAGAATTTTGATGGAAGCCAGAACTTTGTTTTATTGGAATTTTCTTTCTCGGGCTTTGGAGGATTGGAGCCTGATTCTTGACTACTCTAGACAGAATTTATCTCCCCAGCCTCTCATACCATGGGTGGTATAAGTAGCTGTGATGTAGCTGTGATGTTACTGAGGAATGCCTTGCTTCCTCAAAGTATGTTGTATATTTCTAGAGTAGCACAGTCCAATAGAAATATAATATGAGCCACATATGTAATTTTAAATTTTCTAGTAGCCACATTAAAAAAGTAAAAAGAAACAGGTGAAATTAATTCAGTATGTTTATTTAACTCAGTAAATCTAAAATGTTATTTCAACATGTAACGAATATTAAACAATGAGATATCTCACATTCTGTTTTTCCAACTAAATCTTCAGAATCCAGCATATATGTTCTCAGATGGCACATTTCAATGCAGACTAGCCACATTTCGAGTGCTCAGTTGCCACGTGTGGTTAGTGGCTGCTGGATTGACAGGACAGCTCTGGATGTCAGAGATCCTGTCTGTACTCCCGCTCCAGCCTTTCTGCCACGTAATTTTTCCAAATCTCATGTATATTGGCCAGAAAAACACCATCACTGTAAGAAGTGATGTCAAACCAAGTACTTTGTGTCCTCTATTTACAACTGAGTAGGAGGTAGGAGGAAAGAATCTTTAAGTCTCAAAATAAATTTATGTATTTAAAAAAAAATCAACCTAATAGAATTAACCAGCTAGTTGACCATGTAGTGAGTAGAAAAATGCATTAATGAATGATGACAAAATGCTCAGTCTATACAGATATGTTTCATAATGAGGAAAACTGATGCTAAGAAGGATAATATGCCTTTTTCCCCTGAAAAAATGTTTAAAAGTGTTAAAAAGTATCCTATGTTGGAGGGGCAAAAGGAGCACTGGAGGTCAGGACACTTAAATTTTAGTTTTAGTTCTGCCCCTGTAGTAGTAGTCCCCCCTTATCCGTGTTTTCACTTTCCACAGTTTCAGTTATCCATGGTTAACCGTGGTCTGAAAATATTGACTGGAAAATTCCAGAAATAAACAATTCAAAGTTTTAAATTTCACGCCGTTCTGAGTAGAGTGATGAAATCTTGCGCCATCTGTTCCGTCCCACCCAGGACATGGATCATCCTTTTGTCCAGCTGTATAAACTACCTGCCCCTTAGTCATTTAGTAGTCGTCTGGTTATCAGATCAACTGTGGTGGTATCTGCAGTGCTTGTGTTCAATAACCCTTATTTTATTGAATCATGGCCCCAAAGCACAAGAGTAGTGATGCTGGCAATTCGGATATGCCAAAGAGAGTTATTGTTCGTCTCTTACTGTGCCTAATCTATAAGTTAAACTTTATCTTAGGTATATATGTACAGGAAAAAACGTGGTGTATATAGATAGAGTTGGGTAGTATCTGCAGTTGTAGACATCCACTTGGAATGGATGTAATGGGGTCTTGGAATGTATCCCCCATGAATAAGAGGGGACTGTTATACTTAAATTTAATCTAACAAGTAAATTAATCTATCTAGCCCATAGTTGCCTCATCTGTAAAATGAAGGGATTGGGTCGGATATCTCTAAATTCCTTCCACTCCTCCTAAGTCGTTGACTCTGCCTCTAATTCCACAGCTGTTGTCTCCTCTCCACCTCCACTGCATAATTTCTCACCCAGACGACCACAGCTAGTCTCCCCAGCTATTTCTCAAATCTATCCTGTTCTCCATATTGCCATCAAAGAAATCTTTCTAAATAAAAATCTCATCATCTCGTGCTTAATGTCCATCAGTGGCTCCTACAGTCCATAGCAGTTGGCATGGCCTGCTTTTATCTGCTCCCCAGCTTCGATTCCTGGGCTCCCCCAGGCACATTCCCTTTTGTAGCTCTGCTGGATGGTGCAGCTGCCAGGGTATGACATAGCTTTTGGGACCATCTTTGTCAGCTCAGGCTGCTATAACAAAATGCCGTAGACTGGGTGACTTAACCATCAAAAAGCTATTTCTCACAGTTCTGGAGGCTGGGAAATCCAGGATCAAGATGTTGGCAGATTTGGTTCCTGCTGAGAGTCTCTCCCTGGTTTGCAGACTGCTGCTTTCTTGCTGTATCCTCATGCGGCCAGGAGAGAGATATTTCTCTCTGTGTCTCTTCTTATAAGGGTACTAATCCCATTCATGAAGGCTCCACCCTCATGACCTAATTATCTCCCTAAAGCCCCACCTCCTACTACTATCACATTGGGGATTAGGCTTCAACATGTGAATTCTGGGGGTACACAGCATTCAGTCCATAGCAGGGAACCAATGGATCAGCATTTGAGGAGATTAGTTGCTATTATAAAAGCAAACATATAATTCACTCTTTTATAATGATGTGCATGTCATTTTTGAACAGCTTCAGTGCCTAGGCAAATTTTCCTTATTTGGAAACAAAACTCTTTCATTAAGGGGGCCAACCTGGTGGCATAGTGGTTAAGTTCACGCACTCTGCTTCAGTGGCCCAGGCTCGCAGGTTCGAATCCCAGGCAGAGACCTACGTATGCACCGCTCATCAAGCCATGCTGAGGTGGCATCCCACTTACAAAACAGATGCAGATGGGCACGGATGTTAGCTCAGGGCTAATCCTCCTCAGCAAAAAGAGGAAGATTGGCAAGGGATGTTGGCTCAGGGCCAATCTTCCTCACCCCCCGCCCCATAAAAAACTCTTTCATTGTAATTTTGGGAATTTTGTGCTCGATTTAATCTTTGTAATTACCTAGGCAAAACCTTACTGAACAATTGAGGAAATTGTGACCCATAAAGGTGGAGTAACTTGCCAGCATCACACAACTCACTCAGGTTCATAGCTGAACCCGGAATCCAGACTTTTTCATACTCTCACTCCAGTTCTTTTTTATGTCCATATGTAGTAAAAACAGTAAATAATCAGTTTTCTCATTTGAATTCACCTCGTCATTTCATTTTCTTCTTTTTTATAAAATATAAAGTCTATCAGGGGGCCCACATTTCTCATCCTCAGTTCATCAGGCACTGCTAGTTTGTTTCACTAAAACTTCTATAGATTGAGTCTAATCCTGTTCTCTGGATAGAGTCAAAATCAAGCCTTCCTTCTTGGCTTCTCCCTCTCCTTCATCCTTTGACTTCATGTAATTAAAGACAGCAAGAATGATGCCCTGATTTCTTTTTTTTTTTTAATTTTATTTATTTATTTTTTTCCCCCAAAGCCCCAGTAGATAGTTGTATGTCACAGCTGCACATCCTTCTAGTTGCTGTATGTGGGATGCGGCCTCAGCATGGCTGGAGAAGCGGTGCATCGGTGCGCGCCCGGGATCCGAACCCGGGCCACCAGCAGCGGAGCACGTGCACTTAACTGCTAAGCCACGGGGCCGGCCCCACGATGCCCTGATTTCTAAAATGTTGTTTTTGTTTAGAAATAAGGTTAAGACCTATTACTCATACCCGCTTTCTGATTGTCTGTGTCTGCTTTGATTTTTTTAAATTATTTAATTTTTTTATACATATAAATTTTGGGTGTACATCATTGTATTTTGACTTCTGTATAGACTACATCATGTTCACCACCAGAAGTCTAGCATAAAATGAGAAATGTAAGCTAAATAATTTCTATGCCTCCTCCCACTATAAAATTTCTATGTGTACCCAACACCCCGTAAAATGGTACATTTCACACAATAGTCATTCCATAAATATTTAGGGTTTTGGTATTTAATGGAACAAAATGTCGGTAGTACTAAAGAATATGAATAGTTCCTTGAATTTTACAGTTAATTGGCTTGAACCTCTGCTGTTTTAGGAGAGCAATATGTGCTTTCCGTAGCAGCAAAAAATAAGTTATGGAAACATCAGATGTGTTGACCGGTTTCCACTATAATACAAAATGTTTATTTTATTTATTTATTTATTTATTTATTTTTTGCTGAGGAACATTTGTCCTGAGCTAACATCTGTTGTCAGTCTTCTTCCATTCTGCATGTGTGTCACTGCCACACCATGGCTTGATGAGTGGTATAGGTCCGCGCCCAGGATCCGAACCCATGAACGCTGGGCCGCCAAAGTGGAGTGTGCCGAACTTAACCACTCACCACAGGGCTGGCCCCAAAATGTTTATTTTTTATTATTATTTATTTTTACTACTAATAACTTACCAGAAAACTGCTTCTTAAGAATTTTATATATCTAGTCAATTTAACTAAAATTGTCTCTTAATTGAGAAAGGAATTGATTTAACTATTTGTAGTTATTTATTAGTAATTATTTAAGAGAAAGTTATTGTTTTTAGGTAAAAATAGTTCTACATTCAATTCTTTACTTGAATTTTCAATGTGTCTGGAAAATTTTTAAGACGTATCAGGATGATGAGAGAGCTTAAGTTTCGTGGTTCTACATAGAATTAGGTTGGGTTTCCTCATATAAAATCCTTTAGAACATTTCTAAGCTTCTAGTGAACCTTAGAAGGATCTGGAAAACTGTGTGATTGGCTAGCACAATACTGAGAGTGGGTAAGGCAAATCAAGAAAGGCTTGTAACTTTTTATATATTTGCATTCAACACCCAGGATTTAAAACCATTCAACAGACAATATTGTTTGAAAGGCAAATAGTTTCAGCTGTTAATTCCTACGGATAATTTTAAATCAGCTAATTTCTCTAGTTTGCATCCTTTTAAAAGCCTTCTATGCTTTTCATTATTATATTTTGTAAACACTGCATCCATTCTTTTGGGTGCATACAAATGGACGCAAACATACCAAATGACAGACGCTTCACTACAAAAAGCTTCCAATTGGATTAGACAGCCGGGAAGGGGCACTTGGAGCGTGGAAGAAGCTTAAGGTCCCGTTGTGGATTGCTTGCCTCAGTTATGTAAATGAGTTGGGTGGTGTTAGACAACCTTTTAAATATGAGTAATTAACTACAGAAAATAAGGTCAGCAAAACTTTGAACTAGAGAGAGATCATCTGAATGAAGCAGGGGTCATGGACTGCAAGCGATTCACATAGACCAGAACAAAACGGGTCTATGGGGCTGCAGTTGTGTGTGCAGTCATTTCAAACCAAAGAGATGGGAGACAGGCATTTTCAGAATTCGTGTTTTGATTTAAAGATAGGTAACTGAAAATATGCTTTTGTTCTTGATATTAATCCTCACCAATGGTAGCCCCTTCTGCTGCTTGTGGAAAACAGAGGAAAAAGAGTTAAGCAACAAAGGGAGCCAGTGGACCGTTAACAGAGAGATGTTGAGTCACGCATCGTCCTATGCATGAGCTGTGATTCTTCCCAGGAATGTAAGGTGAGGTTTGGGAGGACACCGTGCAGTCGGTTTATAGCAATATTAAGATTTCTGTGCTTCAGCTGGAGGGAAAAATAAATCTGAAAACCACTAAAGAGGATTTTCCACTCCACCACTCTGGAATTAGCTCTAAAGGGACAAAAATCGGCCCATATCTTTGGAGACTTCTGTGTGAGATAAGCAGCTAGCACCTTCTGCATCTAAAGGATGGAAGAGAGATCAAAATAGTTCAAGCGGAGGTCTCTCGAGCATTCTCAAAATTACTTTCCCTTATTTTGGCAGCCAGCCAGCCAACCCCTTGTCTTTGCAGCAAAAACTCAAAAAAAAAAAGACGACGCTGCTGGAACAGATTCAAGGGACATAAACCAGCCAGGTGAGGAATTGAAAAGGGAAGTTTCCACTCTCTTGTCTTCTATTTTCTCCATGTTAAGAGGGAAAAAAAAATAGAGACTCTCCTATCTGTCACTGGAAGGAAAATACTTCAGTGGCAGAAGCATTATTGCTCTGTAAAGCCAGTTGTGAGTTAGGATTTGAGTGGCACGGTCAGTTTGAGGTTGAATACAAAAATTCTGATGTGACGATACCTGAAGGAGTGCACACTAACACTAAGGTTTGTACACGAACAAATTCCAGCGCCACAATTTTCTTGCTGTGCGAGTTCAGGCAAGTTACTTAACCTCTTTGACCCTCTGTGTCTTCTTCTGTAAAATGGCAGTAGTAATTGGAAGTACATCATCATGTTATTGTGAGGATTAAATTAGTCAATAAATGTACGTATGCCTAAAACAGTGATAGAAGGCTTCAATAAATGCCACCTTTTATTACATAATCATGTCCTAATATATAAAGAGCAAAATGGTCAAATTTCCCCATTGTCTAATTGGTCTCTTCATTTCTCATTCCTCATCTAATATAAAATATTAAATGTATCAGGGGCCTCCCTTTTTATCATTTCTTAATTACTAGATACTGTTTTATTTCTATCTTATAATAATTGAAAGAGGGGGCCGGCCCAGTGGTGCAGCGGTTAAGTCCGCGCACTCCGCTTTGGGGGCCCAGGCTTCGCAGGCCCGGATCCTGGGCGTGCACCGACGCACCGCTTGTCAAGCTGTGCTGTGGCAGCGTCCTATATAAAGTAAAGGAGGATGGGCACAGATGTTAGCCCAGGGCCAATTTTCCTCAGCAAAAAGAGGAGGATTGGCAACACATGTTAGCTCAGGGCTAATCTTCCTCACACACAAATAGTAATAATAATTGAAGGAAATCCAGTGTAGAGGGTGAGGTTTGGTGGCAAGCCCCCTTTCAGGTGTGTGTGAGTCACTCATGGGCACAAGCTGTCCAGTGGGTCGTGCCTCCCTGTCAGGTTCTCATCTCAGGCAGGACGGTGATCTGGTCACGCCTGTCACCTTCCAAGCTCATTACAGATGACAAAACCCGGTATCGATCAGCTCTCTTTCCTGGTCAGGCCAGATTCTGTCCCTCTGCCCCTCCCTCACCTTTGCTCATCCTGTTCTTTTCATCTGGGAAGACCTCCCCTATTCTTTCCCAGAGATGGCAAACATCTCATCATTTTCCTCTTTCTTCTATGGATATTTTATTACTTTAAAAAGGATGGCTTTGTACAGTAGTGGGCTTTAGAAATGTCAAGTAGAACATACATTGTATTTGGGGATATGGTTATGAATAAAAGGAGTCAAGGAACTGTGTAAGCTTTGCCGGCGTGAATGTATATATGAAATAGAAGATACGCAATGAACTTGGACAGGAAAAAGCTAATGAAGAGTCCTGGATAAAGGAGATACAGGTAAACAAAATTGCTTGCAGTTTTATTTTTCTATTTTGTTAATCATTTCATTGCACTGTTTTTCTCTACTAATTAACTACGCTTGTTTTCCATTTTCTTTTTCAGTTAATAATGAAGACAGGAAAGATAAGGTAGAGAGGCTTTGTATGATAAACAGTAGGAAAATATGAGTGATTGGGAGAAGTGACAAAATCTTAAAATAAAGAATTTGTAAAATTGGCAGATTGAGATATAAAGTGATTGTTAAATGTTAGCATTATTAAGCATTTGCTAATAAATAAGATAATGCTTTGCATATATTGTAATATTTTTTTCTTAAGACTCTGTGAGGTAGGTTACTACTATTAAGGCCATTTACGAATGGAGAAAATGAACTTTGAAGAGGCAAAAAGGCCTAAGGTTACAAACCAGTAAGGGAGACAGAGCCAGAGTTTGAACCCAGGACTATCGGACCCCCGAGTTCTTAACTACTATGACCTTTCAGGAATATATAGAATAAATGAGCTGAAAGGAAATGGAAACATGACAGAATAACTGAAGAAGAGGAGAGTTCTAGAAAAAAAGAAAAATAATGATAGATGAGTTGGTAGAAATGATGGAATGATTGAAAGACTATTAAGGGAAAAACAGGAGGTGTAGAAGAACAGGAAGCAACAACATGGAAAGAAGGGCATAGAGCCAAGGACTAATTATTCATGCTAATCAATATGTGAGGAGGTGAAGATGGCTCTATTTGAATTTAATGAGTTTTTGCCTCAAATTATATACAAGTTCATGTACAGAATCATATGCAGGAAAGCATAGCCATACTCAGACATTCAGTGATTGGCCTAACAGTTCATAGGTACCTACTATGTGCAAAGCACAGTGCTTGGTGTTAGAGTTAACAGAAATCATTCATAATTTAAGATGGAAAGAAGAGACAGTTATATTTTTTAAAAGCTAAATTACATTTTAAAAGGTAGTAAATATAAGTGCTAGATGATGAGGTCTAAGGACAGAGAGGCAGTTCTCTGATGACTATGTCCCTCAGTTAAATTGTCACGGGGGCAAATGGGCTTGATCTTGGTGCTGATGGAAGGGAGAGATTCAAACAAATGGAGACTGGTGAGGAACACATTCCAAGAGTGGTGTCTGGAAACAGAGTCAACAGAGGTGCAAAGCTGGAATGGGCCTGGCATGTTTGGGGCTGAGATCATAGACCTGTTTAGACGGAAGAGCCTGTGTGTGTTTAAGACTCACGAAATATTAGTTTGGAGTCATAGGTAGTGGCTGGATTGTAAAGGATTTTGAATAACAGACTAAAGATTTTACTCCATAGACGATGGAAATCTCTAAGCATTGGAGTAAAACATGCTAATTGGTGTTTGGGAAGATTAACATTTACATCTATTGAACTGGCCAAAATATTTTAAGATAGTTTCCAATACTGCAAAATGTAAAGGTGATCACATATACTTCGAGTTACACTGGAAATAACAATGCAACTGTTTAAAAAGTAATGTAGGTTGGCACACCCATAAAAATGTTTCCACTTCTATTTTAAGAAAAGTTTTTCAAAAATCCTTGGCATCTGGTGATAAAAATTATGGCACAGCATTTCAGTGGAATATTGTATGTTCGCTTGAAATTACAATTCTGAATACTATTAGCAATATGAAAAATATTTATGATACAATGTTAACTTCAAAAATTAAAAATTTCAGGGGCCGGCCCTGTGGCTTAGAAGTTAAGTGCACGCGCTCTGCTACTGGCGGCCCAGGTTCGGATCCCGGTCGCACACCGACGCACCGCTTCTCTGGCCATGCTGAGGCCGTGTCCCACATACAGCAACTAGAAGGATGTGCAACTATGACATACAACTATCTACTGGGGCTTTGGGGAAAAAAAAAAAAGGAGGAGGATTGGCAATAGATGTTAGCTCAGAGCCAGTCTTCCTTGGCAAAGAGAGGAGGATTAGCACGGATGTTAGCTCAGGGCTGATCTTCCTCAAAAAAAAAAAAAAAATCAAAAATTTCAGGGGCCAGCCCCATGGCCTAGTGGTTAAATTCAGCTCATTCTGCCTTGGCAGCCCAGGTGTGGTTCCTGGGCGCAGACCTACACCTCTCGTTGGTGGCCTTGCTGTGGCAGCAACCCACATACAAAACAGAGGGAGATTGGCACAGATGTTAGCTCAGGGCAAGTCTTCCTCAGCAAAAAAAAAAAATTAAAAGTTTCAACGTTGCAACTTTGTTGAAATTACACACACACACACACGCACGTGCACACACACACATTTAGATAAGAACTGTATGTAGATAAGACCCTGATACATTGGAGATGGGGGATTGTAAAGAATTTTATTGTTTCCTATAATGTTGTCTAAGAAAAAGAAAGATGAGTGATGGCAGAAGAGGTAAAATCAGTTAAAAGAGTTGCATTGATCTTTTCCGGACTCTTAACTTGGGTTCTTGAACTTTCTGTTATATGAACAATAGGTGTTGAGGGGTTTCTGATTTTCTTGAGTTTGGGTTCCATAACTTTCAACAGATTCTTAGTCGTTCATGACTCACCTACTGCTTGGACTACTAAAATAATCCTAAAGGAGCTGGATTTTTAATGTGTCACACACGTCATTGTAACAACAGTAATGAAAGAGAATTCGTTAAGGATTTTTCTAAGAAGAGGTAGATTTAACCGTTCAGAAAAGATTTGAAAATACTATATGATTAAAAAGAGCTCTTCCAGGTAGGATGATTTTGGTGAATTTTGTTAGAGTAGAATTATGAAATCTCTATTTTATTTTTATGAATGAATCACTTCTGCGTTATTCAAATAAGGTTTTAGATGTCAGAAATAAAGTCATTTTGAAAAATGAATTGACATGTAGCATATTCGTATACAGAGACATATTCGGGGAGACTGAGTCTAGAAAAGCAGTGTGTGTGTGTGTGTGTGTGCGTGTGTGTGGGTTTGTGTTTAAATATATAATTAAGAAGAGGTAGGAAAAATTACTTTGAACGCTCGAACACACTTCAGCAATGCATGGCTGTCTGGGAGGTCATTGCTTATAGCAACTGAAACTGCCAGAAAACGGTAATGAGTCTTGTTTTACAACCAGTGATGGAAATGAAAATTATTTGCTCTGGGAACCCTGGCTGTATTTCTGTTAAATAATTTGGATGTTACTGTAGCTGAGAAGTCCCAGGAAAGTAGTTAGGTTGAGCTCATATGAAATTACTGATATTTGACCTTTTTTGACCTACAAAAGGCAATGTCATATGCTTTGATCCCTATTATGTTTCCTATTCCTTACAACCTCCTTTTTTTCTCTTCTCATTTCTATCCCTTGTTGTTATATCCTTTCAAATTTCAGTTATGATTACATCGTTGCTATTCTGGTCTTTGAATTGGCCGATAAATTTTCATGTACATGAAGACAATTCTAAGAAGACTTTAAATGCAATGCAGTTAGACATACATTTTAAATAAAATGCATGTTGTAGAATATCTTGACACGTACATACGTATCCATAAAGGATGTCTATATAGTGAAGTGCTACAAGGATAGTGTACAAGAAATTCTGGTTCGTTTTACTTCTCTTGTTAAAGGTGTCCAGAGTTTTGACCACTTTCCTTTGCAAAAATTCTTTTCTTACAGAATTGTTCTTCATTGTAACAGTACCAGAGTTCTTTTTTAAAAGCAGTGGTTTGTAAAATCTATATATACTCTAAACAAGGTGGGGCAGGAGTGGGAGGGAGATGGGGATTGAGAGAAAGAGAAAGCAAGCTGAGAATTAATGACTGTTTTGTTTTGATGGTGCACAGATTCAGAAAGAAAACCAATCTCTGCTGTTCTCTTGAAATATTTAAGTGTACCAATTTGCCTCAAAAACGTTTTCTCTCCATCTCCCTCTTAACTCAGCATCACAATGCCTTTCTAGAATCTTGGCATTTTGCCTATCAGTAAATTATGAAAAAGCAATAGGATGCCAGTCTGCTGTGCCATCAAATTATCTTTGGGGTTCCTGGGTCTCTGTACTGTATTTACAGAAACAGATGGCTCTTGTGACACTTTCACCAAATGACATGGTGCTTAACTTGTCTCCACCTTGCAGATCCACAGCTTTGAGAAATATGCCTGCTGATGCCTGTGAGCTTGTGGGTAGAGCATAGCATTTCAGGGTGGGGGAAGAAACTCGTAGTTAATTTGTTTTTCCCACTCAGTTTACAGGCTACTTCAGCAAAATTCTTTATCTCACATTCAACCAGCTAATTGACATCGTTTTTTCTTCCTGTAAAGAAATTCAAAAGGAAAGCATCTATTATTTCTGCATTGGGAGAACTTACAAAATGTTGCAGAAAACTAGCAGTGAATGTTAACTTGAGCAAATACAAAAGCCTGCTAAGTGATGTCAAAAATAAAGATCATGAAGATAAACTAATAGTTCAGGGTAGAACTCTTCCATTCTGGAAGAATGCCTGAAAGAATCATTTGATCATTTTCTCATTTATAAATGGTATCTGATTTATTTTTATTTATTTAATACAGACACACACATAGCATCTACTATGTATCAGGCATTGTTCTAAGTGATTTATAAATATTAACTCATTTAATCCACATAGCAACGTTATGAAGAAGGTACTGTATTACCCTCATTTTACAGATGTGGAAACTGAGGCACAGAGGTTGAATATTCTACACATGCATTGTGATACTTAGACCTATCAAATTTGGATAGAAAGTAATTTTTTTAAATTGAAAATTTTGATTGTATCTATTTTAATCAAAATTTAGATATAGAATTTTAGGTTTAAATGAAGAAGTATATCTGCAAATAAGCACATCTAATATTTTTAGGTACTTAAATTAAAATGGGTGCCAAGTCATAGCACATAGAAAATCAGTTACTCTCCAGAAATGGATAAGTCTGGGCAATCTGAGGGATTGAATATGGGAAATAGAAAGCAGAATGTACATTTTGGTGCCATAAGCTGCCTCACCTGGTCCTCAAAGTGGAACTACCTGCTTGAGAATGATGTGACAAGGAGGGTGATAAGAATTAATAACCTGATAAGGTTAAAATGAGGTATCCAAAATTACATTTTCCAAGACAAGAGCTGCTTTTGCAGAAAGGGTAATAGCTGTCGACTTCAACTTTTCTTAATAGAAATATATTGCAAGGAGAAAGAATTACTTCAAAGGATCCTCTTCTGCTTGGCAATCCCAATGGTGCTGTTTTAAAGTGGGACAATTCCCATTCTTGTCATAAAATGACAGATTCGGTGACGGATTTTGAGGAGCCTATTAGACCCAATACCTCCATTTACCAAAAAATGTTTTTAGTAGCCACTGTTGAAAAGTAACAGGTCACAGTGGGAGACAGAGTGAGAAAAGGGCCTGCAGAAGCATTTAGCGGCTAATGGGTCTGTGGCTGTGGTGAAGCAGTGTGCCGAAATAATTCTGATTAGGCTCGGTCAGTCAGGCTGCATAATCAGACTTGGCTCTCCTGCATGCAGCCCTTCCTGTTCTGCATGAAATCTCAGCTTAAAGCACTGTTTTAAGTAGTCCTTACACTGTTCTTTAAAATACAACCTTTCCACTTGGTGCGTGAGCCTTTTTTATACCTGTGGGAATAGCTAACTAGGAAAAGCAAAGGTTATGTTAACATATTAATAGAAAAACATAGGCACATTCTACTTTCCAGTGGGAATGTTTAAATTTTTAAAATTCACTCCAAAGAAATGACTGGAAAATACCCAAAGAGGTAACAAGTATAAACCACACGTCCAGCCTGGTTCTGTAACTAGCAGCATGTACTGTCTTGGTCACCTGGGCAGCTGATTGTTTTCCGTTTCCTGTCAGTGGTCCCACTAATAACACATATACTGAGCAGCAGGTATGTAATCAGGAGGAAATAACTTTAAAGGCTTTCCCTCTCTACTTGTCTTATGTTTTAAAAGAGTAAAAAATAAATCAGAAAATTGTATTTTTCAAGTTCTTCTTAGCATCATTCAAAGCTAGTTAGGACCTACGCAGCAGAGAAACAGAGGTGCAGAGGTGGGACCCAGTCAGGATTCTCTGATGTCTCTGCTTGGTTGGGTTTTGGAGGTCATGTGGCTGTGGTTATGCGGGTCTCACTGACAATACACTTTGAAGGAGATTGTGTTACATGTTGGTTGTGCTTTTGTGAAGAAAAGCATTATTCTAAGCAGGTCTTAAGTGCTGAAAAGAGCTTCAAAGAAATGTACCCACCCATTGTTCATGACGGTCACTGTAATAAATGGGGAACAGGTTTTTAGGTTTGTTCTTAGGAAGTGGATAACTGTAGTGGAAAATATAGTAAATGGACACTTTCTAAACTTGAATCATAGTTGGTGAATGACTTATAAACATGCTTCTCTTGAAGTTTTTCCAGAGAACCTTAAAGCTTGAAAAATAACATTAGAAATTCAGGCAAAAACAGGTGGCTTAAGGACTCGTGGCAACGCCAACAATGAGGTCGTCCTCTATATACCACATTTTAGAACACTTTCCATTACTTTCCTTAGGTCTTCTTAACATGAAATGTAACCTTGACGTATTTAGCACTCTAATGAAAATACCTGTTCACTATTTATTATTTTTATTTGTGTACTTATGTATCAATAATATCTAGCTTACATTAATAATAATAACTAACATTTAAAAGTTTTGACAGCTTGGATAGGTAACTGCTAATGACAATGGGTACTAGAGAAGCATCCGAGAGGAATGAAACTGAGAAATAAATAGGTAGGGGGAAAGAAACAAAGAAAATAGAGTTAATATTTATTTTTACTAAGATCTCACATTAAATTAATTGAAGCAAAGAGTGTTTCTAGGCTACCATGAAAGGAAAAAGGCAGAAATGATTGTCATGAGTCAGATGGATGGCAGGTTACACATCTGTGTGACGTGGGTTCTGATGCTGAAATAAACAAGCCAGTCTCAAGCAGTTATTGTGTCCTGTAAAGAAAGAATGTTTAAACAATGACCAGATAGGAATTCTAAAATGTTATTTCGAGTTAATAGTAGGTTAAAAGAAGAAGAAATTATATAACACCTTACATTTTCCCCCCATAGGTGAAAATATGGCAGTTACTTTCTTTTTTTTTTTGTTTTTTTTTTTGTTTTTTTTTTGTGAGGAAGATCAGCCCTGAATCCATGCTAATCCTTCTGTTTTTGCTGAGGAAGACCGGCTCTGAGCTAACATCTACGGCAGTTACTTTCTTAAAACAATAGTATTACCAAACCATAACCTATTGTGTATTTTGCTAAATACGTTTGAGCAACTAAACAGATTTTTCTTGCTCCTAAATGGATACGAGGAAATGTTTAACCCCCATTGTACTGCCACAAAGCCAGGCTGATCACCCTGGGAGGCCCCGGAGGTCTGAGCAGCCGTGGATTGGCTGTTGAGAGGACTTGAACATTTTACTGCACGTGGTCCAGCCACAGCAGGGGTCAGTTGCCAATGTTTTATCTGCAGAAATGTGCTGGGATGGGCACTTTGTTTAAGATTTTCCTTTTGCTACTGGAAAGAAACAACAAACAGTAAGATAACTTCATTTGTAAGGTAATATCCGTGCTTGTTTCTGTGCAGAGGGAAGTGAGGTTTGACTGCTTACTGAGACCGATTTATTTTTGTTCCCCACTCAGGTATCATTTTAATGATTTGTTTAAAACTGAAGCCAAAATTAGAATTGCATTCCAACCATAAAGGCTTATCTGAAGCTTTATGTTCTCTGTTCATTGATTTGGTTTTATTTCCTGTGCTGATCTGGTTAGTGGAGTTTGTATCACAAGTTGGTATCTTTCACGCAGCTTCTGACACACTTAAAAGAGAGACTTGGGTGGGACAATGACAGATTTAGTTCAAGTATTTTTACTAGTCAAATGTGAACACAGTTTAAGGGAAAATAAATCCTAGTAGGTTTATGTTTGCTATAAGGGTACACCAAGAGGGTGTGTTAACATGTAATTTGAATGTATTTTGTCGTTCTGCGTAGAGATGTTTGTTCTTAGTGGTCTCATGGGCCATTTTTATATTACCGGAAAACAGTTTTCCAGCCAGGCCTTATTCTCCTTTGTCTGCTGCATTCCTGTTGTTTTTTAATATTGTAATGCGATACTTTCCCTGCACAAAGTGTTGTAGAAGCTTTACCCATTTGCCTTTTTGATTAAAAAGAGGATTCTATTGTCATTCTTTCTGTACTAGCTTGAGAGTTTCCCCCAAGTTTTCTGTATTAATTTTGTATTCCAGAGAGTTCAGTGGTCATGAGGATGAGAAAAGCTGGATTAGGGGCACATTTTTTAAAAATGCCATAATTGGATTTGTTAGCTTCAGTTCATGAAATATCTTCAAAGACCACCACCTGTACGATTACATTCAAGGTCTCTCTGTTTTTTGAACCTCATGAAATGAAACATGGTGTGATTATGCTAATGCAACAAAGTTTTGCATCCTTGAAAACACTCCTGAAAATACCCATTATCTGACTTTTATTACAACTTTCAATACATAGCAAGTGTGTTGAAAGACATTCTGCTATTTTACTAGGGCAATTTTCTCTTTTTTGTGTTCATATTTTCCATTGACAATAGTAAAATAGCATAAAATTCACCGTAAAAATAACTTACATTTGTATATAGTGCTTTTCAGTGTGCATTATCTAGTTTGATCCTCTTAACTATCCTGTGTAGAAAGGACAGGTCCCATTATCACCCTTTTAAGGATGACAAACATGAGATTCTGTGGCATGCCCCAAGCTGTCCAGCTAGGAACATGCAGAGCTGAATTCTGTTCGGGCACTCTGACCAGTGCTCTTTCCAAAATACCGTGTTGGCTCCATGTGCTCGGTGTTTGCTTTAGTGATCAGGCTATTTGAACTAAGCCCTTTAGTAGGAAGGCTCTGGCAACAGCTGGTGTTAGGTAGATTGAAAATAAAATCAAAGCCCTTGGTTGGCAAGGGGAGTAAGAGAGTGAGAGAAAAGAGAGAGGAGATACAAAAATAACTGAGTGAAGTTAAAGAATTGTGGGACAAGGGCAATATGATTCGTGAGGTTCATACTTTCTTTCCTGTCCGTGAGAACAAGTCTCCATCCCTTCAGTGCTTCCTTCCTCGTCCCTCGTTTCTTTTGAGAAATTTGCCATGC
Organism: Ceratotherium simum simum; assembly: GCF_057802395.1. Lineage (NCBI taxonomy): Eukaryota > Metazoa > Chordata > Mammalia > Perissodactyla > Rhinocerotidae > Ceratotherium > Ceratotherium simum. Next base: position 17,412,461 of record NC_141900.1, read on the forward strand.
TTCGTCACCGCAGGCCACTGTTAATTACAAATAGGACTCTAGGACACCTTTCCCAAACTTGATATTTACATTTCATTTCCAGAAAATAAACCATCAAATCTGTTAGTCTTCCCTTTATATTACATATAGCCTAGCTCTCATGTTTACCTGAATTATATTGAGAATAATATTTATTTCTACTATTAACAAGTTGCCATATTCATTTACCATGTCTGCCTGTTCTTCATTCTGAATTTTCTTACTCTTTAAATAACTATGCTCTGAGAGTTTAATTCTACCACTTTGTCAACCCACTTCTCTTTGACTTTCCTGACTGTACTCTAGTTTTCACGGTTTCTTTCAATTTTCTCAGGAAATTTCATTATAGATACTATATTGTATAATAGCCTTGCCTTGAAATTCAAATGAAAACAAATGCTTTTCAAGCATTGGCCTCAATTGAAATACTTGCTACTGTGTCATTAGTGTAAGTAAAGTTCTAAGAATACGCTCTTATACCTGCCTCCTTATTTAGTGTTCAAAGTGTCCTGATTATTGGGAAGTCCTTGTTAGCTGCAGTGGTATTTGTTTGGTACCAACAGCACACTCAAGCAGATCTGTTAATCCTGTTATGTATGAGATCTTTGAACACTCAAAAATAAGAAGAGTTATTACATGTGTCTTTTTGTATATCTCATCAAACACATTGTATATGTTTATGTGTATATTTTTATACATATAGGTGATTAACTATTTTTAAATGAACATTTATTAGTTTTTTTTACTATTGAAGATTATAAAAAGAATTTAAAATGGCCCGTAATTCACAACACCCAGACATTTCTGAGTGATAAAAAAAATTCTAATGATCTAAAGATGTGAATAGTAAACAGCTATAAAAGCATATGTAAATTTCTCCCTCTCAAGTCCTCCCCCAAGGTAAATGCTGTTATCAACGTCTTGTGTATCATTCCAGAAATATTTTCTATGCATGTGCTAGCCAAAATTGATCTTTTAAGTATAACATTTCAAGTTAACACTTATTATCCGATCACCCTGTGGAATTAATTAATTAATTCAATAGATATTTACTGGTGTTTTCTATGTGTTAGGCGTTGTTCTAAGCACTGGGGATATAGCATAAACAAAGCAGACAAAATCTCTGTCCTCATGAAGCCTATGTTCTAGTGCATGACACAATAAACAAAAGACAGTCGTGCGCTGCATAATGACCTCTCGGTCAATAATGGACGACATATAACCCGGTGATCCCATGAGGTTAGTACCATAAAGCCTAGGTGTGTAGTAGGCTATACCATCTAGGATTGTGTAAGTACACTCTATCATGTCACACAAGGACGAAATCACCTAACGATGCATTTCTCAGACTGTATCCCTGTCTTTAAGTGACGCATGACTGTGAATCAATAAAATTTATAATATGTTAGATGGTGATTAGTGCTAAGGAGAAAAATAAAGCAGGAAAAGGAGATAGGGAGTTGGGTGTAGGTTGCCATTTTGGACAGGGCAGCCACATAAGGCCTCATTGAGAAGATGACATTGCTTAAAGCTCTGAAGGAGATGAGGGAGCAGGCAATGCAAATACTTGGAGGAACTTGAGCCTCCTATCCAGGATAGGACCCCCAAGCTTAGGAAAGAACACTTTTTTCTAAACATCAAGAGGGATATATTTTTTCTGGTAAGTCACCCAAAATGAAGAAAAGAGAGATAATTTATTTAAAGTAATAATCCATTAATGAAGGTCATATATCACTTCATTTATAGAATGGAAATTTTCATTTCTATTTTTTCTGCAAAAAATGAGACCAAGATAAAAAGTAAGAAAGAGTACCCCCCCACCTACCTGGAGAAGACACCATGGTAATCCAAGACCTCGCTGGTTACACATTCCTCCTTCACCATGGGTCCTGAAGTTGCCAAGGACTTTTCTTCTAGGTTGGTTGAAAAGACTAATTTTCCTCCTTTTCCCACAAGGGTCATTTCCAGGATCTTCTCTTTGAGTCGTAGCCATTGCCACCAGCTTCCTAGAGTACATAGAACTGCACTTGAATGCAGCCACCTCCTTTCTGTTTGGTGAAGGGAATGTCTGTCCTTGCTGTTTCTTGGCAGTCAGGGCTCAGGACACAGGCTTCTGGGTTCATGGTGTCTGATTATAGTGGCCCCAGCTAAAGATTTAAAAAAAAAAAAAAAGCACTAATTTTACACACACGGGAGGTAAAAGGCAGTGAGCATTTCTTTGGTTTATATGGACATAAGAGCATATAAAAACAGTATAATAATTTGCTTCAAAAATGTTTTTGTGCACTCCTAGTGGAACTTAACTCAAAATGCAAGCAGATTTGTAGAGGTTACTAAAAACCGAAGCTGTTGGCCTCATCTCAGACCTCTGTGCCCTATCCAATCCCTCCTCATGCCTCGCCTGCTTCAGAGGGAGGCTTTCCCTCCCAGTCGTCTATACTGTGTCTCAGTGCCTGTTGAAGACTGGTAGGTGTCTTAACTGAGAACTTCAGTAGAACCCTATCAAGTCATTTATGCTTTTGGAGAGTACTGTTAAAAACAAGATAAAAGGCCCAAAATGGAGTCACTTATGCTATGTCCCACATCACCAAACTGAGACTTACTTACAGTTTTGGCTCTCCCAAAAATGGAATCTTAAACCAGTCAAGCAGAAATAACCTGATCAGCCCTGGTTAGGTCATCTGCCTGAAAGACTCCTGCCATCCCCTATAGAAAAGTAACCTTGCAATAACCAACCTGCTTTTTGCCTATAATAAACTATAATAACTTCCTTATTCCCGCTCCCTTCTGCCTGTAAAAGTCTTTCATTTTGTACAGCTCCTTGGAGCTCCTTTTTATCTGCTAGATTGGATACTGCCCGATTTGAATCAAGTTTTCCTCAAATAAACTCTTAAAAATTTTTAATATGCCTCAGTTTATCTTTTAACAATAGTGTACTTGCTTATGTGACTACATCCAAATGTGGCCTGTGTTGACCCTTTCTAAGATGGCCTGATGGGAGGGAAAGTATTATGATTGACCAGGAGCGGGGTAGAAGGGAAGGCTTTAAAGAAAAAATACTTTCTTAGAGAGTGGAGTAATTCAAATAATAGACCACAGCTAGGTGAAGAATAAGGATGTGATTAATAATTGAAAGCTGTGAAACTCTACCCATGTGCCACCCCCACTGGATCAAGCCACTAATATCTGCTCTGAACTATTACAGTAGCCTTTTATGCGGTCTTCCTGTTTCAACTTTGCTCCCTTTCAGCCTATTCTCAACACAGCCTGTTCCAGCCTTAAAAATGGAAGTCTAGTCACATCACTCCTCTGCTCAAAACCTTTCAAGGGCTTCCCATTTCTCTCAGAGCGAAAGCCAGAGGACTTGCAACCATGTACCAGCCCTAGATCATCTGGTACTCATTCCATCTCTGCCTTCATCTCCTACTGTTCTACCCCTTGCCCCCTCCCTTCAGCCACCCTGACCTCCTTGTTCTTCTCAAACATGCAAACTCCCTCCTCAGAGGCTTTCATTGGCCTGGTACCCTTGCCTTACCTGCAAAGCCCTTGGCTCTCCCACATCCCTCAAATCTTGACTCAAATCACACCTTCTCAAGGAGGTTTTTCGCTAACCATCATATTTAAAATTGCAGCCCCTCCCCGTCTTTGCACTCCCATCCCCTCGCCATACTTTATGTTTTCATTCTAACATATTGTATTTATTTGCTTATTTATTTTGCTTTCATGCAGGGAATTCTGCCTGTTTTAGTCACTGTTGTCTCCAGGACAGTGCCTGGCCCATACTAGATACTCAGTAACTGTTTGTCAGCTAAATGAATGAATCATGGAAATTTAACTGGAGAAAGAGAATGTACTTTCTCTAAAAGTTAAGAAGGTCTCTCATAATTAAAAAAAACCCTGAAATGAAAGAAGTTTTGTGTCTACACAGCCCATGTCTACTGACAGGCATGTTTCCTGGGTGTGCCAGAGAGTTGATTCAGACAGAAAGGCCTTGGAAGCTTCGGATGTCATGCTTTAATGCAAATGATGCTGTGAATAGCAATGAGAATTTAAAAATAAAAAAAGGTGGAAATTGAAAATTGTTGTTTGCTTCCAAAGTAACAATTTTCAAAGCAAAGGAATTGAATAGGAAATAAATTAACAAAAACTCGGTGTCTCTGAAAATGCAAACTTCATTTACATTCTGATCGGTGTGATTTTTCAAGCTGGGTGATCCAAGGTCAGAGGGCACTTGTATTAGCATAGACCTTGCTTTGTTAATTCACCTCTGACTAAACCTCTGAATTCCTTTTTATGATGGTGGCGTTCCGATGACAATAAAACCAAGCTCTCATAACACCAGTAACATTTATACAGCACTTAGACAATTACTAAATGAATTGTCCCCAGAGACCTTAAGAGATAGGTCAGGATTATTAAGCCCCTTTTGTACACAGATAGGAAGTAATTTGCCTAATGTCACCTGGTAAGCTATTGAATTCATAATTTGATTACTTTATTTAGAAATAATGGTTCATTTAATATAGGTCATGTTGCATTAAAGATGACCTCTTTTTAAATGGACAGCTTCATATTTGGACTTAACTTTAGTTAGTGACCTGGAACTAATGGTGTTCCAGACTTTTATACAGCTAGAGTTTCAGATTCTTAAATTGGGAGACTGATTTAGAGAACTGGGAGATCTGAGTCTCCCAAAGCCATTTTGGTATTGACCAGGATTAGGCCACTCTGCTCCGATACAACTATGGGGAAATCTGTCATGGTAGGCTGAGGTGTGATCAGGGGTCCTCCCAGGGCGTAATTTAAATCCTGTTTGAATTCCTTTGCCTTTTGTTTTGTTTTCTTTTTATGCTCAGAAAGTTCCCTTTGGTTCGAAAGATCAGTATAACTAAAACTGAAAATCAGTGCTTGCATAGACAGCTAAGCAGTGGAGACGAGATCCTCATTAGGAGGTCCCAGTACCAGCCAATATTATGGGAAACACAGGGTAAATATCACTGAAGCTACATCAAAGTGGTATTTGGAACCCATTTTACCTGTTTCTATTGCAGTTCATTCCTTTTTCCTTCCAGAGCAGTATTATGAAAAGACCTCAAATTCAGTTCAGTGAGCATGGCAATGTCTCAGGAAGTTGTGAAGAAAAATAAGAGTGAAGGGGCTGCTTGTGAGTTCATGTCTGTATCAAGAAGAGACTAGAAAACTAGAGCATCTAGGGAATATTTTGAAATAAAAATGACTTGACAACTTTGAAAACTGAAAGAAAAAAAAGAAATGTCTAGTCTTTATCCAAATGTCTGCAAGTTTTTCACACCTCTTCTCATTCATCTTTCTTTTTTTTTAATTTTATTTATTTATTTTTTTCCCCCAAAGCCCCAGTAGATAGTTGTATGTCATAGTTGCACATCCTTCTAGTTGCTGTATGTGGGATGCGGCCTCAGCATGGCCGGAGAAGCGGTGCGTCTGTGCGCGCCTGGGATCCAAACCCGGGCTGCCAGCAGCGGAGCGTGCGCGCTTAACCGCTAAGCCACGGGGCCGGCCCTCATTCATCTTTATAGTAAGATTTGTTTAGTACCAACAACAGAAACTGTACAGCCAAATGATACCTTTAAATTTTTGAAAAAGCTTTTCTCCCCTTCCTTTTGTGGGAAATGCGTTCATTGTCCTTCACTGTTCCTAAATCTGATATACTGCATTTTTATCTCTTTCTTTACAATCTGACTTATTAATTTTAATATCTGCTAGGAATATGAACTACAGTTTTGATACCAGTGGGCAATTTAATTGGGCATTTAAAACTTTGCTTTAAAAATCAGAAGAATTTTGCACATGAAATTTAAAAATGTTTTTGTACCCAAGTATATTAAAATTGGTTAGACCAAAGTGTAAATTGATAGAACAATAAAATTACTAGATTTTAAATCGTCAGATTAAACTTTAAAATTAAGATCTTTGTAAGACTAAATCTCAAAAAGTGATTTTAGTAGATGCCTCTGCAGATAAGCCGTAGTTCCCAGGATCTATAAAATCAAGGAGGTTTTGGTACTTTATAGTGAAATGTAGATAAAGCATCCTTGGGAGCATTCTTCTGGCTATATACATTGCATTCTTAAGATAATTTAAGCAGAACAACGAATTGGCAGATCTGAATTGTATAAATGACAATTTGGTGAAAAGGTGAATTATGCAAATTATATGGGTCAAGTCTATACAACTTTTCTAAACTTTGAGAGATAGTCTGGAATGTACCATGTTGTTCAGAGGTAAGATTAGCTCACTACACAATTAAAAGTTTGATGTTTCTTGCTCCTATTTTTATCCAGAATTTGAAATGCAGAAATGTCTGTCACTTACTTATTGAATGTTTAAGTCTGCATAAATTAAAATAGTGAGCATGTGGCTAACCTGTTTATATACAAAAGGTGGAGTTTTTCTTATTACCTTATGTATCTGCTCTTAGCACACAGCATTATGCTGGTCTGAATTTTTTTCCCATTCAACGGTATATGTTAGTGTGTGTGAGGAAGATTAGCCCTGAGCTAACATCCATGCCAATCCCCCTCTTTTTGCTGAGGAAGATTGGCCCTGGGCTAACATCTGTGCCCACCTTCCTCTACTTTATATGGGACGCTGCCACAGCATGGCTTGACAAGCAGTGCGTTGGTCCGAGCCTGGGATCCGAACCTGCAAACCCCAGGCCACCGCAGCGGAGCGCACGCACTTAACTGCTACGTCACCCTGCTGGCCCCAGATAACCATATTTTAAAGGAAGAATGCTATCTGGGTGTTTGATTCTTTGTTCAAGTTCTTAAATATTAATCAAATTAGTGCAACGTGTAGTTAAATGTCCCATTGTCACCTTATATGGTAATGAAAGATGCCTAAGTAATCTATTTCGTGAAGCTTAATACACTTTATTTCTTTGATCAAATAATTTCATTGTGTCCCCCCCCGACCCTCCCCACCCCCCGCCACCAAAGAATCCACTTTAAACAGTATTAATCAAGTGTGGGGCAACTTAATTTACCCAGCTTGTAAATTCAGGTGACTCACTTTGAATCACGTTTAGCTTCATTAGTAGATTATGTAATAGAACCTTAAGAGAGTCTATGTTTTGATCAACACTAAAGAATTAAAAATTGGAGTGCTGTTTATAGTTTTTTATCTGATCGTGATAATTCTTTGATATGTTAAACACTACCTTTTATCTGAAAGCTTCAAAGAGATTCACATATTTTTATAACTGTATAGGAATTCACTTGTAGTCCTTGCTCTCATTTTCAGTTGGTCGTTTTAAAATTGTTAGAGCAGCAAAATAAGTCTGATTTCTGGTCACATCATTCCTCTCCCACCCCAGCCTCATTCCAGTCCATCAATGGTTTCCCATTGCCCTTGAGATAAAGACTGAAAGATCTACAGGGCTCTGAGTGGCCCGGCCTCTGCCTGCTTCTCCAGCCTCGTTGAGGCCGCTCCTCCTTTCTCTCTGCTCTGCTCAGGCCGTGCTGTTCCTTCCCAACCCTGTTCTTCAGATCTCACTTGGTCATCCTTTCCTTCAGAGAGAGCAACCTCCTCAACTAAGCCAGTTCCCATCACCACACACTCTAGGAGCGCCACATATCTCTGCTTTGATGACTTTTCAAAGTCGATGTTTTAGATTCATTTCTGTGATTATTTGATCAATATCTCTCTCCTGCAGTGAACTAGAAGCCTCATGAGGGCAAGGAAGGGTCTGGTTTGCTGATGTTTTCATTGTTGTTTTTTCACCATTGTATTTCTGGTGCCCAGCATAGAGCTGGCAAGTGATAGACATGTAATGAATACTTGCTGAGTGTATGAGGGGATGAGTAGATGAATGCTCTATGAGGGCAGGACTTGTTCTGTTCTGTTCACTGCTATATCTTCAGTCTCTAGAACAGTGTCTAGTAGTAGTTGCTCATTAAATATTTGTTAAATAATTTCATATTTTCCTGACTTTTTAAGGACACAGAAAGTATTGATGTGAGAGTATAGGGTGTAAGTTAACTTTTTTCCCTGCAAATATCCTATTATATTCATTAACTTAGACAGTTAGAAGGAAATCTACAGCCGTGTTTTTTTTTTTCATTGTGGTAAAATATGTATAACATAAAATTTATCATTTTAACCTTTTTTAAGTGTATAGTTCAGTGGTATTAAGTACATTCACATAGTTGTGTGACCATCACCATCATCCATCTCCAGAACATTTTCATCATCCCAGACTGAAACTACCCATTAAACGATAACTCCCCATTTAGCCATGTGATTTTATAAAACTTTTTTTTTGTTTGCCTTAGAATCTTTTCTTCCCAGCACTTTACATGGAAGTTTGATATGTGAAATATGTAAACGTGAACTACTTTTGATTCTAGAGTGGGGTTGGGTGCCTCCCTTTCCTCTGTTTCATTCTCTATCTTGGTTGGTAGTAACGTTATCTGGAGGCTGTGTTCCAGGACAAGGATGCCCAGGGGAGATTGGGGTACCTGGGGCCACGCTGGGGCCCATCTGCCCATGGATGAGATCTCATCTCCCCCATTTCAAACCCGGAGGTCATCTTTGTTTCCTCCTTCTCCTCATCACTGCCTCCTCTACATATGCACCCACACACATGGATATACATTCACAGTCACCCTCCTAAGACTGTGAGCTGCTTAAGGATTGGGATCATGTCATAGTTGTCTATATTCCCAGAGCGCTGTCATGTTAGCTGACAGAGTGTGTTTTCCACCCTGTGGATGAGAAACTTTCCCAGTTGTATTTTCTGCTAGGAAGGAAATTTGACAACCTCACAAAGTGGCATATTTCACTGTTTGACCATCGTTATCCTAGAGACATTCTTCACCGTGTTGCCCGTGTGGCCTGTGACCACCTACCTGCATCAGAACCTGCTGGGGCTGCCTGTTATTTATTTATTTATTTATTGTGAGGAAGATCAGCCCTGAGCTAACATCCATGCTAATCCTCCTCTTTTTTTTTTTTTTTTGCTGAGGAAGACCGGCTCTAAACTAACATCTATTGCCAATCCTCCTCCTTTTTTTTTTTTTTCCCCTAAAGCCCCAGTAGATAGTTGTATGTCATAGTTGCACATCCTTCTAGTTGCTGTATGTGGGACGTGGCCTCAGCATGGCTGGAGAAGCGGTGTGTTGGTGCGCGCCCAGGATCCGAACCCGGGCCGCCAGTAGCGGAGCTCGCGCACTTAACCGCTAAGCCCCGGGGCCGGCCCAGGGCCCTGCCTGTTAGAGACATGAGTTTCCAGGCCCCACCTACACCTACTGAATCAGATTCTCTCGGAAACTCTATTTTTAATCTTCCCCGTGCTCTAGGTGCAGTGTTATTTTATATACCAACACGTAAATCTTCTATATTTGTTTGGTTTATATTTAGTGAAGTTGAAAAATAGTTTCTCACTATCTGCTATGTAAAATTTTTAGGACCTTCATATATTCATTGGCAGTTTAACTAGCCTCCTTGAAACTTTTTCTTTGCTAAGCGAAGTTAACATTGTTACTTTAATTGTCTCTAATAGGACTTATTTAATGTCCTTTAATCACTTTTGCTCTACTGCTCTGAATACACTAATATTTTAAAATTAAACCTATTCCTTTTAGATTATAGACACAGAAAAAGGACCAATGAGAAATAGATTTAGTTTAAGGTTTCTATTATGTTCATGGCATGCTGACTCTTATTAGATAGGGCAGAGCTAGCTATTGTAACAAACCCCCAAACTGTAGAAACTTCACTCAATTAGAGTTCCTTTCCAACTCATGTAACAGTCCAAGGCTGGTGAGGTAGACCATTTGCGTGGAGGGAAGGATCTCTACTCGTCACTATTCAGGGAGCTACGCTGACAGAGGCCATGTCATATGACTTCTGTAGTCACACTGGGCATCACCGTCCAGCCAGCAGTGGAGAGACAAGAGGGGTGGTAAAGACACGCTTGCTTCTTAAACATCTGGGCAAAGAAATGATACAGATTAACTCCTTTACATCTCATGGTCTCACCCAGATACAGGGGAGCTGGAAATGCAGACCCTGGACAGGAGCCTGTTCCCCACAGCCTCTCTGACAGAAGGGGGCATGGCTCTTTGGTAGGCAGCTAGCTGTTACTGCACACAGGACTTCTAGGTTTCTATTTATAGTTATAGTAAACCTATAAAACCATGAAATGTGCTATGTACTATGTATCATGAAGTGTTACAACAATGTGTGTGACAGCATGATTGCTTGTGTACTGACAGACAGTAAGATGGTATATCTCCAACATGCCATAATTTGCTCGCTAGTGGATGTCTGCACTAGTCTACAAGGTAGCAAATGACGATGTCATTTGAAATAGTCAAAAGCTTCTGGGAGTGAAGTCTTCAATCTGTTTAATTTGATTTATCAAGGGATTAGTAGTTTCACTTCTCTGAAAGGTAAAGCATGATGTATATTGGTTCACCTCCAAGTTTCCCATCAGAATGGGTCTCTGCTTTGCTTCCACTCTGACATTTAAGAGGTCGTGGAGTTGGTCCCAAGTCCTAACAAGTTTATTAGTCTTGCAAGAGTAGGCTGAACTTGATGCTAAACTTGGGGCTAGAAGTCAGGACCCTGCATCTCCAGAACCCCAGCCGGCCAGGTTGTGGTAGAGGGGGGCCCCTCTGGGTGCCGTCTGGTTGAGGTACTAGTTGGAGAACCTGCTTTATTTCAGAACATATTCTCTGCTTTTTGAAATGTATTTTGTTTCATAGGCTGCTAAAATGGGGAGAACTGGATTTCAAGATGATTTTGGCTTGTTGCCATGCCAAGCTGAATTAGGCTGCTGGATGACAGGCATACCCCAGAGAAACCAAAGATAAATGCCAATTTTAATAGGGTTGTTTGTTTATCCTTTTCTCTCCAGTTAATAAGTATGAATGGACTCCAATTTCAGTCCAAGGATCATGTCAAAGGCAGGAAGTTAAGAAAAAAAGAGTTTGGGGATTAGTCCATGCTTTTGATACTACTGAAGTTTTGTTAGAAACAGAGATTAAAAATGTTTGTAAATTAATATCATTTGATAGTGATAAAAACACAAAACAATTTTGCCTGCCACATAAATACATAATAGTACTGGTGTATAAATATATTGTTACATAGAAAGTTTTCAAAATTGATGTTCTAAAAAGTATTTCTCAGTTATATTTATTTTTTAAAAGTGTTAACAGGAAATAATTGTGACAGTTGAAAACAGAATAGGCTGGCATGAGGGGTCAAATGCTTGATATTTCAATGTAATCTACCCTTTGCTATATCATCAGTAAGGCCAGTTTTTAGAAATCGACCTCACAGGAACCAAAGAGTAAGCACTTTTAATGTCCTCACAGTTGTACCAGAGAGTATAAACTAAGTGAGATTTTGAGCATTTTTGCTTGCTGATACTTTTTGCTTAATAGTGTTTGCAATAACAGATTTTCAGTTGTATTTAATGTTAGGGATCCTCATTTTAAAACAAACAAAACCAAAAAAAAAAAAAAATCCTGCAAGAAATTCATGCCAATCAATAGTTTGATTTACTTTGGAGCAATTGGGACATTCATTATTTTATTTTTACATGGGTAGCTAAGGCAAGTATTCACTTTCTTGAATTACTGAATTTTTTTATGTTATACTTATCGACCATTGAATTACTTTTATCATAATTGGTTTATTGTGTGTACTGTGGCCTTTGGGCTTCTTACATTTTTCACCTAGATGTTATTCATCTTTTCTGAAGGCTACTTTTAAATTATATTAGATCTCATCTTGACCTTTTGACTAGGACTGGTTTTATTTAATAGGCTAAGTTGATTGTATTTTGGTAAAAAAAAAATTAAATTATTACTTTGTTATTGGAAAAATAATCCTTAGCAATGATGTATTACCCTATTTTGTTGACCTAAATGTGTTTCAGAGTGATGAAAGCCCATTGACACAGTTGTCAAAGCAAGAGTAATGAATGTAACAAAAATTCATTTGCTAGAAATGTTTGGTATAATTGCTGACATGGTAATACAATTAATACATAATCTTTTGGTGGTCTTTGCAAAGGCCTAAGGGTTTAAATCCTTACAGGGGGGTTAAAAATGAGGCAGTGCCCTATCAATAATACACATAAGCAAGGATGAAAGGATTTTTCCACACGATGCCTATGGGAAATTACATATGTGCTCTTTTGAGGGCATTTTGCCTTGAATTGAAGTATACTAAAAACTATTGGAACTTATCAAGAGACACATTCCTTTGACTCCTCTTTAAAATTTATGTTCAAAAACATCTTCCACACCATACCCAGTAATATTTTCTTACCTGCCCTCTTTGTGAAACATTATTAATAAAAAGTATACTTGGCAGACGGGAATAGAAATGATAGTGCAGTAGGTGTCACTGAGAGCTGGAAACCACAGTCCATGGGGAGGTGGTGGTGGTACCAGCTCAGGGCTGTGGGGACTTCCCACTGAGGGCTGCTGAGTTCTCCCCATTTGCACCCTTCCGGCAGGTTTTGACCCTGTGGACCACCCTCTTCCCTTCCTGACCCTCTTATCTCTTGGCTTCCTTGATGCCTCCCTCTTTCTGACAGCTTCCTCTTTTGCTGCCCTCTCGTTAAATCTCAGGAGCACCCCCACTCCAAGTTTATCCTGTTCTCTCTCAAAAGCCATAGGGTGAAGTTGAAAAAGCACAAGTTTCAGATTGAGACAGAAGCGGTATAAAATTCCAGATGTATTACTTGCTAGCTGTGTGACTAGAGTCATTTACTTAACCTCTCCCTGCTTCCGTTTCTGCCTCTGTGTCAAAGCGATAATGATGCTAATAGAATTGGTGCATCACCTGCAATAGGTACACAGGCTCTGGGACGTAATAGTAGCCCACTAAATGTTAGTTCTCTTATCTCTTCCAGGTAAAAATTAAAGTGAAATTAATTTTATTGACATGTGTCTGTAATTGAATCACTTCCCCATATTTAGCTGTAGCCTCCAGTCATCTGTGATGTAGATTTTCAGCAATAGCTCCACAGCAATGTGGTGTAGGTGCTTCACACACAGTGAGGGGTGCCAAATAGTCGGGGTGAAGATTCAGCAAACTAAAGCACTCTCTAAGTTTCTGTTGATTTTACTGTACACAGAAATTTGTTTTAGAAGAGGCTTTAAAAGGAAGGAACAGGCTACCCCTTTGAGTTGCATATCTGCCTTACCATGACTATTTGAAGATGAAGGATTGTGGTATGTTTTGGCCAGGGGACCCAAGAATGCTGACCTTCTGCTCTGCCTGTGAGGCCCCCAAAGGAGATACTTGTCGTGGGGACTTTGACAAAGTAAAAATGTATTATTAGCTGAGGCTTTGGTCTCGGGTCCCAGTGCAAAGCTCTATTACACTCGGCTAGAAGTGACAGGCTCCTTTCTCCTAAGCAAGGTTGGCCTGAATGACCTGGAAACAAAGCACTCCATTAGGCAGGGTCTGATTCCCTTAAGCCCAAATCAGTGTCAGACATTAACACTGTGCAGAGAAAGACTGATCCAAGGCCCAAATCCAATAACAGAAACAAAGGATGCAGATGGAGGGTTTCCCTGGTGTCAAGTATGGCACTGGGCTACCCACCTGCCTCAGGTCCTGCGCAGGGCCAGAAGCAGAGCAGAGCTGTCTGGGGGAGAGGGATGGTGGAAAGATGGTGGCTAGGTGGAGGGGCAAGAAACGAGACCACATCCACATGCTGACCTAATCAAGGTCCACCTATAAAAGCGCACTCACGTATTAGGATAACGAAAAATCGCAAAATTATTCCATTGATAAAGTAAAAACGTGCAGTAATATCAAATATCATGGCCAAACCAGTGGTCTTACCCCTAAATCAGTGTTCTGTCTGTGTAACCTAATTCATCTCAGGGAGGAGTCAAATGATTGCTTATTGGGGGTGGGCTTGGGAGGAGGCAGGGGTTACCCCTAGAAGCCAAGAATCTTGTACACTGGTTATTGAAACACCCGCTAAATAGTCCCGCTTTCTAATCCCTAGCTTCTCTCAATCAGTTACCCACACTACTGACAAGTGTTCTTTCCTCCTGCCTAAAACCTTCAATAGGTCCACATTGTTCTCAGGTTCATGTCCAGACTCATAAATTGGTTGTTGCTCAAGGCCCTTTGCACTCGGGTTCCAAATGACCTCTGTAGACTCCCCTCTTTGCCGTACTCCCTGCCCCCCATCATCACTATGCCTGTAGCTTCATTGCTCAACTAGGGGGGACACACCACCCACTTTGTCATTGCCATTCCTTTGTTCCTGCCCTTCTCTCTGCTTAGAATGCCCTTCCTACCCACCTTTAAGGCCCAACTTAAGTGTTGTCACCTGTGGAAAGCCTTCCTTGAAGCCGCCTTACAGAATCAATTGTTCCTTCTTCTGTGGTCTCATAATACTCTGTAAATACTGCATTTTATAGTGGTTGGTGATAGTTTTGTTTTTCCCATCAGGGTGTGGGCTGAGATCCGTTATGGTAGGAAACGTGTCTTATTTACATTTCATTCTTTTTTCCTTATTTATATTTATCCAATATATTGACACATGCATAGTAAATGTTCAATATATTTGTTGAATTTAATGGTTATTATAGACATAGCTCAAATTCTTGTAGACTGTTTCCTATACACTTCTAGAGAGTTTTTTTAAAGTGGGAACTAAGTGACAAGGAAAGAAAACCTTGATTACTCTAAAATTGGTTTTAATTCAAAGGAAGAATCACTAACCTCTACAACATTAACATTTTGTCCTGATAAAATATCGTTGCATCAGATCCAATGAAAATCTATTGAGTGGTTTTACATATAAGTAAGATAAAGCGTTTTGCAATTTAATACAGAAAATATTTTATAATACATGCATAAATTAGAACATCTGAGATGATTACACATCTTTATTTCATTAATGGAATCATTTTGCGATTCGTAGTTGTCTTAATATTTGGGAGCAGCCAAGAGTTTCTGAATTGATGCTTGTTTCTCTTCTCTGAAGGGTTTTTCAGAGGTTGATAGTATGACTTCTGTTTCCAAAAGTCCAAAGTCCAAAAAGCCACAAATCCTCCCTTAGAAAACCGTGGGTGTCACTGAATTGGTTGTCTATAAAATGAAACCTAATATGCTCAGCTGTGATTGTTCTCCTCCCCGTCCATGCTGTCCTTTTCTGGCTAATTCTCAGCTGGAATATTTGCAAAGGAAACATTCAGGCTGAGGAGAGGAGAGCTGGAGATGATCAAGTTCTGGAGCTGTCCGTAGCCGAGCCTTTTCATAGCCCAGGTGGGTCTGCTCGCTCTTGGCTGCTCCCATCATCTCTTTAAGACCCTCATTGAAAACTTGGGGCTTTTCAAACACGGTCAAAAGAATTCCTACTCTACTGAATAAAAATTTAAGTAATAATGATAAGCCCACAGCAAGGAAGTATTTTAGCCACACTGTATACATGCGTTACAAAAAACCCTCTATTCCTCTAAACTGCAAAGGGGGAACAGAAGTGACTCTTTTGCTGGGATTCTTTAAGAGGATGGCCACCAGAGTTTTAGTCACCTCTCTGCTGTCACTTTTGAATGAAACCAGCAGAGATGTGTTTTGGCAAATGTATTCATAATTTGTCTTTCCTTGCAGGGCTCCTCCTATAATTGTATTTCCCATCAGGGAGTCAGTTGGAGTTAATGTATTGATAATCTGCTGTGATTGACGACAAATGTCTTCTTAACATTTTCCCCCACTCTTCAACCCACAGAGCAATGCTAAGAAGACTTTTGGTTTAAAGAATTAAAAGGAAGAACAACTTCTCAGATAAGAAGACCTTCTTCAAAGGTAGGAGTTTGTCTTCATAAAAGTTTTAAATTAGTTAGTAGTTAAAAAAGGGATTATACCATAAAATGATGTGATTATGTAATATTATTGCCATATTTAATACTTTTCAATCCAGAGAGTATGATAAAAGACAGGAGGTAGGAATGTAGATGCGAAAACATTAATCATACTGCTTGTCAAAGAAGATGGATCAAATACATAGGGAAGAAAACCAGCCCTTCATGCCCTTTCACAGTAATAAGATTTTTGTTTACCTAAATCATGAATCATAAAGTTCAGAAAATAGACAGCAGAATAAAAGGATTGCTAGTACACAGTATGTTTCTGAAGGAATTAAAGATTTACAAGAATGGAGTTTTCTTTTTGATTCAATCATATATCAAAAATCTTCCAAGAACTTACTGTCCGTACATGATTTTTATTGTCTCACAATGAAATCCAAATAATACAAAAGTCTGTTTGGAAAGTTTAAATATTCCTTTGATATGTGCTTTATGCTTTGAAAATCGTCCCACCACACACGCATTCCCCACCCCCCGTGCCCACCCTGTTCCCATTTGCGTCATTAGAATTATCAGCTCTAGAATGGACTCTACCAGGCCTATGATGCCTTCTGAAAGGCCATCTATTATAGTATTGAGCTTGATGAAAAATATCTTCTTTGGAGATCTGGAACACAGTTCAGAGAACTGTATCTCAACCAATAATGGCTTTCTTAAGGAATTTATGAGAGCATGATTGTTCAGACATTTAGTCCTCTACCTCATCGATTTCATTTAACAAATAAAGAAACTCTCATGGACTTTAATTAAGAAAAGAAGATTGTATGCAAGATTTTGAGGTAGTAAAATCCAAGCATGTTGTCCCTTGTCCTTGAAAATTCTTAAATCGATTCTTTCAGATGTCGTTTTGTATTTTAAGAGGAAATGATTCATGCCTCAGTTGAATATGCTTCCATTGTGTTGTATTGAAACTGATTTCATATGACTGACTAGTTCTTATGGTGTTTCAAAATACCACCAGAAATCCCCAAATCAGTAACCTGGAAACTAAGAACATTGCTTTGTAAATCAAATAGCACACACTTTGTTCTGCTTGAAGAGTTCTTGAAAAGTGAAAATTAGTAAAGACTAGCAAAACTGCTGAGTTAGGTAATTATGACCAATACCAGAAGAGCCTTCATTTTATATAAATGCTATTTTAATAGAAAGCTCCCTTAGTTAATGTAAAATGACTTATTTTATAAAGTTTTCATTATACCTATACACACCCCCTCCAACGAGTGTGCATATTCTATAAAATAAGGAACACTTGCAGAGTAAAGCAGTGTAAGAGTAAGATCCATCCATTCTGACAGGGACATGGAAGTCGATACATACCAAATCTCAGTTGTTAGGAATTAGGAATTAGTAGTAATTGTGTTAAGTAAAGTGGCCTACCAATAAAACACTAGTATCTGTGGTAAGTAATGAGAAGTTCTTCTGTAGATAATCTATTGTGTGATATCGAGGAGAAGTAGGAAGACAGCAAAATGAGGAGCTTATTTGTAAATGCTGGTTTCTAGTGAAAGGGGAAAATACAGGAAGACAAGGCAAGCAAAGGGACCACCAAGTCAGGTGGCAGTGATGGGGCTCAATAATGGATGCTTTCCCACTTTTGAAGATGCTCTCACGTGGTTTCTGAGGGCGTTTTCCTGGCTGGTTGTGTTATTTTCTCTTTCATTCATTGCCTCAGAGTTATTTGACTTAAAATCTCTATCTTCTAGAGCAACAAGTGAAAAAGTTCAGTTCTACCTTTCTCAATATGTTCTTCTCGTTGATCTTTTTGGCTAGTCTTTTGTTAAATGACTAAAGTGAACTTTCAGTTGTCAGACACTCTTAGAGCCACTAAAATATCTCATTTTATCTTTGTGAATGATTTAATCTGGTTGAAACTAACTGAGTGTCTTCCCCATTTCTTTCCCATGCTTCACAAAGACTCCCTAAAACTTCCCAAAGTTCTAAAGCACACTTGTATTCAGAATGTCCCCAGGCTATTCAAGAATTCAGCCTCTGACATTAGAATAAGTTTTTTTGTAGCTACTTAGAGTTTTCAGTAGTTTTTCCCACATTCACTAGTGCACTGTGGTATCCAAAAGGCGTGAGCAGCCAGAACTGTGGTTTGCAAACCCCCACTCCCAGCCCCATATCCTTCTCTCTGGAAAGTGCTACCTCTACTGATGTCCAGTCGCTTATAAGAACTGTGTTCACATTCATCATTAACACTAATGTGTAAATTCTCTGCAAGGAAAACCTGCCTTCTACCTTGCTTGAAAACCTTGAGCTAAAATGCGGGACAGCTAATGGTGGATTTTCAGTAAACCACCAGAGTGAGGAGGGGGCACCCCTGAAATCACTCCTTATAACTGGCTTTCTGCTCTGGCTACATTTGTGTACATTGGTCCTGGCTGTAACCATAATGAGTCTGAAGAATCACGCCCATGCTACACCTTAACGCATGTTCCCATTTGGAAAGCTACATGAAAAGGAAAATCTGACAGATTATTGGAGTTATTTAATCATTGTTTTTGGTTGATGATTTGAAAATTGTTCTTTCCTTTGGACTCATAGTACTAACTTATAAAAATTATGCATACATCTTAGGAGAATGGTTATTATATTCTGAGTAGATAGTAGTAAAACTGACAACAGTACAAAGACTCTCTTATAATTAAGTTGATTTGTAAATGTGAATCAATATTTTATTACAAAGCCCAAATAGGACTGCTGTTTTTAATACTATTTAACAGTAAAGTGGTCTATCAAAATTTTGTCCTACAGGATCATTTTAAAGCTGAGAAGTTTTATCTCATGTTACTTGACATCAGACAAATCTAGGGGACATATGTCATCCACAAAAGGAGTACTCGCCTCACGAAACTAGAGATGAAAGGCTCATAAATAAAAAGTTACCCTGGGAAGCCTAGAACGTACAAAAACCAAGACAGGGATCTAAATCTAAGCAGAGGCTATTCATCTCTTTATTGGTTTGTACCAGTTAAAATTGATTAGGTATTTAGTCAGCTAGAAAACCAGAACGATCTTTTCTTATACTTATTGACTTACTCCCTCTTCACCTTGAAATATGAGGGCAAGCTCCAGATTTCAATTCAACGACGTCTCTGGAAACATTAGCACACTTGGACAGCCCCACCATTGTGATCATGGCGGACTTCATGGAATACTGCTCACCACCAAAGTCCAGCATTCCTGAAAGCCAGATGAGAGAGATGAATATTCTGTTCTTCCATCCCGGTGTACTGCCCAGCTTTCCATTTCCACGTGGAGTCTGAGTAACACCCTGTGACCTAGGGTCGGATGGAAGCCTGTTAAATCTCATGTACAGCGTTTCTGAGGGAGGTTGAATTATAATACACTTCCTGATACTTATCTCTGAGTTATGATGGCATCCATGATTGAGATGCCTTTATTGATTACGTCTTTTCTGCCCCTTGCATCCTGTCCTCGTCATTCTTATGGAACACAACCATTTTTCTTTGAAAACCCACCTATTCCCTCCCACTACTCTGGGTAGCTCAGTTTGGTAGCTGTCTTAGAAAGAGCAGTTGAAAGGTATCTGAAGAAAGACGTCAGCATTCTCTTTTGGGAGATCGTGGGAGGTGGGTAGTTGTGCAAGGGTGAGAGAGTGATGAGAAAGGTGGCATTATGTTTTCGTGGCAGCAGCAATTAGTGCTAGTAGTCAGTAGAAGGAATCCTGCAACTTGCCTGAGTTCCTCACCTCTCTTCCCACTGCGGTCTAGTGGGGAGAAATCTCTGCTTTGGAATTGGAAGGAGAGAATTGCCTGAGTCACTGCAGTAGGAAATATGTAGAGACTTAGCATTTACACACGAAAGGGCTGATGCCGTGACCTTTGCAAATAGCACTTTCTAGATACTTACTGGATCAGATTTGTTTGCCCTGCTGCACTTTTGGCTTGTAGTTTTTAAATGTTTTCTATGGTCACCAGAATTAGAGCTGGGATGAGATAAGACTAGATCAGTGGGCCATGGACTTTAATTTGGGAGCTCACTGAAATGACTAGAATTGTACCACTGAGAGGCGAGAGGGGAACCACTGCCATGTGACCCTTGTTCCCAGCAAGTACAACGTCTACTGAAATAACTGCCCCTGAGAGGAAGATTATTCAAAATGATCATTATAAATGGCATCCCTTATTCATTCAGAATTATGATCTTTATGTTCAGCGTTCTCTTGACCAAAATCAATATTTATTGAACCTTGTGCCCCATAACTTACTGAGTGAGATACTCTGAGTGTTGATAATACTGGAAAGCCTTTAATGTTCAGGTCCACATAACTCTGTATACACAAAGGTAGACATGTGTGCCTCAGTTCAATGGGTGCTTTATCAGACCCTTCCTTCCAGCATCTGGACATTTCATCCCTGTCTGCTTTTGGAGGGAGTCAAATCCTGACAGGAGGGTTATCTAGGGAACTACCCAGGAGGAAAATGAAGCCCAGTGTGGAGCAGGAGGCCGGGCCCAGGCCCCTGCTGATAATGCAGTATGTTGCTGTCACATCTGACTGCATACACAAATAGATGCTTGGACTTTTTTTTTTTTTTTTTTTGCTTTGTTTTGTTTTGTTTTATTTTACCTTTCACAACAGCATTTGTTTTGTAAGGCAAAGAAAAAATCCCTTGGAAGGATTCAAGTTTTCATATCTGCAGAAGGCATTTCTACAGCTTTTGTCAAACTTAGCTGGCCTGTAAAGCGTCTTTGTTTCTGGTTGACTGTGGCAGAAAGCAAGTCCATAAACTAGCAGGAATACAGGAGAGAATGATTTCTATTGAAAGAGTGGAGTAGGATATGGTGCATGGGGCCAGTCCTGAAAAGGGTTTTGTTTCTTGCAGCATGGTGGAAATTCACATTCATATTGCTGCTTCGTGTTCGTTAGCATGCATGGTTAAACAATGGGGCATGCCAGCCGACGTGGCGGTGTTGATTAATGCATTCCTTGAACGTGTTGATTAATGTGTTCCTGCGATGCCTCCTTAAGCTGCAACTGCACCTGAGGTGTGTGGGGTGAGCCTCCTCACCGGCTGCTGCAGAGTTCACATGGGCCCATGGGCTCACACGGGCACATGGGTCTTCTGTGTATATATTTCACCCCACTGCCTTCATAAATAAAACCATAGACCTAGCAGATTTTTTACAGAAATATTCTCCTCTCACAAAAGTGTTCTATACCATAATCTAGCAGGACTCTATAAACTATGAACTTCATAGAAGGAATGTTCTTTTAGCTGAATGTAAATGCTTGGTGCCATCTCTCTGTTCTGTGGATGATCCTGGCCTGACTTTCATTTTTGTTCTTCTGAAAATTTTTGTAAAGAGAAAAAACTGAAAGTACTCATAGAGCACAATTTTCACTTGAATAATACAGGAAGAGATATGCAAATGGACTGTCCATTAGATGCTTGGTGAACTTGGCATCTCCTTTGGAAACCCACTCTTCCCAGAGGCAGGGATTCCCATCAGCCCAGCCAGGGTAATTCCGTTTCTAGTCCACTTCATTCAGGGTTGTGACTTTTCTTACTGTATTACGAATTCCCATTAAACCACACTTTTTTTTTTCATAGCTTGTTTTTAAAAAGGCCCATCTTGATGAGGTTCTGCCTGGCTAATGGTCTGAAAGAGATCAATGTTTGAGAGTTTTTATTTGTTTAGTATCTTTTACTTGTTATTTGAGACATAGGAATTCTACTGCTACTTTTAAAACTTTCCAACTCTAGATGACAGAAATGATGAGAAAGCCGTCTCCTAAAATGGTGAGAGAATGTCCAAGCAGGGAGGCAATGATTCAGTGGTGCTGGGGTGGTAGTGGTGCCCACTACTTGCTATAGTTGAGGCTCTAACTATAGCATTTTAACAGAAGAAACTGTCAGTGCTGTTCAGAAAAAATACTTTTAACACTGGGAAAAGCAAAGTGAACAAATTCATCCCGAACAAGAGGGAACTTCTATATATTGGAGAATTACTGTATGAAAAGGAGTGGTGAAGTCACCAATATTTATCCCATTTAATTATTGGCATGAAATTAATGGTGAAGGATGGCAGTCTGATATTTTGAAGAATAAGACTTGAGTAAAGATTCTTTATTCCACTTAGACAGCAGTGACAAGACCATTCAATAGAATACAAGACTTCTGTTATTTGAATAATGCTATCTAACCCTACATTTACTATTACTTTAAAATGCTTAGTTATGTCTGTCTCACAGGGAATATTTGTGGAAAATTAGAAAGTAAAATATTGAATTGCTTCCTTGGCATTTGTATTCATAAGCTTCTCTTTTGGAGCTCGAGGTACACAGAATATGTGTTTAAATCATCATACTATGTATTTGATGTGGAAGACATATTTGGAAAACTAATCTTGTTTGATTTTTAGAGAACCTTTAATTGTGTGATATGTTTAAAAGAGAAATGCACCAAAATAACGTCTAAGAAGGAGTTCACGTTTGTGATTAGACATGCATTTTCTCGTTTTGCTTGAATTCTGGTGGAATTGAAGGGGTAAACAAAGAGAAGCAGCGAACATGATTAATTCATTTTTCTGCGGAGCTTTTGATACTGTTCTGAATAAAAGCCTCGCTGACAGAAGCTGTTAGCCTGGTGAAGGAAAGGCTAGAGGAACAGGTTGTGAAAGGAGAGAATGGAAGGCAGAGAACAATCCACGTGGAGAAGGAGCACAGGGGAAATGGTTTCTGCAAGTTTCTATTTATTTCTTTGTCAGTAAGCACAGAGAACACTTAGTTAATGTAGTTTCCTAAATGGCTTTGTTCCCTGGGGCAAAAAAAAAAGAGAAAGAATTTGACAAATATAACTAGACAAAACTACTATATTCAAGTTATTCAAATGACCGAGAAAATATATCTAAGTTCCAAGTGCCCTATAAAATATTTCTTCATTATGTAACATTTCTCTGTTATAGAAAATCCAACTACAGATATGGTTTAATACCAAAAAAAGGTCTTCAAATTGATTTGTTGTGCAAAATAAATTATTTGGCTGGTAATGTTTTTGAAGTTCCTTAAAAAGCTTTCTTGCCATAGGGAGTAGGAAAAAATAAATACATCTTAGACAGCCTCTTGCACCATCCTGGGTACTTAGTTCATGCTCTGTAAATATTTGTTGAATTGAAATGAATACTTGTTATGTACCAAAATCGGAATTCATTTCTAGGGAAAGCTTCCACCTACTTTTCTCTCTGGGTCTTTCCATATGTTGCTGGTGGTTGTAAGTTACCCAGAGCAGCTTTATGGTAAATTGATAGGTGTTTTCATTTTTCTGAAAACATGCCTTTGAACATCAGGATTTTTCTTCTGTAGAACAAACCCCAAGTTCAGTAAAGAAGTGGATTTTAAATATCTATGTTATAATGGACTTGCTGATTCTGTCTAAATTATTATTATTATTATTATTATTATTTTTGGTGAGGAAGATTTGCCCTGAGCTAACATCTGTTGTCAGTCTTCCTCTTTTTGCCTGAGGAAGATTATCCCTGAGCTAACATCCATGCCAATCTTCCTCTGTTTTTGTATATGGGACACCACCACGGCATGGCTTGATGATTGGTGTGTAGGTCCGCACCTGGGATCCAAACCCATGAACCCTGGGCCGCCAAAGCAGAGCACGCAAACTTAACCACTACGCCACCAGGCCGGCCCCCCAAATTATTTTTATTACTGAAATGTAGCTGCCTTGATCCAGTAAGTGATTCAATGGACACAGAAAGGGCATGGAAAGATCTTTGTTATAAAGTGTAAACAATTGAAAGACTTTCTTTTATAAAACAGATTTTCCTCAGCTGAGAGTCAAACACAGTTCTTCACAAGTAGAGTGATTGATAACCACTGAATGACTTATGGGACCATTGCCCATACTCGAACCTAGAATCTCACCACTTTAATGACAACAGGTCAAAGTTTATTCTGGAGTTATTTGAGTTTCATTAATACAAATAAAGTACTAATTTATGGGACCTACATAAGTGCCTATGTGGTGACCATCTTCATTAATAAATGTTATTGATTGCTTCTTATATAGAGGGAACTGTGAGAGGTCCTGACAATGCAATCTGCATTATAAGATATGGGTCGTGCCCTTCAGTGACTCACACTCTTTAGTTATATACATATAAATCGACTATTCACATACACACGTATGTACTAGGTATACACATAAAAAGAAAGAATAAACCAGCGTTATTGACTGTTAAATGTGTGGTATGAGCTAAAAGTGCTCTGGGAGTTCAAAGGAGTGGTAACCACTAGATAGATACTGGGAGCCTGACACAGGTTTATGACTGGTTTGAACTTGAACTGATTACTGAAGGAAGAATGGTTCTAAAACTAGTTCAGAGAAATTAAATTAAAAAGAGTAGAAATTACAATGGGAGAAATGGCAAAGTCTTGGGGGGGGGGGAGATAAACGTGGTATTGGCATGGCAAAAAGGAAAAATAAGTAAACCAACTTAAAGCAGAAAGTAGACCCAAGAAGTGGACTTTGGAGAGGTGCTTGTTCCTTCCTTCCTTGTTTAATGAATGAATGAGCTACTATGTTTAAGACATTCACAAAGAGTAGCAAGCAAGCTATACATTAAATGTATACAGCACAATAATTGCAATATTGTGTAATTAGTCCAAAAAAGGTAAAAATAATATGCATACATTTTTGTATGTGTATATATACATATAAAGGTATAATGGTGATATAAAGGCAAATTTGACAACTCTGCATGGTGGCATCAGGAAAATCCTTGAGAAGGAACATCAAAGGTGAGCAGGCATCTTCCAGGTAGACATGGAGAAGGACATTCCAGCTGTGGGAGAGTGAGGCACAGTAGATACCACTTGAAAACTGGCAGTCGATACACTTTGAGTGCATTGGTCTGACTGAAGGTGGAGAAGTTGGAGGTGCTCCGAAGGCAGGTTGGGGTGTGCTGTCTGGTCAGGAGTTTGGAAGAGGTTGTAGGATTCCACTTAAGGATTGTGAGTAAGGGATCTGAGTTTACAACAAATACCCTGGCAACTGTGTGTAGAATAGAAGGGTGAAAATGGAAGCTGGAAGCCAGTAGGAGGTAAGAGATAAGAAGATGAGAAGCAAGAGAGCCTGACCCAGGGGCCTAGCAGAGGGGCTGCAGAGAAGGAGACAGTTTACGGTATATTTGAGTGGACGTGTATGCCAATTGGGAAGGAAGAATGAGGAAAAGCAAAGCCTAACCTCTGGCTTTAGAGACTGGGTGGATGGTGGTGCTACTGACCAGAACAGAAAATGCAGGACTGCTTTTGAGAGGAAGATAAAGAGTTCTGTCATGAATATGTTGAGTTTGAAATATGTCTGATTGTGAATATGCTGTACTGAGTTTGAGTTATGAACCCATTAAGTTCTGAGTGAGAAGTAATGTGTGCCCACCATTGTTTGAGAAGGTTAATTTGGCATCAGTATTTTAAGAAAATTCAATGAAAGCACATTGAAGATGAGGAAAGCAGGTAGGAAACTATCACTGAGGTAGATGTTTTGTTTCAATTTAGCTGAGCATTTGTCCCATTATTCCATGACTGTAACCTTAGTTGAGACATCTCTGCCTTAGTTGAGTTCCATTTCTGGAACCCAAAGAGGTGGGTTGGCAGTTGGTCATCCCAGGTTGTCCTCAGAATTAGTACACTTTTTTGAAGAAGAGGGGTGGTTTCCCATGGAGCACATGCAAGGAGAATTAATGCCATCAGTTATCTCCAAGAGAAGAACTGGCCATAGAAACCGAAAGGTCAAAAACTCTTATTAACCGAAGGACCCAGAATGTACGCAATTCAGACTGAAATGACTTTCTCAAAGAGTGATCTGAACAAAGAAAATTTTGCCAAGGGCATAAATAAAGCAAAACAGTACATAACATTCCCAAGGGTCACTGGAAACATTTTTCGAAGCAATAACAGGGGACAATATGTCATTATTACTAAGCAGATAAATGTGAGTCCAATGTAAGGGGAAAGAGCTGCATTGTTTCTGTTTCTGTTGTTGTTATGTTCATGGTTCTTGTTTTTTGTCCTGTGGTCACTCTTTGGAAAGGGTGATCAGTCAGACACATGCCAAATGATTGAGGTGGCATTTCCATGAAACATTTCCATTTTAATAATTCCGTCAGATTTCTAGATGAAAGATGGCTTAACCCCAGGCCATGAATCACAAGTCTCAGAAATATTGTCCTAAAGTGATGAGTTGGCTGCAGAGGGAATTCATGTGTACTTATGGACAAATCCTGGCATAATTAATGGCCAAAATCATAATTTTAAAGGCCCACATCATAATTTATATTCATAAATTTTTCATTTTGAGCTCCTAGGTACTTCTTAATCAAAAATCATGTCGCTGTCCATTCATCTTCTATTCAATCAATCAAATGGAAAAGAACTGTAGTTTTTTAAAAATAGAAAAATTGTCTAATTTCCCTTCTACTTCTCATGTACGTAGGATAAGCAGAAAAAATCCCCAAATCTGCCTTGGCACTCCTTTCATTTATCCCAGAAGCATGGATGGGATAGTAAGCACTCATGTGGTTCATGCCTTGGATGCACCCCACTTGTTTCTTTCTGCAGCTCTACTAGCTAAATCTTGTTGTTGCTAATGACCTCCCAGGTGTCTGGTACCAATTCTTCATTAGCTCCTGTTGTCCTAGAAGTTATGTTGGTGATCCATGTGGGCCATGGAACATATTTTCTGGAAAACTATCTGATACTTATTTAAATTTCTATAAATTTTGTCTGTGGAGAAAACCCTTCTGGTTTGTTTTCCACATTTTACTTGCATTGTTTTGAATCTGGCTAGCATAGAATACACTTTGGCATCTGTAATGAAATTACGTTTATCATCTGTCAGTAATTTGCTTCCTAATAAAAGGAATGGGAAATGTTTGTTAGGATATAAAATAGCACTATTTTTAAATTGTTCAAACTATATAGAATTCTTTGCAAATGATGGTAGAGAGTTCCTTACAATTTAAATTCATTTTCTTATCAAAATTATCCTTCCTCTTCTTGGTATTATGTAGCCATGCCTTGTATACTTCTTCATTATAATTAAATATTTTACCTCTATTTATAGAATATAGAGAATATTGTGCAGTTTCCTTTTTTATTCTTATAAGGAATTATTTTTAATGAGAATTTATGTCATTGAAATTTAGTGCTATAAAAATATACATTTAATATAAGTAGAATTTGTTTCCTGAATAAAATGTAGAGTAAAACAGAATTTATGTTTTAAATAAGATTTTCTGTTTCTGAGTTGATAGTATTATATTTTGATCAAAAGTATTTGAATTTTTCATGATTCAGCTTCTGTTGATTCATAAAATACTTCAGTGCCACAAAATCAGCACCATAGTTTCAATCTTACAATAAATTAGAAAAGAAAATGAAGAAATTCTAGGTTGTAAAGCCAGATCTGATATAAACTTTGCCTGGGTCCTTTATTATTAACTTTTATTTCCTCTTGGCCTATGTGCCTCACCTGGGGTAGACATTTGCCGTTCTTTGGAACAGCTCATTTGACCTGTTCCTGTTTCAGTGTTGCCCCTAGTTTAGCACAACATGGAGACAAGTTATTTTCTCAAAGGGTCTCAGCTTACCCAGGGATGCATTTGTCTTATGCCTCTCTGTTTTTTTGGCATATATATATGACATGATGGCATTTTTAGAAAATAGATGTTTATTGTAAAAATAGCATCTAGGATCCTCCAAGGCTATATATAAAGACAAATTAGCTTAATTTCATATAATATATTTTAATGTCTTCTCAATGGTGATGGCCCTTCTTCAATATTTAATAAGGTAAAATTAACACAGTGTTATAATAACAATTGAGAATAATCAAATATGCCCTAAGCAGTATTTTTTTAATCAGATTTTATTTTCTTTCTTTTTTTAGCCCATGTCTATAAAAAAATGTCAACAGAAGTTTTGGGAAGGGTTAAGTTTTTATGTAGACAGTAATACCTTAATAGTGGAATTGAATATTCCCAGTGATACCTATTTTGAAAACCATTATGTTCTACTGTAATAACAGTCACCTTTTGTGAGGCTCACTATGTGCTACACATGTTCTAAGCACTTTTCCTGTTTTATCTCATGTAATCCTCACAGTAACCTGTTATCTTCATTTGATAGATGAAGAAACTGAGGTGCAAAGTTAAATACATTGCCCATGGACACACAGCTAGGAGCTGGTAGAGCAGGAATTCAAACCAAGATAGTCTAATTCCAGAGCACATGTGCTTCACCACCGCCCCTCTGCCTGGGCAAGAGAAGTGCCCACTAGAATACTTAATTAGTTAATAAGGGGAGCCCTGGGCCTTGGGAGTTCTGGTCAAGGTGCTCTGTGTACATGACAAATAAGGTCTCATATGGAAGTCAAAGCTATTACCCTGCTGCCCATTCACATCAAATAATAAATCTAAAGGCTGTCAAGGTTGTTACACTGCACCCGTGGTTCTAAATATCCATTCCATGTTCGTGTACACTGTGTGGAATAAATGGGTGCTACAGAAAGAGAAAAAAATTCTAGGCCAAACAATGTAATACGGTTAGGAATGCTTGCCTGCTACAAAGTGGTACAGTATTACAGTAGTAGTGGGCATTCTTCTTGTCTTTTGTGTGGCTGATTATATCTGGAAAGGAAAGTTCTTGGAATTTTAGTGTCCGTGTGGTTTGCTCACAGGTATGACATTTGTCCACATTCATAGAAATAGTCGTAATTAAATCTTGTTTTTGTACCTTGTCACCCTGCCATCCCACCTCTTCCCTCCTCGAGCTCTTCCGCAGGAACCCAAGCCATGTTTTATTCACACAGTATTTTGAAGGCAGCTAGCTGTCTACTGCTTCTGAGAAGAAATTGCCTGATAACTGCTTTAGATGTGAATTCCTACTCTTTTCCCTACCCCCTTCCCATCCTAACCCAGTGTTTGTGTTTTAATAGAAGAATCTGGAAAATAAATGGCCTTGAAGATCTGAAGGAAGGGAAAATTAAATCCTATCATTAGATTCAAGAAGTAGAATTCCATGCAGAGGAGTTATCTTTTTTGGACAGAGGAGCCTGTCCCACAAATGCCTTAAATCACCACACAGCAAAGCTGTCTACTCATAAATCTCTTTTATAAATCATACTTAGGTTATAATCATTTCGTTGATGCCTTTTAGATAACGATAAATATCTACTTTTTTCTTTAAATATGATCATTAGTAATAAAGTATGGTGGCTTTGCAACATGCATTTTATTTAAATTTGCATTTAGTTTTATTAATTATCTCCTTATTATCAAGGGTTTCATTCTAGATTTTACTTACTTTTTCAGTCTCCTAATTAAGTTTGTGCAAAGCCAAAGCCCTTACCCTGACCTCACACTTACTCCTCTCCCTCCACCCTGCTCTAGGTACATTGGCCCCTTGATGTCCCTTGAACAAGCCAGGCACACTCCCACCTCAGGGTCCTTGCACTGTGGTTCTCTCTGTCTGGAATACTCTTTCTGCATATGTCCCCAAAGCTTGCTGCCTCTTCTTCAGGTCTTTGCTCAAATATCACTTTCTGGTGAGCTATTTCCTGATCCTGTGGTGAGCAAGTGTACCTGTGCATGTGCGTACACACACAGACACACATACACACACCTTAGGACCCCTATCTCCCTCTCTGGTTTTTTTTTTCCTCTATAGAACTTAGCACCTAACAAACTATATAATTTATTATTAATTGTGTTATTATCTGTCTCCTCCACTAGAATATAAGGTCCCTGAGGGCAGGAACTTTTGTCTCTTGTGTTCATTAATGTATTCCAGCACCAAGAATACTGCCTGGCTTGTAGTAGGTGTGTAATTTTCTCAATGAATGAACCAGTGAATGAATGAATGGATGTATGCTTAGGAAAATTTGAAGTTCCAGCCCTTTGTCTTTAGCTGAATAAATTTTGCCTCAGTTTGATGTAACACTCTGACTTCCCAAGGTTCAGAAATGTCATAGTTTAGAACTCAGCTTACTCACAAATTCTGCTAGCAGGAGGAAAGGGCACTGTGGCTTTCCATTGTTAAATGCAGAGGTGGGGTTGGAAAACAATCAAAAGAAATGTTCCTCTCATTTTTTGGAGCAAATGAACAAATCAAGCATTTGTTTTTGAGAGAACAAATGCTCTTCACAAAGAACAGAAACTGTACCCAAAAATCTTTGAAGTATGTCACTGATCCTTTAACCAGTAGCTGGCGAAGCAAGTATCCTAGTGACAAACATGGGCTTTGTTGGGATGAAAGCTAATCATAAGTTTACAAAGACTGATTGGGCTTTTTGCTGGTGACTAATTCCTGGCAGTGACACAGAGGAGGCTCTTAACTGGCCCAGACACATATATTTTAAGTAAAGACCCTTGTCCTCAAAGAAATTCGATTTTTTGCCAGTGCTCTCTTTTGGATTAAAATAATGCATTGCTTGAGATATAAATAACATTAAGAATTCTGTCAAAGTCACAGCAGTTTCTATAATAGTAGAGGGAAACGGATTACTTGGGGAGAAGGAATATCATTATTTAGTTCTTAGAGGGTTTTATTTTTCACTAATTCATTTAATTTGCTAGTTGTAAAACCACAAGAGACCAAATGAATCAGAACAATGTTCCTAATGGTTTCCCAGTTGCTAGGTCTGGTTTTTGGTATGAACGTTGAAGCCAGCATGTTTCGTATCAATACAGTAAAAATCTTCATCCCCCCAAGGCCTGCATTCAGGTAGTGATTGATGCTGCATTCAGGTAGTGATTTCAGGATGCTGGGAGCCCCCCATAATCTTCCTCTCTCTTGAAAACATATCCTGGCCTACTGGCTAATACCTAAACTTCTCCTGCTGGAGTTTGGTTTCCTTGATTCACGTCTACATTTATTGAGCTTCTACTGCCTTAATCACATATCAGACATGGGATTAGCACCCTCAGTCGCCTGTATACCCTCCCAGATGCTGGGACCTTGAAGCTTTGATCCCTACTGAAATGAAACCCCTGAGGTCTCATCCGTATGTAATGATTTACTGGCTCCATCTTTCAGCTTTTTCCAGGGAAAGATATGCTGAATAGCTGAGGGGAGAGAGGCTAGCACCTGTGTAAGAAAAGGTGCACAACTAGAAAGAGCAATAAGGAAACCTCTCCAACTTTATAAGTTTACAGAGGCCCAGACTTGTCCACTAGTTATAGGGACAAAAGGATGCCAATTGCTTGAAAACCTGTGGTTCTCTGAGTAGTTGCCCTGTTTTTTCCATCCTTCTGAAGACCTTGAAGTGTGTGGAGGTGTATCAGGCAGAAGTGCAGATGTCCACCTATAACCATGTGAAACAAAGAGTTCACCTTTGCTTCTTGCAGCCGCCCTCTGGGAACCCTGTACTGGCTCGGTGTGCTGCTTCAGCAGGTTCAGTGGAGCCCTGATTAAATAAAGTCACGTGCAGAATCCCAGGCTATACAACAGAGAGGAGTGAAGTTGCTCCAGAACCCCTCCTGCTAAGCCTCTGCTCAGTACCCTGAAGAGGCTCTGCCCTGTGATCCTATCCATCCCCTGGCGAAGGATGCTGACCACAGAGAGACTTCGGTCATTGTCACAAATACTGTTCTCCATCCATGGAAATGGACAGTTTAGCATTGTTTGCAACTGCACAGGCGCAGGAGTCAAACAGCCTATACAGGCAGCGTGAGTCCTGGCTGTGCCAGTAACAAGTAAGGAACATGGAGAAGTAACTTAACCTCCGTGGGCCTCACCTTTCTCATCTGTAAAACGGGAGAATGTTCAGTTTTGGCGAGGTGTAAAGAGTTAACATATGCAAGGGGCCTGGTACAGAGTAAGCCCTCAGTAAAGAGTAGTTTTTGTTTTAAAAATAAATGCATATCAAATGATATAGAATTCCTCAATTTTAGGGGATAAAAAAGTAAAATCAGTAGATTTAATAAGGGCTGAAAAAATCTGACAGTTTAGCAACATTTAATCACTTTTTCTCCCACTCTTAACCCCTGTTGTAATTAGTAGTTCTGTCCCAAATTATATGTGTGTAGTAATTGTGCCCCTTTTTGCTGTAGATAAAAGTTTCATATGTATGGTGATGCAAATGTGGATTTAAGAGATGCTAATATTATAATGAGCCAGAAGTTAATGAACAGGAAACTGAACAAGAATGGGGCAGACAACTTGGCACCAGAGATGGCTTCAGGGCAGGAAGTATAAACCAAGCATGTCCAAAAAAGGGGAAGTGATTCGGAAGACCAGAGGGGTGGGCTGGACAAGGGGCTGCTTCTGGACTGGCTGAGAACAGACCTGACTGTGTGCCAAAGGAAAACACAAGTGCAAGGCCACTCCTTGCACCAAGCAAATAGAGTTTGTGATGAAGTACCCATGTACTCTCCCGTCACACAAAGAGTCCGTGCACCATTTACCTCAGCCCTTGAATAGATCTATTTTGTCTTGTTTACTCTTGGTTCAAATGTGTTAGTTCTATTACCCAGATAGATTACAGATTTCTTCAGGGCAGGCACAATGTCTTCTGCTTTATATCCCTCTCCCAAAAGGTTGCCACAAAGCAGGTATATTTGTATAAGGCAAGGTACAGAGGAAAATGGAAGCCACTTTAGGTATTTTAAATAGGGAGTGTATTGGAAAGACTGGAGAAAGAGAGGGAGGGGTGTTGGAGGAGCAAAGAGGAAGAAATGATATCCAGATCAGAAGCTGCTAACGTCCCTGGGCTGGAGCTCATGAACTTGCTCTCACTGTTGCAAGTAGGTTGGAGACACTTGCATTTGCTTCTGGATCTACTCAAGAGGTGCTGTCTCAACGAGGGTTGGAACCAATAAAAAAGTGCTGGTCCTTCGTGGGCTGCTGGAGTCCAGAATCACACCAGCCCCACTGCTGTTATAGCAGCTGCTGTCAACTGCCTCATTTTGAGTCAGAACCAGGAATCTTCTGTCTTTATCATGCTTTTGTGTTGCCCACCGTTTAGCAGATTAGCAGTTAGCAGAACCAAATAGAAAGACAATTGATAAGGGAGCATGGAAATTTAGTTTGCAAACTCCTAGCCCCAGTAGTACCAAGTGTAGTGGGACCGGTGTGGGGCTGAAAGACAACAGATGAATAATTGGCACATGCGTTATAATGAAAAGAACACTCAATTTAAAATCAGAAGACCTGAAATCAAGCCCATATCTAGCACTCGGTAGTCATGTGATCTTGTACAAGTTACCTAATCTCTCTTAGCCTCAGCTTTCTTGCTTGTAATATGAGAATAATAATAGTACTACCTCACAGAGTGGTTGGGAGGACTAAATGAGATAATGCATATGGAACCCATTTAGAAATGATAAAGATCTGTGTGGATGTTAGTTACTTTCACGGACCTGTTAATAGTTCACTGCTTATGAAACAATCATAAGGGCTTTTTTATAAACTAGAAACAAGAAAAGATTTCTGTCAGTCTCGCAATTTACTGCACGCACTTAGACTTCCTTTATAATACAGGAAAACATTACTGAATTGGGGAGATGTGAGATCAGTGGTACTTGTCAATTTAGCAGATTAAAAAAATTTTTTTAACAATTCCCCTTTAATGGGTCACATCCAAAGATAAGCAGCTGAGCCCTCTTAGCAGCAGGAAGGAAGGGCAGCTAGCCTTGGGTTTCACAAATGAACTTATTAAGGGGATTTATAAAGCCATCTAGTTAATCAGAAGGGAGGCGAGTGAAAAGAGCCTTTCTTAGCCAAGCCTTGATCGCCCGCTGGACAATTAGAAGCACAGTTTTCATTATACTGTTGTAGTCCTCGGTTGGGGTCAGGCATATGAGCTAGGATACAGCTGGTGGGTGGATGCAGTAAGGCTGTTAATTAATCACAAGAGGTTGGAAACCGAGGCTGCGGCGTTCACACCCTTTAATTTCAAACGGCCCCTGTTCCACTGCATTGACCCACATTTCCTAAGGTGACCTCTGTTGGATTTCTATGAATTGTGGCATGTTAGGTCCTCATATACAAGTTGCCAGTGGAGTTGTTTAGGCAAACTATTGATTTTGGCCTTGACTGGATGAAGATTTGGTTTTTTATTTTAGATATTTTAGAGTAAAATGCTAGTTAAACTAGTGCAGGAGATTTGGTAGATTTAGCTATTAACGTGTTTTGCACTAGTAATAGTAACAACAGCTAATTCTTTCCTGAGGGTCTCTCTGTGTCAGACACTATTCTAACATTGCACTAACTCACTTGACCTTCATAATAACCCTGTGAGGTGGGAACTGTGGTCCCCGTTTTTACACATGAGGAAATTGAGGCACACAGACCTGAAGTAACTCGAGTCAGTCAGTAAGTGGGGAACCGGGCTTTGAGCCAGGCCAGGCGGGCTCCAGGGTGTGTTCTTGACCTCTAGGAAGCACTGCCTCTCAAAAATCGAGACTTCCTTCATGTCTCTTCTTGTTTGGTGATTATTCACCTAACTACACGTGCCAATTTAACAACACAGACTTCTGTAGATAAGTCACACTCCTCAATTAGCAATTAAGTGTCTGACTCAGATTGCATCAGCATTTTGAGATTGTCCTTTCCTACTTCGATATTATTTCAGTACTCTAACTTACTGAGAATTAAAGTTTCTAAACAGTTTTTTCACAGGTAAAGAAATTTATTATATAAAAGAACCAGAATAGGCATCTGGTACCAAGAGATGCTTGGACACGTGTTTTCCAGATAAGCAACCCGTCCCAAGGAGACCCAGAGCTGCTTAGTGGCAGCATAAGGTCTAGACAGCATCTGGCCCTGGATGCGTTTCTTTAGCCCCAGAGTCCTGGAACCACACAGCACTTTTAACTTAGTTGCTACCACTTTAAAAACAGTTGATTTGATATAAAAATTTGAATTTCTGGCTTTTAAAAAAAACCCAGGTGATCTGGCAACCTGGGTATGTATTCCCCTGGCCACAGTCAGCGGAGCTGAGTCGAGGCAGGCCCTCAGCTGCCCAACAAGCAGGGCCTAAGTCTCCACCCTCCGCTGGGCGGATTCATGCTTTAACTTGAACTGCTTGGCCTGCTGAAGCGTTTTAGTTTGAGACCACTAGTTGGGAACAAAGATTTCCTGATTCCAGTCAAGTCTTGTTTTTACACCACCACATTGTTCTTTCAGAAAATTAAGGCCATTTATACTTCAGATACTTTTAAAAAATATTTTAGTTTAAGATTATACTCACGTTTCAATTCCTCTTATGGGGTGATTAAGTTGTATCTCCTAATCTCCACCCCTCCCCTACCCCCATCCTCTCCCCTGCCCTTCCCTCTCTAAGAATTAGTGGTGATATATTAGTTTCAGGCAAGGTCAAAAGAAACATTGATCACTCTCCTCATTTACATGAAATAAATATATTCATATATAACAAATATATTTAAAACTGGTGATACACCATAGAAGATATACAGATGGCAAATAAGCATATGAAAAGACGCTCCATGTCACATGTCATCAGGGAAATGCAGATTAAAACAACAATGATTGTATGGAATCACAAAAGACCCTGAATAGCCAAAGCAATCTTGAGAAAGAACAAAGCTGGAGGCTTCATGCTCCCTGATTTCAAACTCTATTAGAAAGCTGTAGTAATCAAAACAGTATGGTACTGGCATAAAAACAGACACATAGATCAAGGGAGCAGAATAGAAAGCCCGGAAATAAACCCATGCATATATGGTCAATCAATTTATGAAAAAGGAGCCAAGAATATACAATGGGAAAGGACAGTCTCTTTAATAAATGGTGTTGGGAAACTGGACAACCACATGCAAAAGAATGAAACTGAACCACTTGTCTTACACTGTACAAAAAATTACTCAAAATAAAGACTTGAATGTAATACTTGAAACCATAAAACTCCTAGAAGAAAACATAAGCAGTAAGCTCTTTGACATCGGTCTTGGCTATGACTTTTTGGATTTGACAACAAAAGCAAAGGCAACAAAAGCGAAAATAAACAAGTGGGACTACATCAGACTAAAAAGATTCTGCACAGCAAAAGAAACCATCAACAAAATGAAAAGGCAACCTGCTGAATGGGAGAAAATATTTGCAAATCATATATCTGATAAGAGGTTAATATCCAAAATATATAAAGAACTAATACAACTCAATAGCAAAAAACAATCTGATTAAAAAATGGACAGAGGATCTGAATAGACATTTTTCCAAAGAAGACATACAGATGGCAAACAGATATATGAAAAGATGCTCAACGTCACTAATCATCAGGGAAATGCCAATCAAAACTACAGTGAGATATCACCTCACACCTGTAAGAATGGCTATTATCAAAAAGACAAGAAATAAGTGTTGGTGAGGATGTGGAGAAAAGGAAACCCTTGTGCACTGTTGATGGGAATGTAAATTAGTGCAGCCACTATGGAAAACAGTATGGAATTTCCTCAAAAAATTAAAAATAGAACTACCATATGATCCAGCAATTCCACTTCTAGGTATTTATCCGAAGAAAACAGAAACATTAACTCGAAAAGATATATGCACCCCCATGTTCACTGCAGTATTATTTACACTAGCCAAGATAGAGAAACAACCTAAATGTCCATTGACAGATGAATGGATAAAGAAAATGTGGAATTTATATACAATGGAATATAACTTAGCCATGAGAAAAAAGTAAATCTTGTCATTTGCGACAACACGGATAGACCTTGAGGGTTTTATGCTAAGTGAAATAAGTCAGAGGAAAACAAATACTGTATGATCTCACTTATATATGGAACCTAAAAAAAAAAAAAAAGAAGACAAGTAAATCCATGCTCATAGATACAGCAAACAGATTGGTGGTTGCCAGAGGTGGGGGGTGGGCAAAATGAGTGAAGGGAGTCAAAAGGTACAAACTTCTAGTTATAACTTAAGTGAGTCATGGAGATGTAATATACAGCATGGCAACTATAGTTAATACTATATTGCATATTTGAAAGTTGCTAAGAGAGTAGATCTTAAAAGTTCTCATTACAAGAAAAACAAAATTCTGTAACTCTGTATGGTCATGGATGTTAACTAGACTATTGTGGTGATCATTTTGCATTATATACAAATATCGAATCATTATGTTGTACACCTGAAACTAATGTAGTGTTGTATGTCAATTATATCTCAATAACAACAACAAAAGAAACCAAAAAAAAAAAAAAACCAACCCAACAACAACAGTGAGATACCACTACATACCTATCAGAATGGCCAAACTCTGGAACACTGACAACATCAAACGCAGTTGAGGATGTGGAGCAACAGGAACTCTCATACATTGCTGGTGGGAAGGCAAAATGATACAGCTGTTTGGAAGACAGTTTAGAGGTTTCTTACAAAACTAAATATACTCTTACCGTATGATCCAGCAATCGTGCTCCTTGGTATTTACCCAAATGAGTGAAAAACTTATGTCCACACAAAAACCTGCACATGGATGTTTACAGCAGCTTTGTTCGTAATTGCCAAAACTTAGAAGCAGCCAAGATGTCCTTCAGTAGGTGAATGGATAAATAAACTGTGTACATGCAGACAATGGAATATTATTCAGAGCTAAAAAGAAATGAGCTATCAAGTTATGAAAAGACATGAAGAAACCTTAAATGCATATTACTAAGTGAAGGAAGCCAATCTGAAAAGGCGATATACTGTATGATTCCAAGTATTCTGGAAAAGGCAAAACTATGGAAACAGTAAAAAGATCTGTGGTTGCCAGGCATTGGGATGGGGGAGGGATGAATAGACAGAGCACAGAGGATTTTTAGGGCAGTGAAAATACTCTGCATATTATAATAATGGATACATGCCATTATACATTTGTCCAGACCTTTAGAATGTACAACACCAAGAGTGAACACCAAGAGTGAACATAGATAAACTATGAACTTTAGGTGATTATCATGTGTCAATGTAGGTTCATCAATGGTAACAAATATACCAGTCTGGTGGGCGATGTTGACAATGGGGGAGACTATGCATGTGTGGGGACAGAGAGTATGTGGGAAATCTCTACCTTCCTCTCAATTTTGTTTTGAATGTAAAACTGCTGTAAAAAAGTTGTCTTTAAAAAAATTTTTTAAAAAACAAAACACTCGTGATACTGTCATTAGCTGGTCCTCATGACCCATGTTTAACTGTCAAGAAAGACACATTTGAGAAAGAACAAACTATTTAGAATCAACTTGTCTTTCTCTATGCCAATCACTAAATTGTATTAATTTCTGGTTTTCTAATTATGTATCATCAGGCTTATGACCTCTAAGCATTTGCTTGCTATCTGGCTATTTTTAATTAAAAAATAAATTGCATAATAAAACTAATTCTATTTCCATTGAGATAATGCATTTTTAATTACTCAGAAGGGAGTCAAATTAAGTAGTATTTACCCAAAGTGAATGCAGGAAATAATAAAATATTTCCATGGCATGCTTAATTTAAAACACTTATGTATATACAAATTAATTCGGTGTTGGATTAGAGATATATGGAGGAAAGGGTTGCCCAGAAACCAGGCTCTTTTCTTTTGATCTTGTATATTTCATCCACCAACGGCTAACCGACTAGATTCTGGATTTGCTGGGGTTTTTTGTGGAACCATTGGAAATGTGACTAATCCCAGGTGGTTTTGTTCATGTTCACGTATAGATTGCTCTCTGAAAGCGCCCAGATGTGAGACTGTAACTCCAGCTTTGTAAGGCCGTTTATCTGGCAACAGAAGCCCTATTTGCAGTAGTTAACTATCTTTTTTACATTTGCACCGTCCAGCAGTGGTGCAGAGCTTTGTGGCTTCAGTAGCTAGTTGATGACAATCAGCAGATTCTAAAGCCTTTTCAGAACCCTGAAAGAATAGATAATGATAGTGCACAGTGCTGAAATGACGAAAGGAATAATGGATATTCAAATGTTGATGCAATTTAGCTTCCAAAAGACGATTACAGTTCATTTTCTTTGATTAGCTTTTTCAAGTTTTGACTTTAATTCTTTATTGTTTAACTTCTGTAAGATGACATTCAGAAAAACATTACCACATGAAATCTGTCAGAAATGTTTAGACAGTTGTAATCACAAAGAGTAGAAATGCCTGCTTTGTTCTGTACTGTTGGCCCTGCTCTGTCCGACGCTGAGAGTTGCTGATTCAACTTTTTAAGGATGTAAGTGATTCCTTTTTAAATGTTTGAGGGAAATGGTTTTTAGCTTTTGTGTCAGATAGGAATGGTGTTCAGCTGACAGAAACTTGAAAAAGAGAGTTAAATGAAGTAGTAGTATTTTTACTCCTGGCGGTTCATGGCTCGGGAAAATATGGTGCTCCACAGATTATGACCAGGACGCGAGATCCTTGCTCTCTGCTCTTCCCTCCTTAGGTTGTGCCCTAGGCCTCGTTCCATCAGTTTGACTGCTGGTAATGCCCACGTGTTATGCAGCAAGATGGGGAAGGGCAAAAAGGATGCATGCCTCATGACAGCCTTATTTTTCCATCTGATAGATTTACTGGATTTAGCACTGAATATTGACCTTTGAGACTTTGAGATGAAATGAAACCTTCAAAATTTGACGAGATTAATGTATAAGCCTACCAATTATCTAAAACCTATTTAGTAACACCATAGTTTTGCCTCAAATGTGGGAAATGCATCTCTTCCTCTTCCTGGGCTTCCTTTCAGGAAAGGAGGAACCCCGTGATACCATTTTTAGTTAGACTATAGTAGTTCTCAAACTTTAGTGTGTATCAGAATCACCTGAAGGGTTTATTGCGCTACAGATGCTAACCCCACCTCCAGACTTTCTGAGTCAGTGGGCCTGGGGTGGGGCCCAAGAATTTGCCTTTCTGACAAGTTGCCAGGTGATGCTGATGCTGATGGTCTCGAGACCACACTTCAAGAACCACTGAGTTAGAAGAATTTTATCTACAACAGGTCAAAGTTTCTGCTAGTGAGGAATTCGCAGACAAGGCTCTGAAGCCTTAACTTCTGTGACTTAGCTGTTGATTCAATTTAATTCAACAATCACTTCTTGAGTGCCTGCCCTGTGCCTGGCCCTGAGAGATACTGCTAGTCATGAGATGAGAAACAAAAATGGGTCAAAGACTTAAAAAGCTTGCAAACACACATCAAGTTCCTAAATAACCACACTGAGAGAGAGAGAATCTGTAGTTTTTCTGTTTATACTGTGTCTACTGTTGGCCGTATATATAGTATTTTTAATGGAATGCCAAATTTCTTTGATCATATTATCTCAGTTATTTCAATGGTTATTCTGCATTTTTGTTTGAAACAGGGGGTTATGTCCTGTAACTACCCTGAGTCCTGGATAACGTTTTTTCGGGGAAGTCCCAGCCCGATTCACCACATGTACTATTCCAAACAGGCTGATCTTCACCACCCCCTAACATGCTCCCAAAATATAGAAATGGAGAAAAGCCATTGCAAGCAATAACAGAGACCCAAAATCTAAATCATAACCTTTGGCTGAAGAAATAACTCGATCTCCTCCCACAGAAGACATATTAGACCTGCATCAAAGATAAAAGTAAACAAATTCAGTAGTGATTGCCCATATGGTGAGTTATGTGGCATCTTTTTTGGTGAGGGAAAACACTTTCTCAACTGTTATTGGAAAGACTAATGGAGAACTCCCCCTGGCTCCTGCAGATTGCTAGTTTACCCTGAGAAGCATTTAGAGGGCAGAGGTGGTAGTGGGGACAGGTTCTAATGTCATTTAAACTACCTACCAACCTGAGAAAGGATTCATGTCTCCAACAAAATATGCTGTTAAGCAAACATAGGGGAATACAATAAATGTGTGAATCCATGTCAAGTGAGCTAAAAACAAAAGTTTCTTATTGAATCTAAACTAATTGGCATATAGAGACACATTTATGTTAGCTTAATTATGGTTCTCAAAATACTATACTGATGTACATTTTCCATGTGCCATTGAGTAACCATTGCTAATACATGCATTTAATGTGAGAAAATATACTTAGTAAAGAGTTTGAATGAATAAACTTGTTTTGTGTGGCTACAAAAATGTCCTATTTAGGGTTTCTTAAGATTTAAAAACTCAATGTACTGAAACCTCGCTATATAAAAATGACATATGTGATTCTATAGACACCAAAGTGGTGTGGAAAGTGTGGGCTGTGGAGTAACACAGACCTAGCTTTGAATCATGGTCCTGCCATTTCATAGCTAAGTGTTTGTAAAATGGAAAGAGTAATGCCTGCTTCACAGAATCTGGGAGGATTAAATAAAATAAAGTACATAAAGTACTTAGAAGAATGTTTGACACATATTAATCACTCAATAAATACTTTCTCTTCCACCACCAATCTTTCCTTTTTTTCTCCTCCGCTTTTCCTCTTTTTCTTCCTCCTCCTCACCTCTTCCTCTTCTTTCTTCTCTCTTCTTTTTCCTTCTACTTCTCCCTCCCCCTCCTCCCCCTCTCCTCCTCTCCCTCCCCTCCTCCCCTCTCCCTCCATCCCCCTTCCCTCCTCTTCCCCCTTCCCCTCACCTCCTTTCTCCTCTTCCTCCTCCTCTTCCCCCTCCTCTCCTCCTGCGGCTTCTTCATGTTTTATGGCCATTGCTTTATTTGTCTCATTGAGTATTGTCTTACTCAGATGAATCATCTCACTGAATCTCTATCATCATTTTCACCTGTTGAGGTAGAACTGGATTTCTGAAATGGCCAAATCTCATTCAGAACCAACAGTACACC
This sequence comes from Ceratotherium simum simum, assembly GCF_057802395.1. Taxonomy (NCBI): domain Eukaryota; kingdom Metazoa; phylum Chordata; class Mammalia; order Perissodactyla; family Rhinocerotidae; genus Ceratotherium; species Ceratotherium simum. The sequence goes on from NC_141900.1 coordinate 17,454,131, forward strand.
TGTGGATGAGGCAATGGTTTGTAAACTATTGCTGCTTCAAATCCAGCCCTCTGCCTCTTTTGTATGCCCTGTGAGGTAAAAATGGTTTTTACATTTTTAAATGGTTGAAAAAAAATCAAAAGAAGAATAATATTTCATGATGTGTGAAAATTACATGAAATTCAAATTTCAGTGTTCATAAATAAAGTTTTATTGAAACCCAGCCACGCATATTTGTTTTGTATTGTCTGTGGCCGCTTTTACACAATAATAACAAAGTTGAGTTGTTGCAAGAGAGAGTGTATGGCTGCAAAGCCCAAAATATTTATTATCTGACCCTTTTCAGAAAAAGTTTGCTGACCCCTGTTCTAAAGGAACGAAATGTGTGTGAATTTTAATTTGATTCTGAAGCTAGTTCTGAAAGGGGACCCTTGTGGTCGGAGCTGCTGTGGCAGAGTTAGAATGAGTACTGAGCTTCCCAAGTCGACTGTGTAGAGGAGAGCATTCAAGGAGATAGGTGGTGCAGTTCTGATAGAATTGCCTACACACACAGACAAAAATCCATCTCTCTGTTCTTCTCATCATGCCATTAACTCCTGAATGCTAACTGTATACAAAGGACTTTCATTACTAGCGCCCCAATTCTTTCAGACAGTTTTATCTGTGAAGCAGTCAGGGTAATGGTCTGGGGGAGACCAGTACAGTAAAGTTTCGCTGAAACAATCCCTGTGATCAATTAGGAGCTGCATTTCAGAAGATATCCAATAGCAATGTAGATCCCTCCCCTTCTCCCAATTAGTCCATTATCCTTAGGAAATCCATTGTCTTCTCTGAGCAAGCTGGGAATTCTATTGTATCTTTTTAGGAGAAGGACTGACCAGATCAAATATCCACCTTGAAACCCATTGTAAAGCTTTTCTTAGAAACAGAATGAAACTGATCACATATTCCTAGATAGTGCCCCCTGATGGAGCCAGTACTGGCATTTGTGAACAAATGCATATTGTTTTTTCAATTAAATGCAAACAGCTATTCCTGGGAGGATTACTGGTATGGTGTTTTGCTCCAAAGGAATGGAACTGGGTGAATAGGAAAGGGTGGGAGGTCGATTTTTTTCTGCAGCCATGTGGAAGACAAGATGTGATCTGGTGTCCAATGACTGAGAATGAGGGAGAAGACAGAGGAATAAGGCCCTTAGGTGGACTTAAAGCTCAGATGGTTTAGCTAGACAAGCCAGTGAATTTAATAAGTTAATGAACACCATCTGTCAATTGCATCGGTGCTCCAGACTCTTCATAGTAGCATCTATTCCTCTCTTCTCTCAAAGCCTTGCCCCAGCCTATTGTTCACATTGCTGCCTCAGTCATTCAGTGAGTAGATGAATGAGCCCTTCCACCACACAACTCTTGTTAGGCAGTCACTCATTCAGTTGAGTGCTAATTATGTGCCAGGCGCCGCGCTAAGTGCGTGAGACACAAAGCAGAACAAGAAGTGTTTTCTGCCATCACCAGTGAGGCACTTAACAGCCTCCCGGTGGAGACAGACTTGTAAACAAGTATAGTGAAGTATGGTGGGCTCCTAATAGATGTCTGTGCGAGTGAAAATCTCATCCTGGGGACGGACAAATAAACTAACAGCTGCAGTTCAGTGTAAACCATGAGTTGGGTGCAGAGGAAGAACATCTGACTCGGAGCAGGGTGTCTCCAGAGGCTTCCAGGGAGAGGATTGAGACTTGACGAATGAGAAGGGAGGAGTGTGAGCCAGGGAGGAGAAACAATATTTAGGAAGGCATCAAGACCTGACATGACGGCAGTGGGTTGGAATGGCTAGAATCGCAAGTGTATGTGGGAGGAGATCACATTAGAAGTGAGCAAGTGTTGTCAAATCATAAAGGGCCATATGAGCTAAGTAGCGAATCTGAACATTAACCCAGAAACCCTGTGGACCTGAGCAGTGGAGTCACATGATCAGGATTTTGTAATGATGCTCTGGAAGTCGTGTAGAGAATGGACCAGAGGGTATTGATGCTGGAGGCAGGAAGCCTAGTTAGACCTCTTAGAGTACCCAGGTGGGTGGCACCACCTAGGGAAGGTGAAAATTAGAGAGAGATGGAGGAGAGAGACTCCATCAAACTCAATGACTTCTTAACGTGGGGGAGAAGGAGAATGAAGAGTGAATGGCATATAGGTTCCAGCTTGGAGTCCAAGCACATGAAAGTAGTTCAAACACTGTGCTTCTGTAGTTTGAGAAGTAAAGACAGGATAGAGTAGAATTCTGGGACAAGAGATTTTTAAGTGATGTGATAGGATTTGGGGAATGAGAGACATATATAGGATGGAGGAAAAGAAGTCTAAAGGGGGCTGGGAAAGGACATCTGAGAGCTAGAATGTGAAGGACATTGTGGATCCTGAGGGAGGATAGCACAGAGAGGAAGGCAGCGAGTGGGCAACAGTGCCACACACTGCAGAAGGGTCAAGTAAGACCACCATAGACACTGTCATTCTATATCCCACGAACCTCAAATTTAGAGGTGCAGGATCCTCCCAGAAGTGGCTCCAACCTCCTTTTCCAAATGTATCTCCTTTTGCTTCTGCGAAATTGAACTCTTCTGTCTCCTGTGTGTTTCCTTCAATCTCCTCCGTCTCCTGCTTCTTTTCCTTTACTGAAATGAATGCTTCAAAGTCCACGTCAAATGCCATCACCTTCAATTTTAACTGAACTGGCATTGATCTCTCCCTTCTTTCAGCAATCGTGGCACTTGATCTGTTCCTTTCTGTGTCACGAGTCACTTTCTACCTAATATTCTAATTACTCATGTAGTTGTCCTCTTTCTGCTCAATTGCAAAGCACACAAATCATATTTGCAGAATACCTTGGGATTCAACTGTTAGGTCATACTAAGGATACATCTTTCGCTGATGATTTAAGGAATCCTGAACCCACTCCCCCAAATTTAGCTCTTATCAGAAATTTAATGATTTGTGATATGAAATTGGTAGAGCTGACTTTCATACAATATTCTTACATTGTTTGTTCGTTTTCATAGACAATTTTAAATTTGATTACAAAAGGCCAGTGTACTTAGAGTAGGGAATAGAGAAGCATTTTAAAACACTGGTTGTCAAACTTGGCTGCACATTGGAATCACCTGGAAAGTTTTTAAAACACTGACACTGATGCCTAGGGTCCATCCCCGAGCTTCTGACTTAACTGGTAAGGAGTGTGGCCTGGGCGTTGGGAGTCTTCATATCATCTCAGATGGCTCTAATGAGCAGTAGAGTTTGAGAACCACTGTTTTTCAAACTGATTTGCACTTGAAGATCACATCTATTACTAATGATGACTTGTTTCTACATTGAAATCTGTATAGTTATAAGGAAAGGAGAAATCTATTTTTAACTGTAATATATTCTCTCCCTCTCTCTCTCTTTCTCTAGAGAATAATCCTCAAAGCATGACAGACAGAGCTCTTATCTCTGCCGAGAAAAATACCAATCTTTTCTAGAAATGTGCTGCTTTGGCCAGTTGCCAATAAACAAAAAAAACCTTGAATATATAAAAATTTCCATGTCTAACTTGATAGAAAATACACTTGATTTTATACTGACATTTTGAGGTGCATTAAGGTATTAAGTCCCCATATTCCCTTTGCTCTTAGTAGGTTCCAGCTAAACAGAAATTCCTAGTAAAAATAGGTTGTTGAATGCTACTGTCCAAGTGTTATATGTTTCTAGTAATCATGTCTTCAGAAAAAGATGTTTAAAAAGATTTCTTTCTGGGTCCAGCCTGGTGGTGTAAGCGGTTAAGTGCGGCGCTCCACTGCGGCGGCCCGGGGTTCGCCGGTTCAGATCCCGGGCACGCACCGACGCACTGCTTGGCAAGCCATGTTGTGGCGGCGTCCCATGTGAGGTGGAGGAGGATGGGCACGGATGTTAGCCCAGGGCCAGTCTTCCTCAGCAAAAAAAGAGGAGGATTGGCAGATGTTAGCACAGAGCTGATCTTCCTCACAAAAAAAATATATTTCTTTCTTTAAAGAGACGTGAGAGAGAGAAGCACTCAGGTATGGATCAGTTCCTCCCAGATGCTAGTAAAGTGCTGCAGCTTGTATTTCATGGGAGAAATGATTTCCTGCTTACCCTCTCTGTTAAAAATCTTAATTTTGGTCATTTCATTAGAAACAGTGTAGTAATATCTTTTGTTCTACACCTTGTTATACTACTAAATTTGTGTGTATATCCACTCTTTATAAAGAGCTATGTATATTTAAAACTACTAAGTTATCGTACATGCTGCTTGTTATTTAAGATATTTCTGTGTCTGTGTCACAGTTGTGTCAAAGAAGCAGGACTGCAGTGACATAGCAACTTTAATTTTTCCCGTGGTCGCCCCTGCACTCCTGCTCTGTGGGGCCAGTTCTCCTGCTCCTGGAAGAAATCTCTGGATTTATCCACTCACCGGTGTTTAATCAAAAGTCTTCCAGACACTTGAATCCCTGAAACACCCTCAGTTCTGTCATTATTATGTCCAGTTTAGTTTATTCATCAAAACTGCCGCCTTTATTCAAAGCCAGGCTTTATCCCTACCCCAGCGCCTGGCTGTTGGTGTGAACGGAGCAGCCCCCAGGCTGGGCAGCTGTTTCCTACCGATATCTCCCCAGTTCTCTAGAGACACCCTCCCTCCCATCTCACACCTGCCACTGGGGCTCTTTTACCTGCATTTGCAGGGGCAGATTAAAACCCCTCTCTCAGCCCCTGGGCAGCCAGCTGGACACCCCCAGCATCCTTTCAAATCCTTGCCAAGATCCAGTTCAGATACTTCCTACTGCACACAACCTTTTTGATTCATAATCCCATGATGACTTGCCTTTCTCTGAACTCTCATGGCACATCGTGCCGTTCCTGGACCCTTCATCCCTTTATTCCTGCATTACAGTTATTTATGGTACAGCCTCCTGTCTTATCTCCCCTGCTATGCTCAAAGCTCGTTGAGAACTCTCACGTTCGTTTTTTTATTGCTCACAATGTAAAGGATAAAAACATAAAATATTAAAATAAAAATAAACGCATTTATAAAGTGTATAGTTAGGTTACTGTCATATATAATATTAATATTATATATGTAAACAAGTGTATAAATGAAGACATAAGGAAATTGCCCAAGTGTTTGTTTAATTTTGTTCATTTCATCAGGTTAAGGAGAAAAAGTAGATTTATGTTTTTATAGTTTTTCGTATATTTTAAAATGGAAACATATGTAAGCATTTAAAGCAATTTATCTAAAATACTTTAAGTTGTTCCATGAAGTAATTATCATATTTATTGTGTTATACTAAGACCAGGCAGCAAATTACTTATTTCCTTTAGCAAGGAACTCATTTCTAAAGACTATTGGGATTTTAGAAGGACAGGTTTTTCATCATTTAATTTTTAAGTATATTTAATGCCTCCATTTTAAGAGCTTTTAGCATAATAGGCCTGTTGCTTCCCCGTCTACCTTCTCTGTCTTCGTGAGGAAGATAATTCGTTACTTTATCTTTTTAGGACCTAGTATTAGTGAACATACAGACCAGACTAAAAGGCAGCTTATTAAATATTTAAGAAATCATATTAAGGTGGCATTTGTGTCTTCTTTGTAACAGCTGCTAGCTGTATCGCCAGATCCTTTATTTCATTATGTAAAATACAATGACATTATTATTCCATCAATCCAGTTAAAAATGGACAAGGGTCAAACTATTTCCAGTAACACCAAAAAGACTAAATGTAGGGGTTCTAGATTAATCTCATCATGATTTTTGAGGCAGTTCAATGACAAATTTTAAGTTGAGGTGTAGAGTTGTGTGCATTCGTTATTGTTCGGTGGGAGGTTTCCATTCCAACTCTTACCGTTCTGTGATTTCAGGGGTTCTTTTTAAAAGGTGGTCATAGCACAACTGAATAGGATGGGCTGACAGCATGCTGGATGTGCTAGGGCCATAGCTCTTGGGCACCCCACTAATTCTCCTTGGAAAAGAAGAGAGGCGTTTATACCACATACTAAACGTCTCATTTTTCCCTCACATATGAAGCTGTGGCCTCTTACTGCCTTTTGCAGATGGTCCTTCATTCTGGTAAAAGGAGCCAGAAGTCCTGGGACTTCAAGGCTTATTAGCCCAATAGGAAGAATAACTTTATTTTGAGCTATCAAAGGAAAGATAATGCTGAATCTACTCAAGTTGAGAGGAGGCCAGCCTCTAGCCCACTGGGTTTCATTGCTATCTTTTTATTCTGGTCTTTCTTTTATTATATTTACTATTAAGCTGTTTGGATATAAAAATTACCTGGAGAGACCTAAGACTTCTGTTTTGGATAGTAAATGTTGGCATTGTTGCTAACTGGAGTTACCTGAGTGGCAGCTGAGAATGTGAGATGCTGGTATTCCATTCTACATTGCTGCTCAGATTACCCAGCCTTAAAACACTCTCTGCCCATAGTTACCCTGCTGCTAAGTTACAAATAAAACTCTTCTTTAGATAGCATAAAAATGGTGCTGCGTAAGTCTCCCTATGGGGAAGGGCGTAAGTCTCCCTCACCCCCAAATTCCCAAACAGAAAAAAAATAAGATTTTTATATATTTACATATATACATGTGCACTGTATAGTTTAAGAATATAAGCATTTAAAAGCATATGAAACAAACTGCAACAATTGTGAAACATAAGCCAGGGTTATATTTGATTTGTGAGTGTGGAAAATTTTCATATTTTTTTATGAAGACAGAAAATAAAAACAAAGAAAATAAAATTGATAAAAACTAATTGATCTCAAGGAAAATCCTACCACTATCACACTCAAGTAATCAGTGTCAGTCCAACTTTTTTAGTCATGCTACACTTAGGCCAGGAATCCCACCCAGATTAACACCAAATATCTAATCTCTTGCCTTACATTCTTTATTCAAATGGTTATTTCTCTGTCGCCTGGTATCAGGGAAGCGCACAGGCGTTCTAAGCAGGCAGCCCTCTTTCAGTACCTCTGCCTCTTTCTTGCTGTATGGCCTTGGCAAGATACTGCCACTCTCTGAGCCACAGTTTCTTCATCTGTAAAATGGGAAAGCAAGTTCATGATTCCTTTCCTAGAAACTTGGTGCCAGATAAGTTTTAGAATTCACGATTTTTTTTGAATTTTTATTTTGGAAAGATAACACAGTGCGTATACCAGTGTTACATAACAGCCCCAGTGGGGTCTAGAGCAGCAATGGATAATCAAACACATTAGTAATCCTGCAGTGAAACGTGCAGATAGTCAGACTCAGTGGAATAAAGTGTATAAACAAGTCATATTTGTTACCAAAACTTGCATTTACAGAACTTTTGGATAAATGAAACGGTACTAACCCCTACTTTGAGGATGTATGTGTTCAGCAAATAGCAATTGCCCCACCAATGGTAGCTTTTGTTTTTATTTGAATTAATGGCAGATAATGTAGATCTCATCTCTTACACAAATTGGAATATGAATAAAGGAATTCTACTCAACATATACCTCTGATTCCCACTGGATTCTATAAAAGGCCGTTATGGGCTGGCCCGGTGGCTTAGCAGTTAAGTGCAAGCGCTCCGCTACTGGCGGCCCGGGTTCAGATCCCCGGGGCGCACGACGCACCGCTCCTCAGGCCATGCTGACGCCGCATCCCACATACGGCAACTAGAAGGATGTGCAACTACGACGTACAACTATCTACTGGGGCTTTGGCGGGGGTGGGGGGGGGGGGAGGGAGGAGGATTGGCAATAGATGTTAGCTCAGAGCCGGTCTTCCTCAGCAAAAAGAGGAGGATTAGCACGGATGTTAGCTCAGGGCTGATCTCCCTCAACAAAAAAAATAAAGGGCCATTATGGTACTTTAAAAAATGGTGGTGGACTTCACTGTTCAAGAAAATATTCACAAGAATGTCTTCTTGATTAATTTTAGATCCAGATATGTTACTCCATTCTGTGATGATTGATAAGATCAGAATTATAGATTTAGAACAGGAAATGAGATTTCCATTACATAAAGTTAAAATTAGTACCAAGACATTTTTAGCTTTTCCTTTTTTCTCCTTAATTCTTGCTTGAGGGGATGAAATCAGTCACTTCACTAGTTCAGCTAGTGTCTGAACGCTCTAAATGATTTATGTTAATCTATGCTAAATTTGGCTTGCTAGCTTAAGCTCGATGTGACCTTGGCCCCAGCAGTTTTCAGCTCACTGGTGTGCCAGGGTCAGTGTGAGGTGTCGCACAAGAAGTTTTACCAATAATAAAGCACCAGAGTTTGTAAATTATTTAATTAAAAACTAAACGAGTGATCATTTCAGGTTACCCTATGATAATATCCCTCTCGCTTTCTTAGGTTCTAATATACTTGCTCAAATGGAAGAGAAAGAGAGGACTGGGTAGGAGTGTGTGTTGAAGGCGTGTTATCCGTCATGTCCTGGCAGGAGAATTGTTTTTTCTTTTGAAAACCTCTTCTCTGGCATATCTGCCTGTTAAAGTATGTAGATTTTAATCTCTTTTAAGTATGTGTTTTATGTTACATTTGGAAAGAGTAATTTTTAAATATTCTTCCTGGCAACTGCTCGATCTTTTTTTTATTGTGGTAAAATATACATAATTTACCATTTTAACCATTTTTAAGCGTACAGTTTTGTGGCATTAAGTACATTTGTGGTGTTGTGCAACCATCATTGCCATCCATCACCATAACGTTTCATCTTCCCCAATTGAAACTCTGTACCCATTGAACACTTAACTCCCCATTCCCCTCTCCCCCCAGCTCCTGGCAACCCCCATTCTACTTTCTGTCTCTAAGAATTCGACTACTCTAGGTACCTCATATTAGTGAAATTATACAGCGTTTGTCCTTTTGTGACTGGCTTATTTCACTTAGCATAATGTCTTCAAAGTGCATCCATGTTGTAGCATCTGTCAGGATTTTGTTCCTTTTTAAGACTGAATAATTTCCCATTGCATGTATTTATACCCATTTTGTTTCTCCATTCTTCCATCGCTGGACACTTGCATTGCTTCCCTCTTCTGGCTGTTGTGAATAGTGCTGCTATGAACATGGGTGTAGACAACTGCCTGATCTTGAATTAGTATAGTTATTACCTATGTGTTCAGAGATGCTCATATTATCTTAAAAATAAGTCTGTTAATATGCTAACTTGGGTATTTAAAATCTCAATAGCAGAAATTCAGCATAAATAGCGGTTTTAAATTTAAGATTTAACTGTGAAACCCTGATGTTTTACCTGTTGCCTACCTGTGAATTATTAAGGTACCAACCTGTATATAAAGAGAGCCTTGAAAAGGAGGTGTTTGGTCTTTTCTGACTAAGCGACCATGCAAGAGCATCACATGCTCTTGTTTTCTTATGGCACGCCTCGAAGGCCAGTTCTGACCTCAGGATCCAGGATGCACCGGAAAGGGAAGTGGTTGGTTTTCCTGTTTAATTATTTTTGAGTCTCAAACTATTGCTCTTCTTACCTTGCTGCCTTTTCCCATATGACAGTTCCTCAAGTAACCAACCGGTCTCCATACCAAATAGGAATAATGAAGATTTACAAAATACAGAAAACTCTTATTTTCTAAGCTCATGATAGGTTGTGAAGATAAGGGAAGCTATATCTGCTGAAACATTTTGAAGGCTAACAAACACAGAGTAAAGAACCAACGACTCTTTCAGATGTAAAATCAGATAACTCAGTAAGTAGAGTATGGTTGCTATGTCAGGAAACCTTACTAAGACTTGCAGCACATTCGAAACCTTTTATATGGCTGCAAAATTTTATTTATTCCCTTCTACTCCTGCAAGTGCTGTGGTGTCCTGTAGCTGTAGGATGAAATAGCATCTCGGTCATATTTTCAATTGTAATAAAAATTTTAATTTGCTTTCAGCCTAATTTATTTTATTTTTGGCTCAATTTCTTTTATAATTTGGGCATATAGGCCTTTGATTATTTACCTGACCAATTAGTGGAGTGTATTATTACTCACCACAATTTTGTCTCATTTGGTGTTCGTTATCTTTTCAGTGGGTTCCTCCTGTAGGATACATAGCTGTGTCATGTTTGAATGTGTAATCTGTGTGAGCCATGTCCCTTCCTTATGACATCTGGACAACCTCCCCATCACACATCCTACCCTCCAGTACATCCTTCCTCGGGCCTGTCTGGGATAAAATAGTGACCCAAGACAGACAGGCCTCTGCTCTCATAGAGTTTACCATCTTCTAAAGGGCAGCGGGACATCAGCAAATAAGCACACTACATCTATACAATTGCAAACTGAAATCAGAGCTATGAAAAATAGAGGGATGTTTAAAAAGGAGGTTGTAGAGCATAGTAGTTACACACACAGACTTGAAAGCAGAGCCGTGCTGAGCCATATTGGAAGCTGAGGCAAAAGGAGAAAATCAGTAATACTGATCTTGTCTTTAATATTTAAACTTTTGGTAGTTGTTTAAATGGCTATTTTACATTAATTTGTTTTCTCGAATACTGCATTAAGATATTGTTTATCTTGATTACTGAGTTTTTTGGTGCCCTCTTAAATTTTGCCCCAAAGGCTGGTGCCTCACTCACCTCCCCCTAGTCCCAGCCCTGCTCCGAAGCAACCTACCTGAGTTCAAGTCCTTGTTTTGCCACTTACTAGCAGTGTGACATTGGGCAATGTGCTTATGCTGTGTGCCTCAGTTTCCTTATCTGTAAAGTGGGGATAATAGTACTTCATAAGATTATTATGAGGATTAAAATAAATTAATATTTGGAAAGCAGTAGAGAGTGCCTGGCACAAAGTGCTATATGTATTTAAGAAGCGTGATAAAGGAAGATGCCTCTGGACTGTTTTAAGTACTGAATGAGTCATTGTGAGCTGGATCCCATATGTCTGAATTCACCAGGCTGCTATCAACGAGTTTTCCCTCCCACCATTTTTGCTAAATTTATACATACACGCAGGACAGTCTGATAGCTAATGTGGTTATATATTTTAAAAGCAAAAGACTCACTGCGTTTCTTGTTTTCCTCCCTCTCATTTTTTTTCACTCCGAAATAACCGGGGAGATGGTAGGGAATTGCACTCCGTCATCACCCTCAGGCAGCTGCATCTTTTAGGCACTTTAAGGAACATGGGATGCTTCATGGGTCTGTGTTTTTCTAAGCCAGCCATCTCTGCGAGATTGGAGTGTTGGTGTATGTGCTGCTGAGACAAGCACAGCCTTTAGAGTCTCACCCTCACTTACTAATGAATTTCTTATGTTATCCTTTCAGAGGACCACACAGGAATCAGCAGGCCAGTCCGTCATCAGGACCCCTACTTGTGAAATCCTCCACTTCTCCTGTCTGTGGGGAAACTCATAGCTTTCTGCTAGCATTTATTTCTAGTACCATTTTAAATTCCACTCATGGTAATTCTACAAAGTCTAATATGCTTCTTTTTTATTCATGTAAAAACCCTTTTTTGAAGACAATATCGTCCCCTATATATTATGGCAAGCGTGTTGTGTTTACACTTTAACAATACAAAGAGTAAACAGAAGTTCCTAATTTAAAAATGAAGAAATGTAGTATAAATTAATTTTACTTATTCAAGTTATTAATGTGAAATGGGCTAACTACAAGTTTCAATTTAACAAAACCTCTGAGGTGCACTAATTTATTCCATAAGACTGGGGGCAACTGTGTGAGATAAGTTGGAATTTAATTATCTGTACAGATTTCCAGTGAAACAGGTAATATTTTTGCTACCAGAGATTCTATGTATGAATATAATAACTTCCCTCAGGAAAATAATGTTATACTGTGGAAGAAATGAGCTTTATCTCAGAGTGAATAAATGGGTTCTTTCCTATTTTACCCTCAAGCTTTGAATTAACAATTTGTAGAAAGAGAACCACTGGATTGGTATTAGTATTCTCTTTCAATAAGCTCTTTTCATATTCCTTCTGAGATTATTTGTAAATATAAATATCTTTCTGTCTCTTGTAAAGAACCCAAATAAGGTGAACTTTAAATGTAGTGTTCCAATTCAAATAATAAAGCGTTAAGAAATGAAAATATTTTCCTTTGAGGATGTATGTTTTGTGGTCACACTTTTAAAATTTGGTTAAATTTAGAGCATTTGTAGTGAAACCCTAAATAACTTTTTAAAGTAGAATACCTTTATATGGACAAATGTAACCAAAAGTCATTATTTACATTGACATTCTCTTTGGAAGCCATGGATTCTCGGGGCCCAAAGCCAAGAGCCTTGACTGAAGAAAGCCTGTGGTTGCCTGTTGAAAGAGTATTGCTGTATTGCATGGCCACACAGTGTGCCTTTCTGCCACAGCAAGCAGCAGCAAAATTGAAGGCTTGCTGGAAGAAAATTCTCCATAGGTCCCTTGCACATCTTGCAAGCAGAAGCACTGGTTACCCTTTGTTCCAGACCCTCTTTTTGATGATGTTTGTATAGTGAACAGCCTAAGAAGGTAGAGAAAATATTCCCTCTAGAGCAAAGAGCAGGCATGCTTACTGCCCATTATAAAAGATTTGGATTCCCTAGGGGCCAGCCCTGGGGGTGTAGTAGTTAAATTCACATGCTCCACTTCAGTGGCCTGGGGTTAGCAGGTTCAGATCCCAGGCGCCGACCTACGCACCACTTATCAAACCATGCTGTGGCAGGCGTCCCACATATAAAGGAGAGGAAGATGGGCATGGATGTTAGCTCAGGGCTAATCTTCGTCACCAAAAAAAAAAAAAAGATTTGGGTTCCCTACACTCGGAGCTCCTCTCATGTAATGCAGTCTGCTGTGTGCTCAAGTGTGGCGTGGCCCTCTTTATATCACTCTGTAGGAACTGGAACCTTGGGAACCAGGGCAAGAAAATGCTGGTACTCTGGCTATTGCTGTACGTAATAAAGTCTTTGTCTTTGACCCAGGAGTTTCATGTCCTCTACTGACATCTATAAAACTGTAGCAGGCTACCTTGTTAGCTTCTGAGTGAGGTAGAAAATCAGACCCTTTATTTACACTTACTGACAGGAATTTCTGTTAAAAGACATACAAAGATGATAGCCTTTTTTTCTCTGTAGGTGATCCCAAGTGGATGGTGGCTGGTTTAGGGATAACGTGGTCTGAAGTGTGGTGTATGGATAGAGTACCGCATGGGATGGCAGAACATCAAATTCTAAGTATATAACGTGGTGTGAGTTGCAGAGAATAATTGGTATTTCTCAAAGAGTGTAGGATATTGTTTTTTCATGAAGACTTTGTGCACCTAGGCACAAGAAGGCACTGGATCTGATTTGGAGTTTGTCTCTTGTTGCTCAGATTCTCAAGAACAACATTATCTAAATTTATCTAGAGAATATGCCTCGTGCAATGACTGTTTACTCTTGGAGACGGTGGATAACCATAAGGCTCATCCTGTAATAACAGCTCATTTTAGCCATCATGCCCAGGCTCACCATGCCGGGATGCCAAAGTCTACATTGTTAGGAGTGATATGAAGCAGCATTTCTTCATATCTGCCTTCCTAGTATGGACATGCCTTTAAGAAATGGTCCTTCTAGGCTAAGTGGAAATGCCTGGTACTTCACCCAAAATGTACTAACCAAAACGGTTGAGGCCACACTATCCTGAATAGGGGAGCCAGCACATAGCCTTTCTGTTACCTGTTAACTCGCCAGAAAAAATGGTAAAGGATTTTTACATGCCATTCAGGTGAAGACCCAAACTGTCAATTTCTATGTGTTTTGGCATAGCAAATGATGAAAGAGGTAGAAGGACTTCACCTAAGAGAGATAGTAATAAAAAAAATATACAGGAGTCCTCATGATTTTGTTCTTCACAAGCAGCTAAAGAGGTTTTTTCTTTGTTATTGATTGAGGTTAGCCAACATGTGGCAATTGTGCTGCACTCCCCCATCCATGCCCATGGCGGCCATGGCTCACCCATCCTGTCTTTCTCTCTAATGACACCAGACTGCGGGCTCTGGCTTCTCCACCCAGCCCTCCAGGAAGCCACTGCCAATTGATTCCTGATGGCCTAGGAGTCTAAAACTATTTGCTCTCTCTCTCTGTAAATGTATATGATGATTCATTAGGTTTGAGAACCATAAAGCCCCATTGACAACAATGATGTGAGGAAACCTTACAAAGAACACTGTGGAATGGCGCCTCTTGTACATAAGAGAAAATATTTGAAAATGGAAACACAATGTTAAGAATTGAAAACTGGCAAATTTCAAGAAAAACTATGAAAACCAGATTAGATATATGAGCAAGGAATATTTCAAATGATTTAAACAATTCAGAACTATCCAAAATGATGAATATTATTTATTCTAGCACTTTCATGACCACCGTTTTTCTCGTTCACCAATTTTCTTCTCTAACAAGTATGCTATCAATGGTGTATTTTACTATAAAAGATACTGCAAATAAGAAAGGCATGATTTAAAGAGAACTGCTCTGATCAGGGTACAGATGTACTAATTAATTCATGAAGAATCTTGTAGTTTTTTGTGAACTCTGCTAAGCGTCTGTGAAACTTTATGTTAGCTAGCCTTTATCTATTCATAATAATACCTGAGAGAGCTGCAGTGAAGATTAGATAAAGTGATGTATGCGGATTTCTTCGCATAGACAGAGCCTGGCACATAGTAAATGTTAGTTATTATTATAGAGAAGGAAGAGTTCAAAACATGAGCATTTTGGACAGGAGGAGTTTCCAGAAGGAAGCCAAATTCTGCTATGTAATTTGGAAAGCATGAAATGGAGGTCAGGTGTGAACCTGTTTCTTAGAACGTGATGGAGAGAGATGAGGGGGACTCTACACACTTGCTAAACTGGGTCAAATCGGGATAGGTCTCAACAAATGTGTGCTGAGGAATCATCTATGTCTCACAGAGGGACATTGGGATCCATCTGCAAGGTGACCTGCCATCACCACTGAATCAAAGGTGAGGGCACTGGTGAGACCTTCCATCAGAGGCAGGGACATTCCATTAGCCTGTATCCCAAAGCGCCAGGGTTTACTGCAGGATCCAGGAGAACCGTGCCAGGGAATAGGTTCTACAGATGATAAAGGAAGGGACAGTTGGGAGTGTGCCATGGGTATTGCCACACAGGTCTACTTTCTAAATGCAGCTATGTCCCCTGAAGCCCTGTGTGAGCCTTGGCTGCTACGTGTTCAGCTCTGAACATCTTTCAGAAGGTGGGGCTGAGATGAACCATCAGCTGTCAGAGGTTATACAGGTGCCACCATCGCCCCTGGGAGCACCTGATGGAGCTTCAGGCCCAGATGTCTCAGCTCCCCTTGATCAAATGTAAGGTCAGTGCTCATTACCTGTCTGGTAGGAGATCCTCATGGTTCGTCTACTGTTAGAGGGAGGAGGAGGTGTTGAAATTATTGCTTTTTCATCATACCTTGCCCGGAGAGGGGGAATAACTTTTTCTTCCCCTAAAAACCATAGAATTAGAAACCTAGAACTGAATAAGGGCTTGGTCCAATTATTCAGATTGGAAACAGCCTCTGATTTCTGATTAGGAGAAGACAACCCAGGGAAAGAGAGTTATACATGCTTGTTAGAAGAACAGAGAAGTGTTCTTTGTTTTTAGTCTTAACTCCAGAGAAGACCATAAGAAGCAAGGGATTGCCATTAGGAGGCTAATGAAGACAGCTACTGTATAAACAATTGATGCCAGTTACAGGTAAACGCTGTATCATTTGGTATGGAGAATGAATACGTCTCTGAAATATCAGTTTGTTATAGCGATTGGACCATATTGGAGTGATCATTTCAAGTAAAGTTAGAATAATAATCCTGGTTTTGGTGAGCCTAAGGACCTTCAGGTCTTTGTGATTTCCCCAAGAGTCCCAGTTGTGTGTTATCTTTTTTAATTAAAGCAAAAAACACATAACTCAGTGTGTAGAGAATGTAAGCATAATTTAGAAATGAAATACTGCAGCATTAAATTTATCTTCCTAAATAAAGGAAAGGAGAGCTTTACACAGGAAGTAGAAAAAAAGATGCTAAGCTATATTATATTTTCATATACATAACATTAAATGTAGTAGTAATATTATGGTGTGTTTTAGAAATAGCAGGTAATGCAATATGGAAAGATTGCAGTAGGGAAGGCATGCGTGTGTTATAAGGTAAATAAAGTTCAGGAACTCTACAGGCGCTGGGCTGGTATGAGGCCTGGCCCAGGTCACTTTCAGCTGTCTAACATGTGTTCCTCACTGATGGCACCCACCCAACGTGAAAATGAGCTTTCCTGATTAAGTCATCCCGTAAGCCTGCGAGCCAAGCTCTGTGGAGTAGGTCATTCGTGGAGATGAATGACTTCTAGTTCCTAAGTGGTTTCTGTGTGACAGTTGTGCTCATGGTGGGGGTAAGGGCTTCAGAGAAACACCCCATGATTTGAGGAAATTACACAGTCTGGTTCATGGGAAATGTTAGTACCTGCCAGATGGTGCTGGCAGGAAGCGGGCACCAGGTGGGCCCCATTTCAGCACTGCCTGATGAGGAAGCTCAGGGTTGGGGCAATGAACTACAATTGGCTCCTCTGCTGTTTTGCACCTGTTAGTGAAGAGGCCGGACTATTGTGTCATTCATGCACAGAGAATTTCTTTCTTTCTAACCTTTGGAGTTAGTGTTATTCTCATCCCTGTGCTTGGGGAGAAAGGACATCAGTTCTATTTCCAATAACAACAAAAAAAGGCAAGGAAGGTAATGAAATTGTCTTCTGTGAAGATGTTGAATGAACAGAGTGAAATAAAGCAAACAGATAAAATAATAAGATTTGGTTATGTCTCCTGGAGTCTACAGTCTAAGAGGAAATTTGGGGTTTGCTGCCACAGGGCATCAAGGTGGTTCCTGAGGAGGCCATAGAGAAGAGGGGCTTGCTCTAACTTAGCTGCTTGGAAGACGAGAGTTGTTTCGGTGGTCTCCACGGGCTGTGTTATGTTCACCTTCCTTCCAGTGTGTGTCCCCCAAATCAAGCTGGTAGCCAAGCTTGAGGAGAAGTTGAAGATGTCTGAGAAATGCCTCTGCAAGCTCTGGCTTATGCACTTCTGCAAAGGATGAAGGAATTTGCACCAAGGGAGTCTGTAGTTATGTTTCCAATGAGGCAAAAGAGAATAAAAGCTAAGCCAAGGGGCTTCACTGTAGAAGAATGTAACCTAAAGGAAGAAGAAAAGGGGAAAAAATTCTAGGCAAAGAAGCAGAAAGACTTTTCACACTGTGAGGGTCAGTATGAGCCCTCGGGACATCTTGTGCTCCCTAAGGGGCCAGAGGGAAATGAAGTGCAGAGTCCCGAGAAGAGATGACCCAGCAGAAGAGTGAACTGCACATCTAGAGATATGTCTTGTACAAAGCTTGTCCTATAGATCTTCAGGGAATAAAGATGGAAGAAAAAAGATGCTCAAGACTTGTGGTAATAAGGACTTATCTACTCTTAGCATGCTTTGGAGATGTTAGCGGCTTTGAACCCACAGGACTGGGTTCAAATCCTAGTTTGAATTCTCACTATGAGATCTTGGATGAGTTATCTGGCCTCTCTGAACCTGTTTCCTTTATTGCCATAAAGAAGATAATAAGAAAACTAACACAAGGCTGGGCACATAACTGCTCAGGGACTAGCAGTTCCCGTTTCTCTAGTTGGCCTTGGGAGGAAGAGAGAAATCTCTGCAGTTCTTGTGGAGGAGTGGTGGGTCCACCAAGGGCCAGTCATGGATGTTGTACTCCTGGAGCACAGTCCAGGGTGTGAGACTCTGCAAATCCAATCTAACACTGCCAGCCATTTGTCTTAGCCTAGGGTCCCCGAAAAGCTGGGCCAGAGGCCAAAACTTGTGATAGGTAGTTTGTTTGGGAATGTCATCTCAGGGAGCTGAAATGCAGGACAGGGGGCGTGAAACAGAGAAAGGAGAAAAGCCAGCACACGGGTGCATGATTACATTAGCTGTTTGCTCCACCCAGGACCTGTGAGGGGGTTTACGAAATGCATCTCAGAACTGTCTGCCAGGGAATGAAATGGGGATGCATTTATTCACTAGCTCCAGATCCCCATTGGGCAAGAGTAGTCCCACGGCACTAACTCCCCAGCCCTTCTGGCTGGTGCATGCCTGAGTGCAGAGTGGATTCCTGGGTCTACTGAGCTGCAGATTAGAGACGCCCAGGGCAGGAAGCAAGGGATCTCTTATGAGGGACGAGGTGAGGCCAGCGTCTAGGTGCACCTGTGCAAAGCTGCTCAAAGCCTGTAGGGGAACAGGACCCTAACAGCTGTGGCTGAAATACGAGGAGCAACTAGAGGGTTTTGGGGTGGTGCAGAAGAGGAGTGAATACGCCAACTCTCATAGGAATGCCTTTTTTGTCCTTCTGCCTAGAAAGAAGGTGCTGGAATAAATAATTTATCGGAGTGTCTTTGGCCTTTCAAGTCTATGATTTGTGAAGCTAAAACAAAGACTTGCTGAAAGTGTCTTGATTAATAAAATGTGAATGGACTTGGCAAATCACAGCAATAGCATTTATTCTCCAAAAGACATCTGCCAGCTGTGGACAAGGTATGGAGCGAAATAGAGGTATGCCAGTGTCTACTTAGAGACAGAACTTAGGCAGTTGTGATATACACTGGAAACAAAGAAATCAGTGCTTGGGCTTTGAGAACAATCTGGTGAAAAGTCAAGTTTAATGATCCTTAGTACCACGACCTTTTTTTTTTTCTTTTAGTCCATTCCAACTCCTAGCAACCCTGTGTAAAGCAGGGCAGGACTCTGCCCAGTCTTTTTGCGCCATCCTCTCCCCTTCCAGTGCTGTATCAGCACTATATCAGACAGTGCTCTGCTGCCGCTCATAGGGTTTTCATGGCCAGCTTTTTCAGAAGTGGGTGGACAGGTCTCTCATCCTAGTCTGTCTTAGTCTGGAAGCTCCACTAAACCTGTCCACCATGGGTGACCCTGCTGGTATTTGAAGTACTGGTGGCATAGCTTTCAGCGTCACAGCAACGTGCAGCCACCACAGTATGATAACCGACAAATGGGTGGTGTGGTTCCCTGACCAGGAAACAAACCCGGGCTGCAGTGGTGAGAGCTGAATTTTAAACACTAGACCACCAGGGCTGCCTCCATGACCATTATCTGGGCCTTGAGTGGTTTTTATAATGATTTAGGAAATCTTACTGAAAACGAAACTTTGGAAGGGGTGCCAGGGTGGTTTTATTAGCCTGAGATTTAGAACAAAGGAGAAGACGTGGGGAATCTTTCAAAGTAGACATGGCTCCAGGCAAAATTGTGAAGTGGATCAAGTGTTTTTCCATCCCGTACTCACTTCGCCTGCATCACATTCACCCTTTGGGAACCTAGAACCCTTCTGTACTGCTCAGATGCCTCTATGCTGTCAACCAGTTGAGTTTTGATGCTTACCACGTACCTAGAGCCTTGCCGGGAGTTGCGTGTGAGAACACTGCACACTGTAAATCCTCCCCTAACGTCATCCTCTGGTGTCCAAGGCCTGCCCGTGATGGCTAAATAATTTCAAAAATTAACTTACATACATTGTACCAGACATCTTTTGTACTCCACTTCAGAGCCTCTCAGCCTCCCCATCTCTTGTTCCAGCTCTGCGTGGGCCCTGACCAACTCTGTACCAGTACACCTCTCATCTCCCACCCAAGGCTCCTGTTTTGACACCACTGCAGGACCTACTAGGTGCCCGTGCCTTGGAATGCATAACCCAGAGATGCAGGGGGCGAACCTTTGCCCCAGTGGAGCCTGGGATAAATTCTTCCTCCTTTCCCTCTTCCCTCCTAGGGCTTGTTCTGACTGCAGTTTATACAGCTTCTTGGGGGTGTGGTCTATGGATTGACAGTCATTCATGCTCAGCAGCTCAATATACTTCTCCATATTGCCTCTGCTGCCTTCTCAGCTTCATCCCCAGTGTACCTCATTCCTCCCTGAGATTGTATTCCCTGATAAAATCATAGCTCATTCATTCCTTCAACAAATATTTGTGAGGTACATGCTATGTGCCGGAAACTGCTGGAGGCCCTGAGAATGCAGAGATATTTTATATTCAGTGACTTATCTGGCATTAGATATTTTCCCAGAAGCCATATTGTTTAGTTCCCTTTCTTGGATGCCAAGAAATCCAGGTCTAGAGCTGGGCTTGCCTGAGCAGATTAGGGACCCAGAGGGGCCAGAAACAAATGTAATCCCACAAAAGAACACAATGAGAGGCAGAGGAGGGAAGCCAGGGACAGTGCCACAAGAGCAGGATGTAACAGCTGATCTGGGAAGACGCGTATCAGAGAAGAGGCAAGAGGTCAAGAGTCAAGGAGATCCGGAACTGAGTTAAGAAGGATTAGGAATGGATTGAGAAATTCAGTAGGAGGCAAAACCATTCAGGACCAGCTCCTGAAAGCAGGGATATCAGGAGCTCCTTCCTCATGGGTCTGGGGCCTCCAGAAAATTCAAAAGTTTTTTTTTTTTTTTTAAAAAAAAAAAGCTTTTTAATCAATCATTCAGTAACCCATTTAGCAAACTCTCACTGATTGTGGTGGTGCTTCAGAAAGCTCACAGTTCTTAGAGAACAACAAAGAATCCACAATCAAAATATGAAGTGATGTGTCTCTTTGGGAGAAGGTTAGCAAAGACATTTTCCTCTGGAGCTGCTCGTCCAACAGAACTTTCTATGGTGATGAAAGTGTTCTATTCTGCGCTGTCCAACACAGCAGCCACTAGCCAGCCCGATGTGGCTTTTGGGCACTTGAAATGTGGCTAGTGTGACTGAGGAACTGAGTTTTTAATTGTCGTTAATTAATTTAAATCTAAATAGCCACGTGTGGTTAGTGGCTACAGTTTAGGACAGCACAGTTCTAGAGGGTGACATCTTAGCTGAGTCTCCAGGAGTGAGTAGGAATTATCCAGGCCGTGAGGAGGGTGGGCATCAAGTAGAGAGTGGGAAAATTGTTCCAGCCAGAAGGAACAGCAGTAGAAGGCATGGAGATCAGTGTGTCTGCTCATTAGGCTTGTGATAGAGCAAGTGACAAGCAAGGAGGGTAGAAAGGTACACAGAGGCTGTGTGTGACAGGCCTTGTCACATTTTCTAAGTCATCATTTACTAAGGCTGTACTAAGCTCCTGGCATGTTCTTGTGTGCATTACATATTTATCTCACTTATCCTCTGTACAGCCCTGGAGCTGGGTAACGTAGCCCCATTTTACGAATGAGGAGACAAAGGCACAGAGAGTTGATTTAACGTAACCAATGCAGCACAGCTTCTAGTGGCAAAGTCAGAATTTGAACGAGTGTGTGAGTTCACAGCCCATCTTCTTTCCACTTTATCACTTTCTTCACTTATGTGTGCCAAATGAGGAGTCAGGGCTTTTGTCATTACAGGCAAGACTGTTCTGAATTGGGTTTTTTTCCTAGGCAGACGTGATGTAAAAACAAGGGGAAAAAGGAGTTAAGAGGACCAGCAGGAAAAACGAAGGGTGGCCCATGGAACCTAGGCTGGAAAGGGAAGGAAGTCAAGAGAAGAGAATTCTTGGAGAGTGGGAGAAATATGAGGCCAAAGAACAGGGATAGTGGGAATAATCAAAAGAAAGAACTGCAGGCAAGGACTTTGTGGTCGGAGGGGGTTGTTGCCATCTTCGCCGGCTTTCAGCCAGAGGACTACGGTGAGTATATTCAGCCCTGGAGCTGAGGTGTTAATTGGTGGAGAAAGCCTTTGGCAAGGTTCCCATCCAGCCCACAGACAGCCTCTTACTTCTCCAACAGCAGAGGCCCAGGCTTCTCCTGTGTGAGAAGATGGATTTCTCAGAAACTGAGTCTGAGTACGAGATGTTTGCTTTATTAATCTCTACTTTTGGTGCCTTACTTTTGTTTTGTGAGATAAAAATAAATGGCATTGACTTTTAAAAGTGTTCATAATCCTCAGCATGCTAAGTGACATGGAGACAAGGAGGAGGCATCGCAGCGTGGAAAGACGGGGGCATACGCCCTCCTCTGAGACTCTGGACGGAGCAGATCCCCTCTGCCTCTGACTTAAGTTTTAATATCTCATGTGCCTTACATGAGATGGAAGTGAATGTGAAATTAAAGAAATCAAAGTTATGTAGAAGTGAGTCTTAATAGATCATGAAAATCATTTTGAGAAATACTGAAAATGGTCCTGAGCTCTTATTAAGGAAACTGATTTGCAGATGGTGATAGAAATATTTTTTGCATGAAAGTGACAAATGTAGCTTATTTTCATTGGCATTATTTATTTCAGTTAGGCTCCTATCTCTACATTTCTCCTCTTAAAATCCCTCCTTCAATAATTTAGTTAGACTCATAAACTAATACATTGTTTGCCATTTCTATCAGTATTGCTTAGTTTTCTTTATTCAGAAATAGATATGTTTAACTTCTACTGGGACTAGGGTATTATGTATGAGAGCACATACTAGCGGAAATAAGACCATGGGCATATCCTCTAAAGTGTGTCTTGATTTGGAAAACACAGAGTGTTCAAGTTATTTTTCTTTTTTATAGCTTTATTGAGGTATAGGTTACATACCACAGAATTTACTCATTTTAAGTAGAGTTTGATGAGTTTTAGTAAATTTATACAGTTGTGCAAACTTCACCCCAGTCTAGCTTTGGAATACTGCCATCACCTGGAGAAATTCCCTTCTGCCTGTTTCTAGCCAATCTCATCTCCCAGCCCCAGCCCCGGGCAGCCACTGGTCTATTTTCTGATTCTATAGTTTTGCCTTGCTAGAAAGTTGGTATAAATGGAATCATATATAGTCTTTTGTGTCTGGCTTCTTTCACTTAGCATAATTTTGAGGTTTTACCTATGTTGTTGCACATATCAGTAGTTCATTCTTTGTTATTGCTGAGTGGTTTTCCATTATATGAATATACCTCATTTTGTTTATCTTTTCACTAGTTGATAGACATTCACATTGTTCTCAGTTTTTGATTATTATAAAAAATGCTGCTTTGTACATTTTCATATAAGTCTGTTTGTGGACATATGTCTTCATTACCCTTGGGTAAATACCTAGGAGTGGAATTGCTGGGTTGTATAGTATAAGTGTATGTTTAATTTTTAAGAAATTGCCAAACTGTTTTTCAAAGTAACTATACCTTTTTACATTCTCATTTTACATGTAGGAGAATTCCAGTTTTTCCACATCCTCACCAACACTTAATATGATCAGTCTTTTTGAATATAGCTATTCAAATGGGTGTGTAGTGGTATCTCATTGTGCTTTTAGCCATTTGTATATCTTCTTTGGGAAAATGTCTATCCAAATCTTTTGCCCATTTTTTGAGTTGTTTGTCTTCTTATTTTTGAGTTGTAAGAGGTTTTTTTTATATGTTATGATTACAGGTCCTTTATTAGCTATTTGATTTGTAAATATTTTTCTCCTAGTCTGTGGCTGTCTCTGCATTTTCTTATTGGTGTCTTTTGAAGAACAAATGTTTTTAATTTCAATAGTATTCAATTTGCCATTTTTTTTCTTCTATGGATTCATACTTTTAGTATCATAACTAGGAAATCTACCTAATCCAAAGTCACAAAGCTCTTCTCTTACGTTAGAACTATTGACTCTTATTCCTTTAAAAATGACCAAGAATCATCTGGATGCCACAGCAATGGCTTGGCAGTCTCTCTTAGTTTCATGGTTTAGTGATTGTGGTAATATTAGAGGTCAGGAGGCCAGGTGTACTGTTGTCATTTTAAATAATTATAACTTGGCCCCAGAAGTCTTATATCATCTTATATCATCCATTCTGCTGACCACTGTACTCAAAAAAGCTCCCTCCTGCCTGTTTGCCATCCACCTCCTCCCTGACCACCCCCAGCCTCAGGCAGTCATTGATCTGTACATAATTGATTCTCGGATTATTGAGTTAAACTTAATTGAATCCTCTAAAATTCTCTGCACATCTTACTCTTTGCATGAGAAGATGGCATTCTTGATGCTCCTTTGGAAAGAAAAGTTCTTTAACTCACTATACCCACCTTAGTGCTTTGAAACTCATCTAATATCATGATAAAATCAAAACTCAAAAAACAGCATTTAACTTCACTCATATCTTGGCACCAACTCGCCATTTCTGCCCCATTCCTCCCTCCACCATGTGACCTGCAGCCCCATCCGAGCACTTGCTGGAAACACCCTGTACCCCCTGGTGCCTCTGTGACTTTCCTCACCGCTTCCGTCTTCTCTGCCTGGAGGATTCTCATTACTTTTCCAAGGCAGAGGTCAGATCTCACCTCCTGAAGTCTTTCTTCTTCCCTCTTAAGCAGAATTGATTGAATTCTACTTCCTGCTCCCATCGGCTCTCAGATGCTTCTGCTAGTGGAGCACTTCCCACGTTGTTTTTACGTTTAGTTACATTCTCATAGAGCTCACTTCCCTCTCCCAAGCCCAGATCTGAGCACTTCAGGGGCATGAATTGTGTCGAATTCACTTTTGAATACCCCCCCACAACGCCCAGAGTATCCAAAACTTAATAAGTATGCAGGGAATGTTTTTAATAAAATGTTTGAAACCAGTCCTAGAAAGAAGTCTGTCTAAGTGCACTTAGACACAGCTCTAATGCTGCCCTTTTAAAGCTTCTAAGTAAAAATGAGTACTCTCCTCTTTAAGCTCTATCCTTTTAGAAGTGCCCAGGCCTGGCAGCCCTCTCAGGCATCGCTGCCTCTGTGCCACTAGTGTGAGCTTTCTTCTCCAGTTTATAGCCTTGCCCTCCAGTTAGAATTTTCAGCATCCATTGTAGAGATTATGTTACTTCCTTCCTTTTCTTGAGCAAAATATACTCAGAAATGTATACAGGATAGCGTGTGTCCATTCAAACACTTGCTCTCAGTTCAAACCAAAAGTACATCTTTCAAACATGACTATTGTTTTCTGATTCTTGCTTGTCTACTTGATAGCTTAGCCTAATTTGAAAAATTTGTACGTAAGAGCTAGGTCTCTTGAACTAAAATGTACAGAAAAGAAAATGAGAATTTGTATATCCTGTTCCTGTAACCAACTTGGATAAAAAATCAGAAATTAACGCTGAACTGCTATTGAGTGTTGGCATCTGCTAGAGCTATTTCTAGAAGGGTAGATAGGCCTTCCAAAAACAAAAACAAAAGCTTTTTTCTCTACAAGGCTTGTGAAAGCAGTTAGAGACCAATAATTAATGTTTTATACTCTAGCAAGGGCCTAGAATACTCTTATTTTAAATTCTTGAAGGAGACAAAAACCTGAACTTTGAAAGCCTCCCTCAGACAGACTGACTGGACATACTTAAGATGCTGCCCTTCACCTAGTGAAGTGCGGCAAGAGGGCCCCCGATGTTTACCTCCTGAATCCGAGCCAGCTAACCAGGCAGGGAGAGGACCTTTAACGGTGTCCTCTTGCCCATGCCTGAGAACCCCAACACTCACACCCAATGCCCTATAGAAGCCACATGCAGTTGTTCTTTTCAGCTCTAGGAATGTCTCTCGGTTCTGTCTCCCACATCCCTTGGTCTCAAACATTATTCTGGGGGGGGTCTCCCTTCATATCCCTTCTGCTACCTCTTCCCTGGATTGTGTTCTTTCCCCAGCCCTTTCACTTCTAGACTCTGTGGGCTGCTCTGCCAGGCTAGTAAATTGCCTTCTCCACAAGATGTTTCCCTCACATATTGCTCATCTTGGCTCCACTGGCCCAGAGACCCAGCAAGTGGTGCCCAGACCCAGAAATCACTGCTCAGCCTCAGCCGAGAACCCCAAACCTACTCCTCTCTGAAAAGGGACTGAGCACTTGTCTTACCTGCTCAATCATTCTGCCCTTTGTTGAGACAGTGACATGTGGCTGATACTCATTTCTCCATTCTTGCCTTCCCTAGCTTTATCAGATTCAGTAACCAGCAGCCTCACAGAATATGATGCTTAGCTTTCTTTTTTCCAATTTCTAGCTTGGTTTTTTCCCTTCTGCTGTGGCATCTCAATGGCTGTACTATCAGTGGCTGCTTTGTTTGGCTCCACTTACGTTATAGCAGGTGTGGCTCTCATAATTCAAAGAGTAGGGCTGGGAGAGACCTCAGAGGTGTTGTAAGCGTGAGCCCTGACAGAGGTGCTCCTGCGTAAACATTTCCCTGGAAATCTTTGTGACTCCTTTCATATGCTTAAAAAAAATCATTTTCCATAGGTATTTTTCTGCCCAGTTTCTTTATGAATTACCACAATTCCCCCCCCCAAAAAAAGTGATGATAATAATAATAATAATATAACTTGGAAATTTCTTCCATCTACAACATTTCTTCTTTCGTTGCATTGTCTTTGTCCTCCTATCTCACTTTTCCTTCTTACTGCCCTTCTTTTCAGAAAGACACAAATATTTGTCTTTAGGAAATAAATTCTCAATTTACCCACAAATAATTTTCCATGAAAACTCAACTGAAGAGACACACAAAGAGACAGTAATTCTAGGGTTAATGTTCTTATCTACCAACTTTGATAAGACCCGAGGTTTTCTGTCCTGATTCTTCAGGGAGCTGGACACTTGGACCAAGCGTACTTTCTTCCTGATGGCGTTCCTAACCTGCTCTTTGAGTTGCCATTTCTTTCACACCATAGCAAGGGAATATATTCTTTCTATGGAGTCCATTATGTAGTAATAGAAATAGAATACAGTCTTCTTATAGAAAAAAGTGGTTCCTGAAAAGTGAGTGTCTTTTAGCACACACAGCAGAATATTCTAAAGCTTTGACTGTTGGGTTGATTAAATCTCACATTGCAGAGAATGTTGCTTCTAACATTCATGCTTTTGTGTACTTAGCTTTTACGGAGAATATGGACTCCTGAAGAGCTAATATTTAACTTCCTGGAAACTGAATTATGTTCTAAACGCTTAGGAGGAGGATGGTCTTTGGAATAAATCTGACAAATTCTCTTGGAAGCAAATGATCACTTACTGATTTATTTTTTTGATAAATGCAGATTTTCACATGGCTTGTTTAAAGAAAATTAAATGCACCAGGAGTTAAATATTTCATGCATTACTCTCCTGTTTTGCTAGTAAATCCTTTGTAGTACAAAATACCTATCAGTAAGCGACTAAGATTTGTTCTTTATGTGAAATAGCCTCTAGCTGGAATGAAGGATTTCCAGCTATTTAGTTTATGATAATATACCTTTCCCAGCACTGATAACAAGTGGAAAACACAATTCTTCATGTCATGTCAGTATCCATTTCTCATTTTCATGGTCCTGTTGTAATTATACAGAGCCTGGATGCCTTAGCAAAGTGTATTTTGAAATGTTACTGTGAAGATTATAGTAATCTGTGACATGGCAGGAGTGATGTCCCTTGGATTTGACAAATCTGGGCCTTCTGCCTCCTCACACCTGCACCCAGGCCCATGTCTGGGCAAAGCCCAAGTTATAGGAAAGAGTGATTCAGAAATGCAGCTGGGAAAACACAGAGGAGGGGCTGCAGCCAACCAGCACCCACAAAGCCCTTGCTCACCATCATCATCCTGCTCCCTGACTGATCACTGGGGTGAAACATAAGACAGCCTTCCTGTGGAATATCACTTCTGAAACTCTTTCCAGAAAAGGCACCTTCAGATTTACTGTGAATCGAGCACACTCTCTGTGGCAGAGGTAGAAGAGCTCACTAAATATTCCACAGGCACCTGACATTTCCCAGACTCCCTTGTGGCTGGAGTCATTGGCTACTTCTGGTCAATGGGTTGTGAGCAAGAGATGTATACGTCACCTCTGGGTGGAGGCAGTTAAGAGGAGCAGAACATGGGGACTCTGGAAGCCATGTGTTGAGATGGCAGCATCACAAAATGGTGCCTCTGTCAGCCTGGAGCAGAGCCCCCTGCCCACCCACACTGTACATTAGCATGAACAAGGCATCAGCTGTATCGTGCTCAGCCCTGAGACCCCTGAGTTAATTTCTCACTGCAGTGTAGGCTCATTCTCTCTCATGCTCTTTCTTCTCCTTGAACCTCTCCACGCCCATTAGGAAAGAAGCACACGTTGCAATTTGACCCGTGTCCTGCATCTCCACCCTGAATGGCTCATACTATTCAGCAAGAATAACAGTTTGTAAATCCTGGCTTCTTATCTTTGAAATGTGACATAACTTTTTTTAAGTGACCAGCCTGTCAGGTGTTCCATAATGCTGTCATCTACTATGAAATGGCTGCCATTTTGCTGTGTGTTGTTTACGTGACAAATGGATCAGGTATAGCCCATTTAGAATACTAATATCCTGCATGGCCTTTTTTGCTGAAGGTTTTAATAAACTGTTTCTGATCCTAATGTCTTCCCAGTGATATTTGTAGAAATCTCAGTTTACAGGAAGATAAATAGAGCCAGAGCTTGTTTCAATGACTCTACAAATGTTTCCAAATATGTTACTATCAAGACTCATATTCAGAATTAAATTTCTCTTTCTCAGACTTCACCTCTAGAGCAGTTCCTTATTTTCCATTTTTAAAAATTGGAACTTTGTTTCTGTCTTATAAGTGGAAGGAAATCAACTGGGAAATGGACATTATGATCAAGGATTAGACCTGACTCTAAGGTTTGACTTGGCTTCCCTCTTTCTCCTCCTCCCTTCTTCAGATTCCCTGTTTGGTAGGAAAGTGAGTGGATCCAAGTAGAAGCCTGAGCCTAGTCAGAATTGTAGTCGGATTCATGGAGATGGGAAGGTGGGACGGGTAGACTAACAACATTGAACTCTCTGTCACTCTGTTCTCTAGCTTAATTTTTGCTTTTCTGCGTTAGAAATAGTTATAATGCCTAAGACTCTAAATTAGGCATAATCCACAATTATTTTAGTGTAAACAAATTTGTTTGATATCAATCTTCTATTTATTCTGAGTATAAATTTGTGTGAGAAATGTAACTTAAGTATCTGCCCTTTGGCTGCACCAACATATGTACAAGAAAGTATATCTTGAAAAAAAACAAAATGATAGATCATTTTAGAGGGAAAACCTACATCATCAGATTATTCATTTGGAATTCCTGTGGTTCCAGCCTCGACCTTATAAATAGACCTGTGCATTTGAATCATCAATCCTTTGGTCTTTCTGATTGTAAGAAACATCCATTCTCTGTTTATCTTAATTAATTATTTCAGATATCTTTGCTATGTAACAAACCACCCCAAAACTTTGTGGCTTAAAACAATAACAATTTATTGTTTCTCATAATTCTGAGGGTTTGTTAACCCTCAGATGGTTAACATCTGGTTCTTCTGTTGCATGTGGTTTAACAAGTCCCTTACTCAGCTGCTTTCAGCTGGGAGCTCAGTTGGGGCCAGAAAGTCCAAGATGGTCTTTCATCTCTCAGGGTCTCTTTCCACTGGCCTCTCATCATTCAGTAATCTAGCTCAAACTTCCCAGAGGGAACATCACAAGAGGATAAGCCCCAGTGTACAAATGCTCATCACACCTCTGCTTGCATAATTTTTGCTAAAATTCCGTTGGCCAAAGTAGGTCACGGGGGCAAGCCCAGAGTCATTGTGAGAGGGGACCATACAAGGACACAGATGCTGGGATGAGTGCTTCCTGTAGGAGATAACTGTTACCACCAAGGTCATAGTCTGCCATGTTAATGGAGGGTTGTTTTAGAATTCACAAGATGGAAGAAAGACAGGAAGATGTTTCAACCACAACCAACTATTCTGGCAAACCTCATAGAGAATGGGAACATTATTTGGGATACCAAGAGTTTTAGAGGCCTGGTTATTGTAGTGCAAGAGGAGCAGGTGCTTGTTATCACCTGTCAGGTGTTCCACCAATGCCACGGTCACTGAGCAACTCGCTGTCTATTTCTCCTGATCCTGTTGCTGCCCACTGGCTTCATTCCACTCTTGACACCTCATATCCTCTGCTTATTCATGGTTTCTCATGCTGCCTTGCCTCTGTGTGATCTTGGGCCTTTCCTGCTCCAAACTCTTGACTCACTCTCTTTCTGCCTCATACTCACCCTCCTCATGAGAAAAGAATTTGTTACCACTTCGTTGGTCATTCTTCAGCCCTCTCAAACAGCTGAGTCATCTTACAGGCTCTACAGGGCTGCTGCCTTGGGTCAGACACCCACCCTGCTTCTTCTAGCCTTGGTCAGGATGGTGGGGTCAATGGAGAAAGACAGACTGTGAGCATGGCAGGGATTCAGGGTGGAATAGTTTCTCCATTCTATTTAGCTAATTGTGATTGGATTTGGAGGTGGGAATGATGAAGGATATTCCCTTTCTTCTGAGAAGTATTATTCCCTTTCTCTCTAATTCCACCCATTCTTCCTTTTCCAGTCAGCTTTCTCAGCCCTGAAGCTGATCCTGACAACTGTCATCAGATAACTGGCTGGACAAGTGTGAAACAGGTGCTATCCTTGGTCAAGGTTACTATTTGTCTCACACATATGGACTTTTCATTAAGCATGCTTTATCTTTTGTCTTAGATCTCTCAATTATACCATTGTCTACTATTTCCTTTCTTGTAAATTGCTGTACTAAATAAAGGAGGTGTGAAAAAGCCAGTATCCAAATAATTTCATGTGTTGCAAATAATTGATTGGTATTTTTGATGATCTAACTTTGTTGTCCAAAAGGCTTTTAAAAAATTGTCTAGGGGCTGGCCCAGTGGCATAGTGGTTAAGTTCACGCACTCTGCTTCAGCGGCCTGGGGTTCACAGGTTCTGATCCTGGGTGCAGACCTATACTCTGCTCATCAAGCTGTGCTGTGGCTGCATCCCATATATAAAATAGAGGAAGATGGGCACAGATGTTAGCTCAGGGCCAATCTTCCTCAGCCATAAGAAGAAGATTGGCAACGGATGTTAGCTCATTGCCAATCTCCCTCACCAAAAAAAAAAAAAAAAAATTGTCTAAATCTAAGAGGTCCTTAAAATATTGTTTTATATATTTTTCTTTATGCATGAAATATCTCTAGAAGGAGTCACAAACTTTGTAACAGTAACCCTCCTAAGGGAAAAACTGGGTTGTTGGGTTGCTTACTTTGAATTATATGTTTTTTTGTACCTTGTGAATGTTGTACTGTGTGCATAGATTGTCTACTTTTAAAATTAACTTTTTCAAGTGTGTCTTGTCTACATTGTCCTAACTTGTGGTTCCTTTACAAGGCTAGGGCCAGCATGTGGTCCAGTTTCACCTGTACTGTTCACATGGAATCCAGTGTGAAGAGGCCCCTGAAGTTGTGCTATGGGCAACACTGTGAAGATCTAATGTAGATATTCAGAAACCATTAATGTGTTTTTCCTAATGTCAGTGACTAAACTTGGTAATTCTGTTTGCTTATTGGCTAAATGCAAAATAAGAGGATATGAGAGGGAGGGAAATGCTAGGGGCCTCTCAGGATGTAGTAATGTGAAATGGCTGAAAGCTCTAGAACTTTTCAGAAGAACTGGAGCTCTAGGTCTGGCACTTTACATACCGTGTGTGTGTCCTTAAGCAGGTGACTTTACCATCACGAGTCTTGGATTCCTTCTAAGCAAATTGGGAAGTGTAATAGAATTTATCTTTGGGGTTGTTGGGAAGATGAGACAAGTTCATGCATGGTGCTCAATGAATAAGAGCCATCGGGATTTTTTTTTTTTCTCATCTATTAAATGGATATGATACCTGCTTTCCTATTTTCTGGGGTTTTTATGAATATCAAATAAGATAATTAGTTATAGTGCTGTGAGGAGTCGAGATGTGAGCTATTATCAAGGTGTGTTCTGTCATCTGTCATTTGGGTAAAACCATCTGTTAATTGTCCACTTTTCCTTTAGTACTATTCCAGGTTCTAGCTACCAGATTCCTTGTGGAAACTCTACTATGGGAGATCCTTTTAGACTAGGAGGAAATTAGAAACATGTTCTTTGGTGCTTCGCAAAGTTTGCCTTGTTATTTGAAGAGATTGTTACAATCTCTATAGTCATATAATCGCAGACTGCTTTTTTCTGAGGCACATTGATGTTAGTGTAGTTGTGTAGATTTAACTGAGTCTTTGTTGATGTGTTAACTATCTGAAGTCATTGTCCATTTCTCTCTAACCTTCCTTCCATAGTCTCCAACTCAAAATCTGTGATTGAAAAGCACAAGCATGGGCTAGGGATGGGCATTAATGTGCTCATTCCTTATGGTAAATATTTAACAAAATAGAAAAAATTAACGTCCCGAGCTGACTACTGAAAAACCCTTTCATAGTCAAGGTGATATCACACCCAGTTAGTTATCCAGTCAGTGAAGCCAGCCATTGATGGGTCACCAAGCAATAATTAGTGTGCTAAAGGGCATCCAGTCACATAAACATATTTGTTTATTGGCTTAGAGAGTGGATCATGTTACATTGTGCAGTCAGCATCGAGCAGCCTGTACTGGAATGCTGAAGAGCACAGAGTAGAATGAAATGGTAAGTAATGCATATTCTGGTAGTGAGCTGATATATTTTTTAATTAAAATAATTTCATCTTTCACTTGAAAGTGAAACAAAGATTATTTTCTTTCTAATGACAAGGCTTCATAAATAAGCAACAGGAGAGCTATGTTTCTTGGGCTTAATATGAATCCTTTGTCAAAACTTTAGATTTTTCTTTTAAAATATATGGTAAATAATGCAGGGGAACATTGTGCTCTATGGTTTAATATGAATTTTAGACAAAAAGAAGTAAGGGAACCTTGAATTGCATTTCTTTTCTAATAATGAAAAGTTTACTGAAGAAGGGAGATTTTTTTCCCTCTGTTTCAGAGGTCCTATAGGTAATAGGTGAAAAGTTGCTTTGAATGGAGTTAAATGAAGTGAAATATTAAAAGGCTTTACTGTTTGTCATTACTCTGGGTCATTTTAACAATATATGTGGTTTTAAATATCAGGGTAATTTATATTTTAAAGAGGAACCTACTCTTTGTCTCATTCAAGCATGCTTTAAAGTGTCTGTGGCAAATATTTTTTGCAAATTACAAGTTATATTGTATTAGCGTACTCTTTAGCCTTGACTAAACCTGATGCTGCTATTTCAAATTGGGGTTTCATTCATTTTAATGTAATGGCATAAGCAACTTAGTTTTAGCTCATGGTTCTCATGTAAGAGAGAATGACCATCATTTTCCAAAGTCAACTACAAGACAGATAGGCTCCTAGGAGGGCAGGGCGTTGATAACAATACTGAGAGTGCAGAAGCAGTGGTTTTCCTTTGTGAGCCATGCAGAGCATGTTACTCCTACAGAGCGAAAGCTCAATCTATAGCTGTATTTGATTTTTACCTTGACCGAGTGCTGGGGCCCAAAGGCTGTCCTTGGGCATTGGGTTTCTCACCTATGATAGCCTACGTAGGAGGAGTGAGTGATTTTCCATGGGCAGGATTCAGAGGATGGGCTGGGTCATTGCTTTGTCCTCCCCCAAAAGAACCTACACTGGAGACGATTTTGTGGCTACTGGTGCAGTTAACTCACAGCTTCTGAAGAGGGACCACATATTCAGTTACCGTAGCTCGTGACCTCCTCTCGTGACGATTTACTCATGTCTCTTTAAGTAAGTGCTTTCTCAATTTTTCTTACATTTTTTATTTTTTTATTTATACAAAGCTGTGATTTAATGTGTAATATTTTATTCCATATATACTCTGAAAAGGTAAAGCAGGTTGAATAATACTTTCTTTTATATAAAGTTGTCTAATGGTTTTATCTGTTTGATGAGTAGTTAAGGCACCCAGACAAAATAAATAATAAATGAAGAACTTACAACAGAAATTGTATGTAGTTGCTTAAGATGTTACAGGCACTACAATTTATTAGTACATCTTTTAGAAAGTGTTTTAGTTGTCTAGCACCTCTTCAGAGAGCTAGGCACTTAAATTGAATAAACTTGATTAGCTAGACGCACAGATCAGGCAGGTATGCCATTTGCCATCTCAGTGTTTGACGCTGTAGTTTTCTCTCCATATGTGTAGTGTGCAACATCAACTTGTTTTAGTACCATTTGTGACATTTATTTTTATTTTCCCTGAAGCTTGTGTGTAAACTCAGAATTAACATTTCAACAGGAAAATCATGAGAGACCTATGTAAATTTGATTAAATGGTATAGATATGCTTTGCACATAGAGAAAGACAGTCTGGTTTATATTTTGGTTAGAAATGGTTGGGTGAACTTCTATACCTGCCTCTCGATGTTTAATGGACATGATTGTTTATATATTATGATATGGAAAGACAAATTTTCTGCATCTTAAATGAAACCACATAGTTATGGATGTTTCATTCACAAAATAGTATTTATGCATGTAGAATGTCTATGTTTAGCATATTAAGTTCTTTCTTTGTATTTGTTTAGCAAGAAGTGTCCAACTGCAGTTGTAATCAGGTTCAAATCAGAATTCAGTTGCTAGCAAAACACATCTTTTCAGCATTGTTTCATTTTCTTTTTATATATTTTAAGCTCTATTCCACACACAGGTATGACATGACAACTAATTTGACCATATTGACAAGAGTTTGGTTTTTAAACTAAGTAGTGTAAATATAAATATAGCCTTAGGTAGACTGTGGTCAGATTGTCTATCTGAATACAACTTCATCTTCAAGGATCTTAAGTCTCTGTTTCTTTCCCCATTCCTCTCTTAATTTTTTCCTACAAATATCTGTTTACTCCCTGTCATGTGCCAGGCACTGTGATGGGCTCTGGGGACACAATGGAGAACAGGAAAGATTCAGTCCCTATCCTTAGGAGGCTTTCAGTTTAGTGGGAAAGATGAACATTATAAAAATACACAATTACACAAAGAATAAAAATCACACAAATAATTCAGTAATTAAGCTGTGGAAGCTAGTCTAGTTTGTAATAATAACATCTCTCCTACCTTCTCGAGAGAATCATTGGTCACTCCCACCTCCTTCATTAATGAGAAGACGTGATCAAACCTATCATTCCAGGTGGGAGGCTGCTGTGGAACGGAGGTCTGTATTCTGTTTGTGCTCATGCTGTCCTGTGTACAATGAACACTTTCTTGTACAAGGCACACTATATTAGGTGATGGGAGAAGGACACAAAGATGGGAGAGGCACAATCTTTGCCTGAAGGTGTAGGGGAGAGAGCATGCACACACACAAAAAAGTCTATTTATCTCTGTGTCTATCTGTATAATATACGTGATGATTAAAACAAGGAATTTCAGGAATTCTGAGGGGGTGAAATGACTTCTAGTTTGCGTGATCAGCTAATGTTTCATTTTTAACTGATCTATTAAGAAATAAATTGGACTTTGATAAGGAAATATGGTGGAGAGAGCGTTCCAAGAAAAAGGAATAGAATAAACAAAGGCAAGAAAGTGGGAAAATTCAAGGCATGTTGAAGGATTGACTCAAGAAGGAAAAACAGAAACAGACCATCAAACAAAATAATAGTTATAAGGAAATAGGAGGAAATAAGGTCTGTAGGATAAAGTGAGGCCAGATCAATGAGGGTTTTTTTAAATTACCTGTTTAAGGATATACTGAGGAAGACCCTTTAGGAAAAATTAATCAGCACTGTTCAGGAGGGTGACTGCGGTGAAGAAGGCCTGGAACTCAGAGCTTATCTGTTGCTGTAGTCTAGGTGAGAGATGGGGACGGCTGGAATTGTCGGTGATTCAGCTGGTATATCAGTGTTTGGGATTTGAAGTGAATTTGCAACAATGCCCTGAAGTTTCCCAGAGATAATCTCTAGAATGGAGAAGCCATTAGGTCTCCCCTCTAAAGTCACACTTTCTAACTGATTTATAAGCCAAGTTTTCCTGATCAATTAGGAACGACATGGTAGCCTCTGATATAAATGCAGGTATTTAAAATGGAAAAACCATATGAATGGCAAAGTAGACAGATTTTGCTTGACATCACTACAAATATTTCTGACCTGATTTTGGCTGATCTGTGAATAAATGATTATTCCAGTCTTGAGAGTTAAATATTTAAAAGTTGGCTCCCTTTTAGAGTTTATGTATAATACAGGACTGATTTTCTGTGCTGCAGACTTCCGCTCTTCATTTCCTTCTTTTTAATACACTATAATTCTTATTCTATCCTTTTTTAGTTCCCTGCATGAAAATTATTTAAACGTTGCACACAAATCTCTTGTGAAAGAAGAAAAGGAAATTCAGTTTGTGGGTCTCAGCGGGAGTTAAGCTAATGCAGCTTAAAATAATGCCGAAAAAGAAGTGCTTATCTGCAGGCAGAGCGCCCCTGATTCTCTTCCTGTGCCAGATGATTAGTGCACTGGAAGTACCTCTTGATCGTAAGTATTAACGTTTTAAAGCTGTTAGGCCCCAGAATCAAAACCTCCCCAGCATTTACCATCGCTCTGAACTGTGTGAGTGGAGAAGATGTCTGTGTGATACTGAAAAGCTAATCAAAATTAATTTGGCTGTTACCTTCAGCACCTGGTGTTTATAAAGAAGCACCCCATAGAAATGGCCATTGAAACGGTCAGACACACTGTCCCCTCCTTATCATTATCCTTCTTCCCCCTCAGATGCCTTTTGTGTACCACGGTGGGGCTGGCCTGAGAAGGAGTGCATTGTGTGCTGCCCTGATCCTCCCAACAGGCAACTCTTTGTAGAAGCAGTCCTGCAAGAAAACTGTATGAATCACTTTAAAGCAATCCTGGAGACCTCCCCACTTCTCCACCCTCTCCCTTCAGATGCTGAGTGCTCTGGAAGAGATTACGGAATGGTCTCTCGGCCAACCCCACCCCCCTCTGTATCACCAAACTATCCATAATTCATTTCTCTTGATTCAGACAAGGCAAAATTCACTTTCAAATTTTGAATCTTAACTACGAGTCTAGATCTAGGAAATGTATCATATCTAAAGCCTAGTGAAAGGTCATTTTTGGTTTAAAAAACGTGATCAAAGATCAAGATGTAAATTTTGAGAATAAAACAAGTCATCTGCAAAAACACTATTTAAAATGGAGCAAGTAACAGCTACTGTATTAGCCCACCCTTTTCCTGATAGTAAAGTAAGTGCTGAACTCTCCCTGGGCTGGGTGGCCTGTTTGTGAAAAATAAAGATAATGCTGGGTTCCAAGTGGTTACTTTTCCTGCAATAGAAAGCAGACTTTTCAATTTGGACAATTACTGTACTTCAGAATTGATTTTCCTTTATCCCTAATCTGCATGACCTCTTTAAATCCATTAGCTTCCTGAATAGAACATCTGTTTGGCAGACTTTCCAAGGTGCAAGGAAGATGGCACTTTCCTGGGGCTGTTCAGTTGTTGGGATGTCATTTTTTGCCAAAGAGGTTGCAATTGCCTATGGGAAGACATTAGAAGAGATGTGGTTTGCCCCACACTTTGTTGACTTCCTTTGCTGTGCATCTAAAGTATAATAAAATGCAATATTTTACTTATTGTCAAAACATATTCATTCAATGACCTTAATTTCAATTCTGAAGATATATATATATATATGAATGGTTAAGCCTGTTGGAATGCCTAAGTAAGCATTTTCCCTAACAGATATATAGGAGAGAAAGAAAAGCACTTGAGAGAAATGCTTTTGTTCTCTCTTGTGTTAAATATATTCCCCCTTAATCTGACTGCTCAATCTGACAATCAGAGGGAAACAGTCACCTAAGGCTAACTCAGTTATCGCTGCTAATGGAGAAGAGGCAGAACCACGATGAAAAGAAAGTCGTGGACAACCCAGGTGCTCCTGCATTAACCTTTGCAAGTAATAACGACAGGCAGCACTGCAGAATCGTTTGAATTATATACAATTGTCATTTCTCCCCTGCCCCTATTCCTTCCACCCCTTCTACATGAGCTGCTTCTTGGCGTGGGTACTAGCAATCCCTGGTGATTGAGAAATTCTGAAGCAGAAGTATACTAACAGTCTGAAAAGTTCAATTACTGACTTGGGGATTAACCATAGAAATATAAAACCCTAAAATCAGTGTTGGATTTGACTTGGATGGAGCACTGTCATTATAGCGATGTCCCATTGTTAGGTATTATTACCATGTGCATAGTGATGTCTGGGATAATAGGATCAGACACTACACAGTATGTGACAACTCAGATTAATTGTAGATTTCAGCGATTTTTCAAATCGAACATAATTACTTGTCCAGCACAACATGTATGGAATGGAATTAGCCATTCCTATTCCTGGAAGGATCATTTTTTGCCTATAGCATTCTCTTTGTTCTCCCATAGGTTTATGTGAGATAGATGCTGCAGGAATAAACAAAACCATTAATGGGAGTTTCTTTCTCTCACAACTTCAACCTTTGCTGTACTGGTTTTTTAGGTCAAATCAAATAGATAAGATGCCCCTTTTATCTTCAGGGTTCTAACGTTCTTGTTACTAACATCTGGTTTTCTTTAATCCTGTTTGCCCACTCATCTGCTGATATTGATGGGGAAAAAGCAAAACTTCTTGAAGATTGTAAGTGTCTTTCTGTAATTACCAGGCAGTGTGAAAATTTGACCATGTGTTTGTTTTTGAATTGATACTGGGAATTAAGTGCACAATTTTGTGTGTTTTGTGCCTAACGTCTCTTTAAGCATGTGTATTTACTGTGGCTAAACATTGCATTTAAATACCAAGAAGCAAGTTTAATATATTCCCTGCATGAATTCTGAAGACTCAGGTATTAATACTCTTTTTCTTTTACCAATATTCTGCTCTACTAACTTCCAAGCTTCATTCACATCTGATGTAACTCAATGAGAAAATTCACAAAATTTAAAGAGAATGACTGTCTGATTCTAAATGCTTGCTGGAATAAAGATATGTCTTTTGGTATCTTCTAGAAGGTGGGTGCGTGCAGATGCTTCACCCAAGTCAACAGCTCTACGCCCTCTTATATTTCTTCAGGCTGCAGGACTGGGTAGACTAGTGTTTCTAGGTGTCATCAGTATAGTGACCCAGTGAATTTGCTTACTGTTTGGAAGTGTGCTCAAGACAAATAAGCAGCCTCCACTCACATCGTTTCTGAGTGGGTCGCTGTAAGCAAAGACTTCTGCTGCCTCTGAGAGCTGGGCAGCGTCTATCATCTACCTAAAAAAGTTTTAGGCATCTGAAAAATCCTTTGATAGGGCATTAACCGAGAAAATTATGTAAAATCACCTTTTTCCTTTATTACTTCAAAGCATTTGTTAGTTGCCAGGTGACCTAAACACTGTTCAAATAGGTACGGCTAGACAGTAAACCCCTGGCAGTTAGGAGTGGCATCTAAGCTGGCTCTGTTGCAGACATATGGATAGAAGTTCTGGGTGTGAAACAACCAGACTTGCACCTCTGTCACTCACAGAAAAGCACAAGGAGGGAGGAGGTAGATGCTACTTTTAAACCCCATTTTCCCTCTAAGGAAAGTAGGGCTTACAGAAGTTAATAAAGTTGCTTGAAGTCTCATGGCTGGTAAGACACAAACAGACTAGCTCTTCTCTACCAGACCAAACTGCTAACCAGCACTGGGAACTGATGGGGCTGGAAGAAAGAGGGTTCTGTGTATAGTGGTGGAGGCTGGAAAGAGCAGCTGGCTGAGCAAGAGGGTAAGGGGGGGATGGATCTTGCTAAAGGGAGGGGAAATTGACACTGTCCAGTATCCTGCATTTAATAGGTACACAATAAATGATCACAATAATGAGTTTAGCTTTTGATCTGTATTTTAGGTGTCAGTTGGATATTTAGTAAGAGATGTCTGGTGGACAGCAACAAGATTGGAGACAAAGCAAGAGAATAGAACCATGTTTGCAGATTTATAAGACATTAGACATGGAAGTGACAAATTTAGCCCTGGCAACGATTAACCGTAGTAAAGAAAGATAAAAGCAGAGGGCAGTTGTTAAGCTTTGTGAAACACTTGGTTGGCAGGTGGAAGAGTTTTCACAAAGGAAGCATAGAGCATGGGCAGGAGGAAAGGGAAGCTCCAGAATATGAAACACTTAAATGATCCAGAGAAGTCTTTGTTGCGGGGGCAGTTCTGCACCTTGTAAGATGTTTAGCAGCATCCTTGGCCTCTACCCGCCAGATGCCAGTACCACCCCCGACCCCAGTGGTGACAACCAAAATTGTTTCCAGATGTGGCCACATGTCCCCTGAGAGGTGGGGGCAAATTGCCCCTGATTGAGAACCACTGATCCATGTAAATAGCTCTTCCTGGAGTTGTGCAAGGCAGTGGCTCCTACCAGGAGAATTTGATTCTTTTCTCTGCTTAGTGCTTTCCTAGTCAAGCTATTTTGCTGCCCTGAGCAACAAAAGAAGTTGAAATACATTGTATCTCCAGTCCCTTCCTGTTCTAACACTCTGTGCTTCTGATTTCACCAGAAGAAGGACATGGTAATCTTAGATTACAGCATTGGACGTTAGATTTTGGACATTAGATTAGAACCAACTCTTCAGATTAAATTGTTCTGGATCAGAACAGTCTCCCCCTACAATCTGATAATAAATGATCAGATAACAGTTTCCAGAGTGAAATGGAAATATTGTCTTCTATCACAGAGAACTTCACAATTCCATTTATCTTCTAAATAAGACTGTTTTATCTTTGTTCCTAGTAGCCACCTACCTCCTGGCTCTAATAAGACGTGTCAAGTCTCTAATTTAACCATCTTTTTAATATTAATGAGTCAAATTTATTTGTTCCCAACATATATTAATTTACATTAGCACACTAATGAACTGTAAGTCAGTTACTCTTTCCTAAGAAATGCAAATTTACCTCATAACTTAAATTTCATTGAAAGGCATTGTTTGAACCAAAGGAATAAGAGGAATTTCTCATTGTTACATCAGAAACGAAATGGTCTTAATTTTAAGCTTGTATTGGTAATTATTTTCCCAAACTTATAGTGAGGGAAAGTGGGCTTTGTGAGTGCATATAAAATTGCCAGAAGGAAGTTATGCCTTGACTTCAAAGTTTTAGGAGACTTTTAAGTTAAAAGTCTAGTGAGGTGTGTGCTGCCACAGTAGAAATTACTAAAAGATTTTCGAGGGGGTTCGGTCTAGGGTAAGTGACTTTAATATAGAAAAAAATGATTGCTATTGGGATACTAAATGCTTTATTTCTTTACATTGTTCTTCTTTCTACAATTAAGTGGTACAGCCTCCAACCATTACTCAACAGTCTCCAAAAGATTACATTATTGACCCTCGGGAGAATATTGTAATCCAGTGTGAGGCCAAAGGGAAACCTCCTCCCAGGTGAGTGTGCTTTCCTTTGTTATGGTTAGCATTGATACTAAGATTGACGTTAATTTCAGATCCTGCATATCTCTAAAGTATCATTTGTAGGTTCATTGTTTTGTGTCTCTGCTTAATTAAAGTCAGTTTGTTCTTCTTAAAAACCCAGATGATTGCATTTCTGTACTCATACCCTTCTGCGAAATGCTCAAAAATTGTGGGAAGGTGTGGAAAAATAGTTTAATGGCTCTAATGGCATCATCACATGGACAAATCCATTTCCTCTGGGCCTCAGTTTCTTTACCTGTAAAATAAAGAAGTTGAATTTGATGACTTCTAAGATCTCTCCTAGCTCTATAGACATCTACAAAATAGTTCTAGGTGGTTTTCCAAGCTTGGCAGGGTTCAGGACTCAGGATTTTCCATATGGATCTTGGCATGAGCGCTGCATAGCATTTTAGAGTTGGGAGAGACATCAGAGATTATCTGGTCCAACCAATATATTTTATAGATGGGAATCTGTTACCCAGTACTGCTAGGTTACTTAGCCAAGGTTCTGCAGCTAATTAGTGAATGATCTGTAACTTGTCCAGTAATATATGGGAGTTGTGGAGAGCTGGATTATTATTATTATTAGAGTATAGTGTGGATTTTTAAGGAATAAAGAAGTGAAAGTTTCTAAATATTTTATTTCTGAGTTTGTCTATTACCAGTCTTAACAAAATATCACAGACTGGCACCTGAGAAAAAATTAACTGGTACTAATTACTTAAGTATATCAAAAACTTGCATCAAAGGTTTGCTTCAGAACAATATATTCTACCGTATGGTTAGAAACCCTCTGGCACTCAGACCTTAATGTGATGTCATTTGATGGAGTTCCCCTTTGGTTTCACACCTACTTAATACCTCCTGTGACTCTCTGTAAGGCACCATTTCCCCACCTCAGCACTACTGATATTGTGGGCCAGATAATTTTTTGTTTTGGGGATGGGGGCTGTGCTGTGCATTGCAGGACATTTAGCAGCATCCCTGGCCTCTACCTACTATATGCCAGTAGCACCCACCATCACCACCTCCCCCTCTAGCAATGACAACCACTGCTATAAATAGGATAAGCAGTGGGAAAGGAAGTCCAAGTGAGCCTGGAAAGCAGAGTAAAGTTGAGAGATTCATGCCTCTGTATGAGCATGGCCATTGTTGATTTGTGACTAGTTATAGAGTATTTAACTACATGAGCACTGTGACTTTTATATAAGGCAATCTTTTCTATAAATAAAACTGAGAAAGAAGAATTTCGGTTGACAATTTGAAATACTTCCTAAGGAATTTACAAAATCATATCTAGAATTAAAAATTCTCAAAATATATTTTATATAGAATTACCACTTTTGATAACCAATATTTAAAACACCCACTGAAGTCATATTTCTTCCCCTCCTCCCAACATAGACTTTGCATTTTGGTAACTTGAAATGGTCTGATCACTTTTAAACACACACATATATTAGTACTTGTGAAGGCCTTTCTTGTCACATTTCAGCCCAGAGCAAATTTTTATAGACAGGTTATCAACTCTATGAACAATGGAGTTTACAATAAAAATGCTAATAAAGCTCTAAGAGAGTGTGCCTCAGAGGCCTGCTTCCTGTATTTTTCTTTGAAAAATGACAGGCAATTTGTGTGCATGATTTCTTTATTGAGTCCGATTTCAGCTAGTTCTAATGAAGACACGTACCTTAAAATGTATGGCCAGCACTTTTTCTAAGTCCTGATTCAATGAAACAGTTAGGTCTGGAGCCTATTGCTCTTTTACTGAATACTAAAATCTAATAATTATTTCTAGTAACCCATAAAACTGCAAGTAATTTGTTAAAGAGTTAAGTAATCCTGTTTTTCTGGACTGTTAACAAGCTTAATCCCTTATGTGTTGGGCAGCTTCTCCTGGACCCGAAATGGGACTCATTTTGACGTAGATAAAGACCCTCTTGTCGCCATGAAGCCCGGCTCAGGAACCCTCATCATCAACATCATGAGCGAAGGGAAAGCAGAGACCTATGAGGGAGTCTATCAGTGTACAGCCAGGAATGAACGTGGAGCTGCCGTTTCTAATAACATTGTCGTGCGTCCATCCAGTAAGTGGGACTTGTCCGTCAAACAGGGCCCGTTTTAAAGTACGGCTCCAAGACTCAACATGTGTTATATCACCCAGATACTATTACAAGAAAGCAATGGCGTTGATTCCTATACTCTGACTTTGTTTTGCATGAAAATTATTGCTCCTTCCACTTTACCCTAAATTCCTCAGCCTAATGCTTTGCCAACCCAATCCATCTTTTATACAAGTCCAGAAGAAAACACCAGGGGTAAGAAAAGTGTTTCTTCCCTGAATTGAGCTAATTATTAGTTTCTCATGTATCTTATGTAAGAGCAAACTTCGTACAGCCAGATGGAAATAAATTCAGTATGAAATGGCTAATTGAGGTCTAAGTGTTATTTCTTTAAACATTTTTGTTTCAAAATTTCACTGGAAATAGAGTGGCCTCGTTATCCTGATATCATTGTGGGTCGTTTTTGCAGTGGTCAGTACCCAAGGGCATAAATTTAAAGAACAGTGACCGTTTGCAGTTCTGGTCATTTTAAAAACTTTCTTTTATTACATGTGTAATATGTGTTCAGTATAGAAAAAAATTAATTACAAATAAAAGAAAAAAGAAATTTAAAAATTACTCATGAATCTTTCCACTCAAGGAAATAATTCCAGCTCTTTCTATTTTTCCTAGGCACGTATGCCTGTATGCGTTTAAAGCGAGCTCATTCTGAAGTACTCATTTGTAACCTTTTATGACTTATCTACATGTCATGTGTTTTCTCACATCAGTCTTATAAATAAGTATACTTATAATACTGTATGGTATTCAAAGGTATAGATGTACAAGTTACTTATTTAACAAATCTTTTGATATTTAGGTGTTTTCCATTCTTTTGAGGAGAACATGCTTGTAGCGAAATTATGTATCTTCCTAATGATTTATTTAATATAAATTCTTAGACATGGAATTGCTGACTCAGAATTTATACTATAAATGGCAATGAATAAAAATTGTCATTTTTTTTTTACTTGTGACACTATGTTTAAAAATTTTCTTGTTATCTTAATGTACATAAATTCTAAATTACTATTTCCCTAAAAGTTTGATTTGTCTTTCTTTCTAGTGCTTTTTTTATTTTTCAATGCAGAAACATCTTAAAAGTTATTGTTTTATTTCGTAGGGTCTCCATTGTGGACCAAAGAAAAACTTGAACCAATAATGCTTCAAAATGGCCAGTCTTTAGTACTTCCCTGCAGACCTCCGATTGGATTACCACCACCTATAATATTCTGGATGGATAATTGTAAGTTTTAAAAACATGAACTTTCTTTCCTTGAGGGTCTTATGATTATTTGCTGTCACAATAAATTATTACCTCTTGTGATTCATAAAATGTTTATAAAATGTTTTAGAGATACTCAGGAAAATAAATGCTCATTGAAATAAACAGCATGTCATTGCATTCACTCACTCGATTTTATTAAGCACCTACTATGTACCAGACACCACTCTGAATAAATCAAACAAATGTCCTGCTTTCCCTGGGCTTGTATTCTATGCAGTGGAAAT
Organism: Ceratotherium simum simum; assembly: GCF_057802395.1. Classification (NCBI taxonomy): domain Eukaryota; kingdom Metazoa; phylum Chordata; class Mammalia; order Perissodactyla; family Rhinocerotidae; genus Ceratotherium; species Ceratotherium simum. The sequence continues at coordinate 17,498,942 of NC_141900.1, forward strand.
AGATGGGGGCGGAGAAGGAAGCAGACGGTAAATGCATTTAAAACATGTGTCGGTTGGCAATAAGTGCTATGAAGAAAAATAAGCAGACTTTTGAGCCAGAGACTTAAAGGAATGAGAGAGCAAAGCAGGCGCCTTCGTATAGGGGTGGGAAGGGAAGACTGATGTTGGCCCCTAAGGCAGGAGCACCCTGGTGTGTGTCAGAAGCAGCGGGAAGGCCAGTGTGGCCAGACTGAGTGAGCCAAGGGGGAGAGTGATGGAAAAGGTCAGAAAGGTCCAGGGGCTCAATGCAAAGGGCTTTGATTTTGCTCTGAATGAAGTAGGGAGACACTGAAGGAGTGACTCCACCTGAAACAAAATAAATAGCAGTAGCATCACTTCAGTTCATGTGTGGAGAATGGAGAGGACCAGAGGGAGAGTGGGGAGAGCTGTCAGGAGGCCACTGCTGTCATCCAGGCGAGAGTTGATAGGGACTTAGTCGCAGGTAGTGTCAGCGAGTGGGTGAGAAATGGTCAAATTCTGCATATATTTTGAAGGTGGATCCTCTGGGATTTGTTGGGGTCGAGTTGGGGGCATGAGAGAAAGGAATCAAACTACAAAGTTGAAACTGAACAACTGATAAAATGGAATTGCCATTTCCTGAAACAGCAGAAGCCCATAGAGGAGAAAATCAAGCTGTTTTGGATGTGCTATATTTTTTCATTCAGTTTTTGGCTTTTTATCCCTGACAACAGCCAATATTTATTAGGCATTTACTAAGTGCCAGTCCCTTTGCTAAGGACTTTATGTGGGCTATCTCATCAGTTTTTTACAACAACCCTAAGAGGCATGTCTGATTATTCTTTCCACTTCTCAGATGAGGAAACCAAGGCACAGAGACATGAAGTCATCCATTAGGCAATTTAACATTTGTCCACCCCATCCCTATCCTTGAGGGAATTGTTAGTTGCTCTGCCTCTCCCACCCTCCAAAACCTCCTGTGCTAATAGGTTAGCATGTTACCTTAGAGGTAGCATGGAGACTAGAGAACCAGGGTTTTGGATGTGAGATGTGTAAGACATCCCTGTGGAGATGCCCAGCAGGAGGAGTCAGAGCTACATGGGTCAGAAGAAGATTCAGGGCTCTAGTCAGCAATGTATGCATGTTAGTGCACAGGTGCTCCTTAGAGCCAAGGGCTGATGAGAGAACTGAGGGAGAGAGTACAGGCAGTGAAGAGCAGGCGACTGAGACCAGGAGCCCTCCAGGGTCCAAGACCTTGGGGAGAAACTAGCAAAGCAAATGAGAAGGAGCAGTCACTGAGGTAAGAAGAGAACAAAGAGAGCGGTGTCCCCAGGACAAAGTGAAGAAAGAGTGTCAAGAAGACAGAACAATCAACTGTTTCAGATGCTACTGATAGATTAGGTAACCTCTGATCTGACTGAGAAATGACTGTTGAATTTGGCAACATGGAGGTCGCTGTGGACCTCAGAGTCATTTAGGTGGAATGGGGGAATGAAGGCAAAATATTTATAGGGAATATATTCTATTCCCAGTGACATGATTTCCTCTGAAATCACAGGCTGTACACATTACTAAAGATAAAATTTAGCTCTAACATTTAATTTCCCTTTTTGACTCTTCTTATATGAAAGCACTCAGAGAAAGCATCACAAAGAAGTGGAAAATAAATATATAAATGAACAAACGTATTTTTCCTGGTATTACATAACAGTTTTTACAGATTTTGAAAGAATAAGTAACAAATCAAATGTAAATAAGTGTGTATGGCATCGAGAATAACAGAATCCAAATGTCACTGCCAACATGAGTCCCAGTATTTGGGCCATGGTTCTTAATCAGAAATGATGACCTTTCCACCTAATAAGGAGACATATACATATAATGTCTCAGAATCATCTGAATATCTAATTAATTTTTTTTCCATATTGCATTGCTGGCTATGTCATTTACATACTTTTTAAGCTATTGGCAAATCGTCTGGACCTTTCAAATGAAACTACATCTGGAATATGAGAAAAAATTCAGATCCGTACAGCATTCTTCTTGCAAGATGACATTATCAAGTTATTCCTGTCTGCATACAATTTTTTTTTTAATGTAATGCAAAGGAGCTCAAGGGGCAAAGTGCTACCTACCATCTTCATAAAGTCCCATTCCCTTTAATTTGATCTAGCAACATCTGTCAATAATAAAATACAGCAGGAGAAATGGAAGAGAATAAATGTATGCTTATCTTTAACTCTTTGTATTCATTAAATAAATGTACATTTTCTGTCTGAGTTACTTTTAAAACAACCCTTTCCCTAGGGATTGATGGATTAAAACCATGAATTTACAACCCCCAACCAAACACCTTTCTTGACCAAGAACTTGGTTAACGTAGCTAACCAGCGTTCCTTCAAGCTCTGGCTCCACATGTCCCTGCCGTTTCCTGCCCAAGGCAGCGGCAGGCTTTTAACTATAATTTTACATTTCATGAAATGTTAGCTAGGGCTCCCGCTGCATGAGGAGCAATGGCTTGAGTCAGACTGGAGAAATCCTCTGGGGGACAACACCTGGCCCAAGGCAACTGGGATGTGCGATTTTCTCTCCCTTCAGAGCTGAAGAACTCTCACAGCTAAGGCCCTGTGGACGGAGTCAGAAGCTTCATGGTGCGTGTGAGCCAGCCAAGTATAAATTCACTCGTAGATCAGTGGTCCCACCTCCCTGAGTCCTTCGTCTACTTAGAAAAATCTTCCCTTGGCGCCTGAGGCTAGACAGTTACTTAACTCGACCGGAGGGGAAGTAGATGTGAAACTTGAAGTCAATGAGTGCTGACAGTTCTTCACCTGTTAAGGGCCAGGTGCAGTTTCAGTGCTACAACAGTAGACAAAGCAGATGATGGTGTTTGTCTTAAATTCTAGTGCAGGGAGACAGGCAATAAGCCATACTTATGACAAGGGAAATACGTTGTAAGTTAGAAGGTGATAAGTAATTCAGAAAAGAAAAAGTAGAGATGAGGGAGGCTGGGTGTGGGGGCCTCTGATGAGCATGTCTGCAGCATCAAATAGTGTCATCATCACACCCTATTGTTACTTGCCTGTTTGCTGCCTGATTCTTCAATTAAATCAGGTGCTCACGGCAGGGACCCTGGCATGCCCGACACATTGCTCAGGGCCTCGCTCACAGTTAGGTGCTCCCACAGTATTGCGTGTCTGACCATGTATATGTAGATGCAACCCATGTTAACATCATTACGAGCTTCCTGAATGCATTTTCTAAGATACGTGTGTATATGTGTTTAACAAGTAGGGACTGATTTAAATACTAGGGAAAGTCACACAAACTCTTTTTGTAAAACATTTTTTTGTCTACACTTGCTTAATAAAACACTTCACTGTAAACCTCTGATCTCACCTCTGCCCCCACTCCAGAGAAATTCACAAAACTATTTGTAGATACATTTATCTTGCTGATTTGGAAAGTGGCTACTTTATGATGGAATGATCTGGATATCTCTCTGCCTTTCTCCAGCCTTTCAAAGACTTCCACAAAGTGAGAGGGTTTCCCAGGGTCTGAATGGAGACCTTTATTTTTCCAATGTTCTCCCGGAGGATACCCGTGAAGACTATATCTGCTATGCCCGATTTAATCACACTCAAACCATACAGCAGAAGCAACCTATTTCTGTGAAAGTGATTTCAGGTAACAGTTCAGCTTCCTGAATCTTTCAATCATGTTTACAAATGGGCTCAAAATATATTAACTGTTAAATACTATTGACTTTGAAGTAAACAGGTTCATTGATCAGGAAACTACCTGTGAATAGTTGGCATATGTATTATAAAGAGCATGCATACCCTAAATACTGTATTTTATATTTTTTGCTGTTATTACCATTACTGTTTCCACGATAACTTTCTGAATCTACTTGGTGTTCTGAGCATTTGCATGTGCTTTATGCCCCACGATGCCTTCAATTGGCAGTCCTGCAGCTTCAGATATATATTCACGTATTACTGGTTGGGGTGGCTGAGTGAATCAATGAGCTAGTTGTGTACACTGCAAAGGACTGTTTTTACTTGGTAGGGATGCACTTGCGCAGTATACCTGCATTTGTTTGCTTTTGTTGCCCAATACTTTTTTTTTTTTTACAATACTTTCTCCCCACCTTTTATGCATTTTTCATAATATTCTGTTTATTTCAGTGGATGAATTGAATGACACTATAGCTGCTAATTTGAGTGACACTGAGTTTTATGGTGGTGAGTTATGGTGATTGTAACTGATATTCTCTCCTTCATTGTAGAATTTAGTTTACTAACTTCACCTCCATGGCTATTTAACCTTATTTCTTTATGAAATTCCTAGTTACATGTTTAGTACTACTAGAATAAATTGTATGTTTCTTATGAAATTTAGCTATAAGCTTTCAAACATGTCACTAAAACATCTTCCATGTTGTATGTATAATAATGAAAATTGTTATAACTGTTTTCATGTAAAGAACCATTTCTCGTGATTTGGAAAAAATCTTTCTTGTACATTCAGAATTATATTTTTCATTTTTTGTCTTGTTCATAAACTTTTCTCATGAACTAAGAGTTGGCAGGATGCATTAACCTGCTAGAATTCTAACTCATCAAGGTCTTAGTAACCTACAGCAACTAACATTAAGTGGATTTTGATAGTGAATCATCACATTTCCTATCTGTTTTCACATGATGTTATCGATGTCAAATAATTAGCAATAGTATTTCTCTTAGTTTCGTTTAAAACAGAGTCACTATCTTCAGTGGAAGTAATCTTTTTAAAAATAGAGAGTTTAACTTCATTCTTTTAAAAAGAAATTGATCTCCTTTAGGTAAATGTGGCTTTCAAGTATAGAGTCTATCGATGAAAATTATGGTTCTGGATATGGGGTCCTCTTAATTATCTATACGGCAGAATTTCTGCTGTATTAATTTTTTACCCTTGAGATATGAAGTAAAAAAACATTAAGATAGTATCAATGTACTATCAATGAGCAGAGCAGACATACCACAACTCCTGCCTTACTTTATTTTATTTTAATATACTCCTGAAAAATATGGGCTTCAAAACCATTCCCAAAGTGATTTCAGAGGGGTAAGGTTTCCTCCACAATCTCTAAAATCTTAGAAAAACTCTAATTTCTCTCAAGTAATACCTTCTCTGATATTCTTTTTTTTTTTTGAGAAATGAGAATAATTCATATATTACCTTTTCATTCAGTTTTTGTGAGTGTCAAATAGATAATGCATTAAAGTGTTGAAAACTGTCAAGGGCCATAGAACCTTAAGATGGTATGATTTCTGCTTTAAGTTTTTCTGAGAGGTCATCAGAAGATAAGGCCACATTTAGGCAACATCTCCATATGAAAGAAGGTAGCCTGTGTAAATCTCCCTGAGATCTCTAACTTGAGCGCTCTTTGTTTTTCCATTGAGGAAACCGATTTCAATTTATTGAACTACACCACTTCTTAATTTATGGCGCACAATTTGCACACCTCTGCCAGTAACTCTCTAGTTTTGTTTTGTTTTCCGTAAACCTTGCAGTTTGGGGGTCTTGATATGTTACACGTCCACCACAGATTTATCTCCATGGTTAGTCAAGGAAATCGACTATGATGTTGTCCTTAGTGTAACCCAAAATGCTCCTTCCACAGTCATTCCTTTCAGAAAAACCTAACATCTTCCAGAAGATAGACAGGTAATTTTCTGTTTGACCCGAGCACTAATCTTAAGGGATAGATGGTTTGTTAACATGATTTTCCTCTCTCTGTCTGCATTTTGAAAATTTGCCAACCCACTGAAAATTCATGAAAACCTAACCCAATTTAAGGACATGTACAAAAAGAAAATAGTCCTTACCATTAGTGCTTATGCAACCAAAATTATTTTTATTTCTGGCTGAGTGAGTGATGGCCATTTGTAAGGCAGAGAGTGTGTATGTGTTGTTTAACAGATTTCACAATCAATGTTAAATGGTTTTGAAAAGGGATTAGATTTTTAGACAGTGAACTGTGTTTCTAAAAATACATATTGATAACTTTTAATGCATATTGATTTTCTTGTTTGCAGCTAAATCAAGTAGAGAGAGGCCACCAACATTTTTAACTCCAGAAGGCAATGCAAGTAACAAAGAAGAATTAAGAGGAAATGTCCTTTCACTAGAGTGCATTGCAGAAGGACTGTGAGTCAACACTTTCTTGTACATTGATATACGTTTGGTGAACAACACTTGATGTACATTTCTTATAAAAACATAGTAGATTGGTAGAGAGACATTAATATCATAGGAAGTGCCATTGTCTTATACCAATTCCATCAAACATCAAGAAAAATTTGATCACTTTTTCCAAAATAGGCCATATGAATCTCATATTGTTAAAATATTTTGTTAATGTGATAGTGTTCCTCTTGAAATAAGTATCAGTAATCAGCTTTTGATTGCTATGATTATAATTAGGGTATATTATTTTGCTACTGATGTGGAACAAACCACCTCAAAACTTAGTGGCTTAAAAACTATAGCTATTTATCATTGACCATTTGTTTACAGGTCTGCAGGGCGGTTGTGCTATAGCAGACTAGATCCAGCTAATTTCAATTGAGCCTGCTCTTGCATCTGCTAGGTGGCTCAGCTTTGGGTTCACAATTCTGAGGATCTGCTTTCTGTTAGCAGGGCAACTGAGCTCTTGGCTGTGAGTTTCTCTCATCCCTCTAGCAGTCTAGCCCTGGTTTATTCTCCTAACAACAGAAGCACACATGGCCTCTTAGGGCCTAGCCTTGGAACTGGCACACCGTCCCTCTACTACTTCCTATTGGCAAGTCACAAGCCCAGCTTCTTTGCAAATATCTCATCTGATGCCTTAAAACTGATGCCACCCCCAGAACCCACGTGCCCTTGACAGGAGTTGCAGGAAGGCCTCGGATCAGAGGGACACATTTGAGGACACCTTCTGCATAGCCCGTCTCCTGCCCGGCATAGGGCAAGTACTATTGATATGGGCACATTTGCTGAAAACATTGAATGGAATCTTGGAAACATGTTGTGATCACGTGTTGTGATCTGTGTTGTCCTTGATCTGGTAACTCAATGATCTCACATTTCTTCCCAGAATTTGCCTCCGGGAATAACTTGACTGCAGGAGACACATGGAGGCCTCTGCTGGTCATGTCAGGAAATCACACTACAGACTACTCAGTTCCTCAAGTAACTGAAAACTAGGAAAACCCCCTTTTAAAGATATGTTAAATATATCTTTAAGTAAATTAAAAATTAAGTTAAAATTTTTAATTAAAAAAACCCTTTCAATTTTCATCATCATTATGTTAGAACCTGGTTTGATCTACCAGCCTCCAACCTTTTGGGAGTAGAGGTAACCATTCGCACAATTTAGTGATTTCCCTTCCCACCAATAATATATTACATAAAAAACTAAAATATGGTCGGTATTTGGAAATTGCATAAAACTTCCAAAAGAATTTTTAAAACCTTGAAATGTTGTAAAACTAAGATTGGAGCTCTGTGACTTACAAACCAAGAAGCATAAGACTCATAGAATCAAAATATTTCTCATTCTTAACAACTGCTCAGCGAAGCAGTAGGCCTCTACAACAATTCATGACTTAGTTGAACTGTGATCTCGTGCTTCTATCCCCATCACCCTCTCACCTTCGGATCATATGAGACGCAGATTAATCTGACTATAAGGAAACATCATAATATGTTATCAGATGCCACATGTGTGTAGTATCTTCAACTTCTCAAAATGATTTCACATTTTCTACCTTTTTATATTTATAGTATGTTTTATTTTAGAAGCTATTTCATCAAATATCTATGTTCAATTATTTTTATTCAACCGAACAACCCAAAAGCAATTCTACAAACATTCAGTTAATTCCACTTGCATTTCTAATGACAAATATTGTCTCTTCCTAAGGGCATGGGCCATTCTTTTTTCAGCTTTATCTTCTCAACACACAACTCAGCACTTGGTCTACAGTTCACTGCTTAGTAAATGTTTGTGTTGAATGGATTTTGATTTTACTCTCATGAAAACCTTCTAAAGTCACTAGATCAAGTCAACATTATTGTCCCCCTTAAGGCAACTGAGGCCCAATGAGGTCAGGGATCCAAGGTCAGAGAGCAATTTAGGGACAGGGCTGGGACCTTGAAGCAGATCTTTTAACTCTAAGCTTGTGTTCTGGCTTTCATTTGGCTCTATATTTCATGATTTAATAGGAAACACAGGTGAGAAATGGTGTGAGTAATAACATAAGTTTGATTTATTCTTATCAATTGGTATAATATTTTTAAATATCACTAATAATGAAATTAAGGAAAGAGCGCTATTCCTCTAATCACTTCATTCACATCATCAGATAGCATGTTATAAAATAGAAAAGTTCTTCCATTTGATATAGAATTGTGTATAAAAGTTAAAGGGCACAAATATTTTATTATCTCTGTGCATTTTTAAATCTAGCTGATAAAAAATTATAACTTGATATCATTAATTTCATGGTAATTCTTTTGATTGATATAGTACCTTCCTGTAAAATTTTCCAAGGGTGCCTCATTGAGCAGACTTTGAAGAAAATAATTAGGTCCCTTCAGTAAAGGAACTCCTGCTGGCATTCTCACTGCATCATTGAAGTCCAAGTTTATGGTGTGCCATAATTAGTATAGTTCTGCTTATGTGAAAATGGTAACTTACAGACTTAAATATAAGGTTTTGAGCATTATTTGTAAAAATGTGACACTAGTTAAAATATCTATATATTTCTCATGATCTTTATGTAAAGAATCTGTTGCAAACTTGCATGAAAATTCATCCTCAAAAGCGGTTAGGTGAAATTCTTTTTTTGTAACACTATTATTTATTTATCTTATCAGGCCTACCCCAGTTATTTACTGGATAAAAGAAGATGGAACACTACCCATCAATCGGACATTTTATAGGAACTTTAAGAAAACTCTGCAAATCATTCAGGTTTCAGAAGCAGACTCTGGAAATTACCAATGTATAGCAAAAAATGCACTAGGAGCCATCCATCATACCATTTCTGTCACAGTTAAAGGTATATCACTGTTTAAAATGCATTGCTCTTGCCTTCATGAGAGGCTCTAAATCTTCAATTAAATATGCCTTTGATTACATTCTTCAATAATAATAAATGTAAATTTATATCAACATTCATGATACCTTGAATCTCTTCTCATTGCTATTTATGGTGCATCTAAATCAGGTTAAAAATTCACTCCCTCAAATCTTTCTTACAGAAGAATTCCAATTAATAAATGTAGACAGAATGAGGTTAATAGAAAATCACTATTAGAATCCCACAGTTAGAACTGCTGCAGGCAAGATCCGGTGATGAATGCTAAAATTAGTGGATGAAACTTGAAGGAGAACCAGGATATTTGCACAGCTTCAAAGTATTTCTTCTCCCCTCACCCAAAAAAAATTAATCGCTGAGGAAATTTTAACATATGTCTACAAATGGAGCTTAATTTCCCTATCCCTAAGTGTGGGCTAGTCTTAGTGACTCACTTCTAGTGAGTGGAGTATGGAAAGCAGGAAAATGGTAACTTTACAGTGGAGAAACCTGGCAGACATCACCTTAACCAAGTGGTCAAGGTTAACATAACCAGTAATAAGTCATGTCGATTAATTATGTCCTCCCTGATATGATGCAATCAGAAGGGTCCATCACTCAAAACCTCAGTCTAATCATGAGAAAACATCAGACAAACCCAAGCTGAAAGACAGTCTACAAAATAACTGATCAGGACTCCTTTTTTTTTTTTTTTTAATCTTTTTCTTTTTTGTGAGGAGATCAGCCCTGTGCTAACATCTGCCAATCCTCCTCTTTTTTTGCTGAGGAAGATTGGCCCTGGGGTAACATCCGTGCCCATCTTCCACCACTTTATATGGGACGCCGCCACAGCATGGCTTGCCAAGCAGTGCGTCGGTGTGCGCCCAGGATCCGAACCGGCGAACCCCGGGCCGCCGCAGCAGAGCGCGCGCACTTGACTGCTTGCGCCACCGGGCCGGCCCCTGATCAGGACTCTTTAAAAGTCTCAAGGTCGTGAAACATAAGGAAAGACCAAGAAACTGTCAGATTGGGGGAAACTATGTAAGGAGACGTGACAAATAAATGCAATCAGTGTCTAGGACAGGGTCCTGGGACAGAAATAAGACATTAGTGGAAAAACTGGGGAAATCCTAATAAAGCGTGTAGTTTAGTAAATGATATTGTATCAATGTTAACATCTTGTTTTGATAACTGTACCATGGTTATGTAAGATGTTAATGTCTCAGAGAAAGCTAAGTGAAGGGCTTATGGGAACACTCTATATTAACTTCGCAACTTTTATAAAATACAAAGTTTTTTTTAATTACTCCATAATTGTATAATTATATGTATTCTACAGGGCTCAGAATTTAAATTCATGTTTCTTAGCCCTTTCTGTACCTGTAAATTTCTCTACAACCTTAGATAAATCTGTCACCTCTTTGATGTCTGATGAATTTAATGCAAAATGAGACAATGATATTTGTATCAAAAGGGTCTAGAAATAATACATAGATGTCAGTGTGTCTCTTTAAACATTCTTTTGAAAATCTAAAGGGTTCTTTGAAGCATCTGTTATAAATTTATTCACTCTAAGAAAATGAAACTAACAAATGCTTTGCAAAATACTCATTTTTATTATTAAAAGTTCAATATACTAAATTTGCTAGAATACTTATTGATTCACATCTTTATGTTTTTTTTTCTTTCCTCAATAAAGCGGCTCCATACTGGATCATGGCACCTCAAAATCTTGTGCTGTCCCCAGGAGAGGATGGAACCCTGATCTGCAGAGCTAATGGCAAGCCCAAACCCAGAATTAGCTGGTTATCGAATGGAGTCCCAATAGAAAGTAAGTTTCCTTGATTAGCTCCTGTTGCAGTGTATTTTCAGAGCATAGCTACATCTCAAGGGTGAACAAATGGTGATGAGATAATAGTGGGTTAAAGAAGGAAGCCATATGTAAGTTGAATAGAGGCACCAAATTACCTTTAGATTTTTATTCTGTTACCTTTCGATATTTGTTATGACCGAATAGTTTATGCCGTTAACATAATGGTATGTGTTGATTAGGACTTGGCAATATTTCCTCTGTTTTTTACATGGATCAAAGGAAGAATGACAGGGTCAGAAATAAACATCACTGAAAAGTTCAGATTATCCTCTTTGTTCAAAATGTCAAGTGGTTTGTGGAAACCTCGTAGGAGTCAGAGGAGATGGGTGGGGAGGCTAGGAATAGAGCCAGTGGATGTGACAAGAATAAGAAACATAGCTGTAGTAATTTAAAGAGTTTTCATTCTGAAGTATAGCCCAGATGTTCCCAAGTTCTTTAGTCTTTAGAGGTCACCGTCCCATTTAATACCCAAAGAAGAACACATCCTCTGACCCCCGTCGTATGCAAGGACGCTCAATCTTTGACCAGTTTTCCCTCACCGAGTATTGCCGAGATCATCCTTGAGCAGTACTTGCACAGTCCTGGCTGCTGCGTGCCTCCTCTTCAGCCACGTGCCCTGGACCACTCCCGGCTCTTTCTCTCAGCCAGTTCTCTGAGCTGCCACTGTGCTGCCCAAAACAGTCTCCTCAAGTGCCGTCACAGGCCCTCCCATTAATCTTCTAAGTCACAGCCAAGACCAGTTTTACAAAGCTTGGGTAAAGGCTTGAGGATAATAGAAGGGAAATACAGCAGAGAAAAAAGAAAACTTAAAACGGGTATTGCACCTCCTTGCTCCCGGATTCTTAAGCCGTGGCCATCCATAGAGAGGCCACTAGCTCTCCTTTTTCTCCCCACCCCACCTGCTACCAGCTGCTGCCCACAGGAGAATCTTTGAAAATTTTCCCCTTCTTGGAGTTCAGACCTTCTCCTAGACCCAGAGAGAGAGAAAATCAGTTCCTGTTTAAAACCCCAGCCTCAGGTTCACCCTCCCAGTCAATAGCATAATAATCTGCAAAGATATCCGTTACTCACAAGACAACCCTCAGGCTTAATATGGAGAGCATCTTGGCTCCTCATTGCCTTCAAGTCAGAATCAAAAACTGGTTCTACTTTTATATAACCAAAAGGTCCATTAAACTGGCTCTCCTGAAATAGTCTTCACCCTAAGATGGATCTGAAAACTGCTGGCAGATTTTAAATGACACAAGTCCCTGTTTCTCACTATCAGGGTCTCACAACTGTGGATCTAGACTGAGTAAGAGCACCCTGTTCCATGAGTATTTATTAGGAGTTTGTGTCACACAGCACAGTAGGTATCAGACACTGAAACAGACAGACTGTTTGCTGCAAAAGGAAATATGTTCCTGGGAGAAAACAGAGTCTAAAGAGGCCAGCGAATGGGATTTGGATATTTCCACTCCCAGTTTTAACCATGATCAGGATCAGGGGGAACTTCAGAGAGTACTTTGTGGTCGTGCATTGGGGAGCTGTTGCCTCTCTCAGGTGCATATGAGTGAAAACCGAGAGAAAAGGTGGAAGAAAGCCCAGAACTAAAAAAGAAGTTTGATGGTACAACATCTGATTTTCTTAGGAATGCATACAGAATGGCAATAAAGGATGGAGGATGCTCAGCACTTTGGCACCACGTTTTGCAGCTCAGAGGTTCTGTGCCCATTTGTGGAACGTTAAATGTGCACCTGAGATCTGGCCTCAGTGACACTGATGAGTGGGAGGGGCCTTCCAACTAGCCACTCAGCGAGAGAACCCGGGAGCCAGGGAATGTTGAAAAGATAAATCCTTGAGCTCGGCAGCCAGAATGCAATTATAAGCAGGGAAAATTGAGACGTAGGTGGGTCAGTGACACAAGAACAAGGGGAGATTAAATAATGAAGCTAATCTTTCCTACCGATTCATTCAGCTTGTCGTCCTTCCAAACCCGGCATAGGCAGGCCTCTCAGGGAACCTGGTACCTCCATTTATATTAAGAGCTTTGTAAATACCGTTATAGACAGTCCCCTTAAATGGAATATTTAGGGGGGAGGATCAATTACAAAAGGCCTGTTTGTTCGGGGGGGGCACATAGGGCTGTGGTCCCGGGATAAAAGTTGGGCCCTTATACTGTAACCCCAAATCATCTGATTAGGTCCAGAACAGAAAGAGTTAGAACAAAATCTCTCAAATCAGATTCCAAGTCAGTTCATTTCTTCCATCCCCAAAATATTCGTTAAGTCCTCACTGGAAGGAAAACAGGAGGCTGAGCAAAGATAGGATCAGAACTCTGCAGTGCCTACAAAGCCAGGGTCCCTCGACCTCTGGTGTGCCTCAGAGCAGTCACTCTGGTGGCAAGGAGAGAAACAGCATGCGGCATGTAAGCAAAGGGAGCAGATGCTGAATATTTATACCAAGGTGTGGTGAAGTGTCCCGGAAAGGTGTCTTTCTCCACATCTGGTGGCCAAGCTAAAAGCACATGGATTACTGTTTGGAATCTCACAACTACAAGCTGATGAGCGTGAGGCACCTGGCAGGGACCCTCTTAGCTCTCTGAATGATGATACTGCAGGGACACTGCTGTTCCTGCCCCCACCCTCAGCAGCTGGTCCATTTGCAGCTTCTGCTGAGTGGCCTCTTGGCTAGACACTAAGTTGTAAACAGCTGAATTCAATGTGAACCCTATATGCCCCCACCTTGTGTTGACCTCCCCTGATCCAATATAAGGAGTAAATGAGGACAAAAACTGTCAAAAAGTTGGTAGAAGTTTGAGGAGCCTTGTATCTCTCTCCTTTCTACTCTGCTTGATAGTTGTCCCATGAATTTGGAGGCCCCTAAACATAATTGCCTTGGGGACCATTCTGGAAACAGGGGACTGGGGCTTGTTTCTCATCTGCAGTTTGCTGAGTTGTGTACCCCACAGCTGCCTCCAGCAATGATGGGGCCTGGGGGGAGGATGGCAGAGAGGCAAGGGTAAGCTGGAGAGAACGGAATCTGCTGCAGCACACAGTGGCACGGAATTGGCATGGTCTGGATTCCTAACCTTCAGGGAGGCCTAGGGTAGGCCCCAGAAGTTAGCTGGAAGCACAAGCTGGCTTGCGGCCACCTTCCACCTAGGAGGCTGCAGAAACCTTGAGGGGACCAGCTTCTGAGGGTGAGGGGTAGGGAACGACTGTGCCTCTGCAGCATCATCGTGCAGGGAGCTATGCAGCGTCCCCGCCAGGTGCCACACAACAGAGACACTCTCAGGGGACCGTACTACCAGATACACAGCGTCCCCACTCCTGACTTGTGGGCGATGACCTAAGGACCCTGACACTCTCTCCTCCCACCTCTGCAGGCTCTGGCTGCCAAGAGCACATAAATACTATAAAAGGAGAAGCAGGATCAGAGAGAGGGAGGGGTAAGGCTTGGGTTTTGTTAGCAAAATTCAGTGTTATTGATTTGTGACTGTGTATTTTAGACCTGGAACTTACTGTTTTACAAAACCGGAAGAATTCGTTCAAAAAGAGTCTGAGCTGTAATCTCAGTGTTTTCCAAAGCTCTGTCCCCCCAGGACTGGCCAGGTTACTTTAAATTTTCCTTGAAGCAAAAACCAGGCTGTATGGAATTTGCCCAAAACCACCTAAAATATTTTTTAAACAATCTACGGAAGTCAGGAAAAAGAACACAGCTGCAGAGAGCTGATGCTGAAAGAGAACTTTGATTTTCTTATGTGACCTGCAGTGTCTGGGAGGGTGTGGAAGTAGAACCCAGGACCAGAAGAAAGAAAATGGCCAAAGCCAAGGTGGAGGACACTATGATCCCGTCCCTGTCCTAGGAGGCAGCAGGAGAGCCTAACACTTGTAGATCTTTAATTGTGCCCCATGTGAGTTGTGGTAAATCTCTCCAATTCTTCCAAATGGGGCATATATAAGATCACACCATTATTAGGCTAAAAGGTCCCTTTTCCCTAACAGATGAGGAAGGGAAGGAAGGAAGGGAATGAAAATGGACAGAAGATCTCCTGCCACAATTACGTATTCTGCTGACTTTGGAGGGAGAGATTGAAGCCAGTAACACATGATAAGCAGCCAGGGGAATGGAGGCATGGTCCAGGATATTCCCAAGATTCCACTGGGGCATCTTCCTTCTTTCTTTTCTCAGAAGTAAAGGGCTCAGTTGGCATCCTCTTAAAGGGGATGGAATAAGTAGATAAAGAAACAAACTCATCTCTTACGCCCAGAGATTTATTCTGTGTTATGCCCAAATGTTCAAATTTCAGAAGATGTTTATAAAGTAGACTAACTCAGAAAATCTGAGCATTAATCTTACATTAAACAACCCACTAAGTGCTCCAGTCTCTAGTTTCTCATCTCTGAAATGCATTTACTTGGGGCCCGCCCCATGGCTTAGCGGTTAAGTGCACACGCTCCACTACTGGCGGCCCAGGGTTCAGATCCCAGGCGCGCACTGACGCACGGCTTGTCTGGCCATGCTGAGGCGGCGTCCCACATACAGCAACTAGAAGGATGTGCAACTATGACATACAACTATCTACTGGGGCTTTGGGGAGAAAAAGGGAAAAAAAGGAGGAGGATTGGCAATAGATGTTAGCTCAGGGCCAGTCTTCCTCAGCAAAAAGAGGAGGATTAGCAGGGATGTTAGCTCAGGGCTGATCTTCCTCACCAAAAAAAAAAAAAGAATGCATATAGTATCTAGTTAATCTAGTTCACAAAGTTTCTTTTAAAATAATACCATACAATAGATATAAAAATATTTTCAAAATTAATGGTACTCTATACATGTAAGGTGGCACTAATTATTATTATTCTCATTATCTAAATGTTGGAAATATTTATAGTTTTGGCCCACCATGTCAGGGGATTTGGAATAAAATAAAGTATTGTTAGAAGGCTAGCAGCCCAGTTCTGAACCTTGCCCTTAGGGTTTTAAGTTGTATGTGGTGATTCTATGACCTTAAATTTCTTTCTCCAGTGTTCATTTTTAGGAAATGATGTTGGTTATTCCCAGAATTAATTATTATTCCTTTGGATAATTTGGGTTCAGATGCTGGAGAGTTACTCCCACCCTGTAGCCAGCACACAGATTCCAAAGGCTTCAAATATCTCTGCGCTAGCGATTTCCTTCTTTGTCCAACTACCAGCTGAGACTCCATATGTCACCGTGACAGTTCTGGGTTTGTTTGTGTTTCTTTAGTAAGTGCTTAAGGAAAATGTAGCCCAAATTCCCATGGAGAAAGATTTGCTTCTTCACTGCTCTACCTAAAGGGTTTATTTTATTCCTAAATACCTTACCAAAAATAAATATTTGACAACTGGTCCATTTAGCAGAAATAAGGCAGATACAGTTAGATGCCTTTCGGATAAAGAATAACATGGAAAAGAGTTGATAGGAAAGAAAACTGTAACGTGGGTTACATAAAAGCTCTTTAAAATGGTTTATGTTGTGACTGATGCGTCCCCCTGGGGGAACATCGTCCCATTGGCTTTGATTGAGCTGGTCTGCCATGTTCATGGTGATGTAACTTTTTTCTTATTGTAGTTAAAAAACACATAACATAAAATTTACCCTCTTAACCATTTTTAAGTGTACAGTTCAGTAGTGGTAAGTATATTCACATCATTGTGAAACAGATCTCCAGACCTTTTTCATCTTGCAAATCTGCAACTCCGTGCCCATTAAACCACACACAGTGGTGTAACTTTTTAGAGATCAGTATACTCAAGGAACGTGAAGAGCTCATCTCACACAGTCTGCCAGCCATCCAGAGAGATCCGGCCCAGAGCTCTCCCTGGGCCTCCTCACTATCTAAGTGCCCAGGCGCTGCACTCCTGGCCCTCCACTGCCTGGCATGTCCCCAGAGGTGCAGTCAGAATGGACACAGAGTGGGCCCTGAGAGTCCCCTGAGGAGTCCCAGCACTCAGCACTCAGCCCAAGTGCTGGGTCCAAAAGTGCTAAGAATAGTTGACGGAGAAGGAGACTCCAGAAATGCTGTTCCGTCCAGCGCGCCTGGCTGAGGCAGTGGATGGACGTTACTGAGAGCAGGTGGGTCAGAAAGGCCCCCGTGATACTAGACTTGGGATCTGGCACAAGGAACAGGGGCTGCCCTGAGGTAGAGTGAGTTCTCAGAGTACTCAGCTGCCTGCCCCAGCTGTAGTTCACTTCCTTAGCCACTGTGACATTTCTGTCCTCTGCTGTCATTTACTGATGAAATCTCTCCCCTGTTAAAGGAATTAGAACTTTTTGTCTAATATAACTAATTTGTCTTCTGGTTGGAAGAACATGATCCTTAAGGCAATTTTGAAATTATTAGAGTCATAAACAGCAGATATGAGCCAAGAAGCCAATCAAAGTATGTTGGCACACCCCTATCACTGGTTGAACGAGCTGGAGTAGCTAAGATGATTACAGCAGCAGTTAAAAACTGATATAGAATGAGTGAGTACAATACTTTGAATATGTGTAATAAAACAAGGATGAGTAACATAGTTTGATTTATTTTTATTAAAGTGAGTTAATAAACCACAAATGAACCAAATATTTTAGATTTTAAAGTGATAAAGGAATCTAAATGCAGTGATAAATATGTCTTAGATGCACATGCTTTTTCTGTCATCAAAGAGGATAAATGGTATTTAGAATGAAACTAGAGCCTACTTAAGTGGTTCACATTGCAAGAGCAGTTTAAGAGAAAGGGTGCTGCTGCATAGTTTTAATTTTGATCAGCATGCTGAGGCAGATACGACTACCCCTTTCAGTATACTTTTAGAGCAATGTAAGGTCACAGCCTAAGGTTTAGCATTCACAAAAGGGAATTTATCTGCAACGGCACAGCATATCCAAATGGTTGGGCATGCCGTGGACTAAATTCTCACCTATTATGTTGCCCAGCCAGCTCCATCTCACTTCACTAAGGATCAATCCTGGTCTTAACATTTTTTTTAAGTACTTGAGAGATTTAGCTGAAAATATTACCTTGAGGAGAAACTTTACACAATTTATTTCTACATCAGCCTCAGAATTTCCAAAACAGGAAAATAAATATTTTCACATTTGATTTTTAGCCCTATATTTATTTACGTACTTATTTATTTATCTATTTATTTCAATAAGAGGCTCTTAAAAGACACAGGTTTGGATGAGCTAGAGGGTTTCTATATTTTTTGACTAACTTTTGCTGTAAAATTATCCTCTGGATAATAAAATTTCCTCCTCGTAAATAACCACAGTTTCTTTGTGAACAAGGCAATGTTTTCCTGAATTTGTATAGCAATTTTCACCTAACTTGTGCTTTTTTTCCCCTGCATCTCTCAAAACAATATTCAGTCTTACAGAATCAATCCATTTAAGACTGAATGAATATCGAGCATATACTCCTGCTCATAAGTGATAACTAAATTCTGAGGAAGAAAAATTATGATTTCTGGCTGGGTTCTTAGTCTTCTCCTTCTCACTGCCTGTACCTAGTGTGTTTCTGTTCTGCTTACTATATAATGTGGACCTCAGCTTCACAAGTTTAATATACGTCTTTTAAGCAAAACGGAATAAATATTTACTTTTTATTTTTACACCCAAACAGTTGCCCCTGATGACCCCAGCAGAAAAATAGATGGCGATACCATTATTTTTTCAAATGTTCAAGAAAGATCAAGTGCGGTGTATCAGTGCAATGCCTCTAACGAATATGGATATTTACTGGCAAATGCATTTGTAAATGTGCTGGGTAAGCTCTCTCTTTATTAAAGACATGGTAAATTAAATTAATGACGGCTGTTGTTTTCCATTCATTGAGCAAAAATACATTGAGCATCTGCTGTGTGCAATGGGCACTACTTGGAGCTGTCAGGAATATACGAGGATGGATAAGATACAGACCTTGCCCTAAAGGGTATTACAGTCTGGTCTTAATGTTCTTTCATAACACCATTTTTATAGTGGCAAATTCTCCATTGCAGAAATAATCAAATAGTCAGGCTGCTCCATTCGCAGATGGTTAGACTAAGTGTCAAACCCCTCGAAAGAAAAATAGCATTGGTCTCCTATTAGTGACTGAATGTTACTGCTGTTCCGTCCTTAGAAACTGACAAGCTGAATAACAATTTCATGATTCTGATTTTTTGAAAATAAATCATTAATCATAATGTTTGGCCTTTATCCAAGTCACAGATGTACATCTATTTATTAATTTATAATAATCTGTTTAGAAAACTGTGACATAATCATATTCTGAAATGTTGGTTTATGTGAACATCATGTTTCTGATATTGTACAAAACTACCAAAATACAAAATTTGTTAAAGATTTATGTGAGAATTGTTTTTGTGGAGCCGGGGAATATTTCAACTCTCTAAGCATAATAGACTCCCTCTCAAACAAAATTAAAGTCAAGGACCAACCAATGCTTGGTAATTTTCCTTCCTGCTGGAGATGAAAGTCAGAAAATCACAGGAAGAGGGCCGGCTCCGTGGCTTAGCGGTTAAGTGCGCGCGCTCTGATGCTGGCGGCCCGGGTTCGGATCCCGGGAGCGCCCCGAGGCACCACTTCTCCGTCCATCGCGAGGCCGAGTCCCACGTACAGCAACTAGAAGGATGTGAACCTATGACATACAACTCTCTACTGGGGCTTTGGGGGGAAAAAACTGAATAAATAAAATCTTAAAAAAAAAAAAAAAAAAAAGAAAATCACAGGAAGAGCTGAGCAGTTAAGATCCTGGTGGGTGTTTAGGAAGCAGTTTGGATTCCTGCTTCAGTTTTCAGTCATCAGCGCTCTGCTTTTTTAGGCCCGCGTGCGTGCTCCCCACCACACCCACCCACCCACCCCCATTATAACCTTGAGGTTATGGTGGGCCAGTCATTCAACAAAAATGTACTTGGCCATTATCTTTGTGCCAGATACTATGCTAGTTTCTGGAGAAAAAACACTAAATAGTCCCATTCCCTGCCCGCAAGGGACTCACAGTATAGTAGGAGATATAGATAAATAAATCAGTTATTAAAATACTATGCCTGAGTAAGATGAGGGATGTGAGGCAGAGGGAGAAAACTTGTATTTCTCCAAGTAGTGTCATAACTGATAGAGAACATAAGGGGAGAGACATATTGGTTGTGCTTTATCATAACCTCTAATGGCCTTAAAATAAAATGCAATAAAATACACAGCAGGCCTAAATGTTTATTTTATTTTAATATTTCTTTTACCTTTTAAAAATATTTTTAGCTGAGCCACCACGAATCCTTACATCTGCAAACACACTCTATCAGGTCATTGCGAACAGGCCTGCTCTACTAGACTGTGCCTTCTTTGGGTCTCCTCTACCTACTATTGAGTGGTAAGTAATGGCCCTATTTGTTTTTAATATTTACATTTGCTAAAGCCTTCAAATTTCCCAGTATGTTGTGTTTTAGTCAGAGAACAGACAGGAAAAAAGGCAGTGCAGAATCCATGATACAATTAATTATTAAATTCATTTAGAAATATTATTAACTACTTGCTCTGTGCTAAAAACTTTCACATGTATGATCTATTTAGCAGCACACTTTGTCAACCACAGAGGTGTATGTAAATGTTTTGAGAATTTAAGGTTGCTGTATTTTACAATGCCATGGACATCACCTGGGATTTCATGAATGGTGGCTGGAGGGACTGGTGGGGGGACATTCCTTGATAATAAAATGTCATTCAGGGTGGGGAAGAGGTTCTATACCCCAGAACAGAATTGGTTATTTCCAGTGTTCCTCGTTAGTACCTCTCCCCCATGAGTCTCCTGACTTGGATCCAGCCAAGCTCTCCTGTGTCCTTTCACTCCCCATTCTAGACCATCCCCTGTCCTATACCACTCCTGATATGAGTCCAGTTCATCCTCCTGGCTTGCTTACTTTAGCATGAGCTGGGAGAGACGAGGCTAGGTTAGGCAGCAGCTTAGAAAGAATGAGTCAAAGAAAACTGTAACATTCATTTACTGATCATCTATCAGGTGCCAGACACTGTGCTGGGCTCCACCTGCTGATGTGAGTGTAAAGTCAGAGGTAGGAATAAAGGACAGTCTCCTCAGGGCTCCACCTTCCCCGTGGAGAAGAGAAACAGGGATGTCTGTGCAGATGATTTCCTAGTGACAGTGCCAGGGTGACGCTTAGCTTCTCATCCATCCTCACTTCTCCCGTCTGACACTAGGAATTGTCTAGGAGGAAGCTGGATGTACACGTGCTTTACATACAGGCTTTATTTTTTTCTTCCCTGAATATTTTCCTATTCAGTCTTTCAGAACAACATACCCTTATAGCCCTCATAACCTTGAAATCAAAATCTCTTTAGAAGTGTAGCCGGCAGATGGAGTTACAGCTACATCACAGTAGGGGGGATGTATCAGAAAGAGCAGTTTTCATTTTGCCTCTTTTATCACTTATGTAGAGATAGAATAGGTAGTAATATGTTTATTAAATTATAGGTAGTAATATGTTTATTAAATTATTAATCTTTCATAATGAATATTACAATTTAAGCATTTTGTATTGTCACCCTACTTGTTCAAGCACCATTTGTCACTGAATTCTCCAGTTTTACATCCTGTCTTTACGTTGACCCCGCTGACTTATAAGCATGTAATATTCTTGTGCAGATGCCAGGTGTCTCTGAACTTGATACTATAATGCAGATCATGGTGTGTTGACCTTGAACTTGGCATTTTATGTCTGACTTCGTTTTTTTTTTCTCGTTGTGATCATTTCTGTAATGAAGGTTTAAAGGAGCTAAGGGTAGTGCTCTTCGTGAAGATATGTATGTCTTACATGAAAATGGAACTTTGGAAATTCCTGTAGCCCAAAAGGATAGTACAGGAACTTACACATGTGTTGCAAGAAATAAGTTAGGAATAGCAAAGAATGAAGTTCACTTAGAAATCAAAGGTAAGGCTGAGGTGACAAAATTCCTTCAAGTATTATGTGACTTGGAGCAAATTCTCTAGCTTTGGCAATGGATAACAATAACTTTAAATTTCAGATCCAACAAGGATCATTAAACAGCCTGAATATGCAGTTGTGCAAAGAGGAAGCACAGTGTCTTTTGAATGCAAAGTGAAACACGATCACACCTTAATCCCTACTGTCACGTGGCTGAAGAACAACAGTGAGCTACCCAATGACGGAAGGTATTTGAAGACAATTTCTTTCCTTTCTCTTGCTTCTCTTTTTAAGCTGCTATTGAACTAAAGCTTGATTGAATAGTAACTTAACAGGGATGTTTTTAAAGTTTTTGAAGTCTGCTCTCTTCAAAATAGATCTGCGTTTTCTCCCTGCTATGAAATGTTCAGACCAAAAAGGGTCTTGAGTTGTTGAAATAAGACCTTGAGCATGTTTGTCTATCTTTCTGCGCTGGTCTGTTGTGTCATTCAGAACGGGAAAAAGCTTTCAGGCCTTGGACAGCATCCATTGTTTTCTACCTTGTACAGTGAAGTCTCAACAGATGTTTTTGTTGCCATTCTACAAATAAGCAGAAATGCGATCTCTTTAATCACCAGAGTGCCCCTGAATCCTTGTCAGTATTTTAAAGGACGCTCGTTTTTGTTTGGATAGGGAGTTTTCTTTTGATTTTTACCTAAAGCCAGTAGGAGAAGGAAAAAAATCAGGTAAAGCATTTAAAAGAGTATGAGCATGTTGTGGTCCCTTTGTTGGAATGGAAGAAAGGGCATACCCATTTTCCAGGTGGGGCCCTCAGTTTGACAGAGTAAGCACGCGGAGTTGAACGCGTGAATTTGAGCAGTCACGGAGTAGCTGCAAGCGTCGGCCCCTCTGGAAGGAATGCTGTATGCTGGTGGAAGTAGTTTCTGGGGTTGGCTTACAACAGTGCCTAAATGGAACCCTGTTGCTTGTTAATGGCCCCTAAAAGAACTATGTGGCTTTCTCTGTATGCCCAGAGTT
Source organism: Ceratotherium simum simum (assembly GCF_057802395.1). NCBI lineage: Eukaryota > Metazoa > Chordata > Mammalia > Perissodactyla > Rhinocerotidae > Ceratotherium > Ceratotherium simum. The sequence goes on from NC_141900.1 coordinate 17,521,861, forward strand.
CCCATCTAGGTCTATGCTTCAACTGGTCGGTTTTATTTGTGGAATCTGAGTTGATAGAGATGAAAAGAAAATATGAAGAAAAGACCTTTGAGTTAAGTTGGCTAAAACTTTAACTTGAAAATTCCCTGAGAAGACAGTTAATGATTTATGCAGCCTCATTAAAACCATGCATGAATCCTATTTACATGGATTTTTTACCTACTAAGTAATTTTTCATGCCCGCAGGTAACCTCTAGAAAACTCTTTGTGTTGATTGCTGATCTAAATCTTCCTGTTTCTAGTGATAAAGCCGATTACTATTCTTTGCATGTACTTTCTCCTCTGAGAGCTTATGCATGTGGCAAAAAATGACACAAAATTTCTGCAGTAAATAATAAATTATTTTAAAATATACACTTGGTTAGAAATTGAGGGCCGGCCCCGTGGCTTAGTGGTTAAGTGCGCGCGCTCCGCTGCTGGCGGCCCGGGATTCGGATCCCGGGCGCGCACCAACGCACCACTTCTCCGGCCATGCTGAGGCTGCGTCCCACACACAGCAACTAGAAGGATGTGCGACTACAACATACAACTATCTACTGGGGCTTTGGGGAAAAAAAGAGGAGGATTGGCAATAGATGTTAGCTCAGAGCTGGTCTTCCTCAGCAAAAAAGAGGAGGATTAGCATGGATGTTAGCTCAGGGCTGATCTTCCTCACCGAAAAAAAAAAAGAACAAAAAAAAAAAAAAAGAAATTGAGCTGGATGAGTGGTGTTCAAATGTTTCTTAGCCGCAGAAGCCGTAGGAAAGCCCTCCTGTTAAGGATAACTGAAGCTGCCCCCACGTCACCTCTGGATGCGTCAGTTCTTTCAAGAAGCTCCTAGAACTCCAAAGGCATGGTTGAAAGCCACCGGACCAGATGACTTGACTTCCCTTCTAACCCAAGATTCTAATTGATTCTAATTGTTTTCCAGCTTTGATCATTATCAAAGTGATATGTTTTGTATAGGATTTTAGCTCTAATGTACTTCAAATCTTTATCATCTATCTCTTTTATCAAATTCAGAGTTTCATGCCAGTAAAGCAATCATTTGCTATTGTTGGATGTCCATTTCAGCTGCTCTGAATGTGTTGTAATTACAGGTTCACTGTTGACAAGGACCATTTGGTGGTAACTGATGTAAATGACGATGATGGTGGGACCTACACGTGTGTGGCCAACACAACTCTGGACACCGTTTCTGCCAGTGCTGTGCTTAGGGTTGTCGGTAAGAACTAGAACACGTACAACACAACTGGCTGCCCTGTTTTAGGCTGAAAGGAAAAATTGTCAATAGTAAATATTTGCTTGTTTTAGTTTTACAGTTTTATAGGTGAGTTAAATACTCACATTTTTCTTCTTTGAAAGATGCCTTTGAAGCGATAATTTCAGTATAAATATATTCTACAGCAGCACTGGAATAAAATGGTAGTTATGCATATTAGTGATTTTTTTATAAGAAAACTGGGGAAAATAATCTACTTTTATTTAAAATTGAAGAGTTTTCCCTGCTAAGTTGATACTGCATGTTTATCAATGCCATGTCTCACAGCTAAGCACAAGGCTTAGTTTTATAATCTTAATCATGTCCAGTCTTTGTCTTCTTATGCTATCTTATATCTTTCCATTACTAATTTTGATTAAAATCCTCTATATTACTGTCCTTTCTAGCTCCTACTCCAACTCCAGCTCCCATTTACGGTAAACTAATATGAGTCTTCTTTCTCTATTTTCTGTCAAACAGTTCACATTTGCAGAAAAAATTAATTACTTTCTTTTCTCTATCACATCATTTTGTTTCTTTGAAGAAAAGAGCTCTGTCAAATGTTCTGTTTTGGTGCCCATTTACTGCTATAAATCATTTCTTCACTGTAACTCTGGAACTTTTCACTGAATATATTGCCACTCGTGTCTAAATATCTCATATGTTATTATAAAGTCATTTCATTTAATAAAAGTCCCTCCTTGGTTTAATTTGCTTGTAAAGTAGCATAGTGCTTTGTCTAAAGCTGTCATCCTCATTTTACAGAATGAAAAAGCTATTTCAATTATCGTTTCCCAAATTAGGTTTTTATTTCAGTATATTAAAAGTTGTTTCAGAAAAATAAATGTTTTGGGATTCCATTTTCAAGAAACTTACATAGGAAAGCAATAGGTGTTTAGAACAACGTTTGACCTTTATATCAGAGAAAACCAACTCTCTGTGTGTTAACAAAAGATAAGTCACTGAAGAAAGACCAAAAGGAGGGCACTTCCAGGTTGTGTGAGTTTTCTGAGTCTGGCAAATAAATCAGAAATTATTTCCAGAAATCTTTTTGATTAAAGAACCCTCATCTTTATTTAGCATATAGATACAAAAATTAATTTTGTGGTGTAAACTCAGCTAGATTTTACATAGTATCATTAATTATGCTATAGAAGACCTGTCCCTTGTAGACATTTATTGCTTCTTTACTGATAGGCAGGAAGTGCCCCTGTTTTTTTATGGCCTCTGGTCCCCCAAAAGCCACAGTTACACCCAGGAGCAAGGTCAGGAAAAGGCCCAAGGGGAACGTTAACTCTCTGGATCTCAGAAGCATCATCATAAGAGGTAGACACCCTTCTGGGACACCTTCGTCCCAACAGGGGTCTGGACCCTGGTGTCCTCTGAGAGTAAACACACCCCCCCCACGTGCCTGATGACTATTGAACTGAGCATCTGCGTAAAGTGTGCATGCTGAGGGCTACTGATATAGCATCAATTTTAGAATTGCCTTAAAAATATAAATATTCTGGAGCCGGTCTGGTGGCACAAGCGATTAAGTGCACACGCTCTGCTGCTGGCAGCCCGGGTTTTGCCGGTGCAGATCCCGGGCACGTGCCAACGCACCGCTTGGCAAGCCATGCTGTGGCGGCGTCCCGTATAAAGTGGAGGAAGGTGGGCACGGATGTTAGCCCAGGGCCAGTCTTCCTCAGCAAGAAAAGAGGAGGATTAGCAGATGTTAGCACAGGGCTGATCTTCCTCACATAAATAAATAAATAAATAAATAAATAAATAAATAAATATTCTCCAGGAGCCCCCAAATCTGTAATTTTGCATGTTTCAGAAAGAACATTTGGTTCTTCTTTAAACAGTACACGTATTTGCCTGTATTTGTTTTTTAGCATTTGCTATTCTCTGTTTCTCATTTATTAGAAATTAAGCTTCAATATTATTTTTTCCATTTGTGCTCCTTCATGTTTATGAGTTGACTCACACTGAGAGTGCTGGTGAACTATATATGCCACTTCATTGGTTTTGGTTACAAGTAGTTAAGTTTCATTTGAAAAAGAAGCAAGCAGAACTCATTGATGCATTATCCTGGGTGCTCTGTGTGTTCCCAGCAACCTCAGTTGTTTCCATTTCATTTCAGTTGCATGTTCATTAACCATTAAGTGTGCTGTGTCTGTAAGATGTTTCCTCTGTGAATAAGATCACAAGTCAAGGAGAACCTCGTAAGGACAGATGGTTAACTATGATGTGTGTGTTTGGTCTGCAGATGTCCCGAATCCTCCCTTTGACTTAGAATTGACAGATCAACTCGACAAAAGTGTTCAGCTGTCATGGACCCCAGGCGATGACAACAATAGCCCTATTACAAGTATGTGGTGTCATCTGATAAACTTAATGCCCATTTTTGAAGCACTTTATCATATGCAATTGAAATTCCTCACAAAGAGATTTGCTGGCATTCTCAGCTTCGTTACTAGTAGAACAAAAACATTTATTTATGGCTCTCTTCTCTTCAGAGCTGGAGTTATTCCTGGTTACAGCTCCTGTATAGGACACTAATTAATTGCTGAAGATGTTAATTAAGCAAATCCACTGTCATTTTGTGTTTAAGATCCATAAACATCACCGTAAATTTCTACCACAGGGAGAATATGTATTGTAAGTTATTCATCTTGCCCATTAATATGGGAGAAAAAGATAGGAGGCCCAGGTGCTGTAATGCCCAGTCTATGTATTAGGAAATTGAGACTTGGTGAGTAAAGTGACTTTTCAGACCCACAGTTGGTAGCAGACCTGGATGTAGACATCCGGTCTGTTAACTTCCAGTCCAGGTCTCTTTCTCCTCAGTAGCCCCTGCTACAAAGTGGCACATTCAACAATGTCAGGTCCTCACCTTGATGACATCAGCCTAGGGAATAAAATCAGGTAGGGACCATGCCCTAAGGATACTGGAGAAGCTAAATAAAGTTAGACTACAGATAAGCTTAGAAGTTTTAAAACCAAAAAGATCCTTAAGAGAGTAGACACAAGCCTGTAATGTGTTATTACCTTTGGGTGTCTACCGCAGGAAGACTAAATTCCTTTCTGATGACTACCCAAGATTATTCTGAAATGATGTGTGGGTTGATTTCTTGCACCTGCTGGTAAAGCAGAATATTTCCAATGAAATTAAACAAAAGCCTCTTCTCTATCTTGTGTCATTTAGCGTTGTTCCTTTCTCAGTTGAGTTTTCAGTGCTTGACCAGAACACTCATGCAATCATGCTGAGTCTTCCAGTTAATTCGATACATTAGCAAGATTCGGCTGGTTAGGATGCTTGGTGACTCTTTTTACCTATGTTAACATGATGTCATTAGATTTCAAGGCATTTCTACCCTTTCATTCATTCACTCATTCATTCACCAGATATTTATTGAGTGCCTATTATGTACCAGGCATTGTTCCAAAACAAAATAGTCAAAAATCTCTGCCCATAAAGAGCCTATATTTTAGTTGAGGACACAAGATAAAATGAATACTATGTATTATGTTATTGTGTATAATGTCATTATATATGTGTGTATATGTATGTATTCACACACACGCGTGCACACACACACACACACACTACTCAGATCTCCCTTCAAGAGAGAACCTGCTGCAAGGAGTATTAACAGCAGGCTCCGTCTGCTGCACCTTCCCTGAGGATCTGCTGCAGTGTTCACATGAGGCCGCTCTCTTCCTGAGCTATTCCAGTAACTGAGCGCAGGGAGGGTCCTAGAGCTCAGCCATCCTTCATGCAGAACTTTATTCTGGGGCTCCTTGTTGACCTGGCTAGACTATCTATACTGCAGTCTGAGGCTTTTCCTACACAGTCCTCCTTCCTTCCCCCTCTCCTTTTATAGACGGCAGACCTGCATCATGTTCTGAAGATCTTTCCTGCCTACTCCTGCTTTTTCCTCCTTTTACCTTCCATGGATATTTCCCCAAATGACTCCCCTGCACTTCTAATTCTGTGTTTGAATCTGCTTCCTAGAGGACTCAAACACATATATATCTACACACATGGTTGTATGTGTGTATATGTGGTCTGTGTGTGTGTTTAGGCTGTGCAAAAAACACAGCAGGAGAAGATTAAAGAATATGGGGGTCAGGGATCTAATTACGAATAGAGTGGTCAGGAAGGCCACATTAAGAAGGTAACCTTTGAGTATGTCGATAAAGACGTGAGGAGGGACTTGGTGAACACATTATGCAGTTGTATAGGGGAAGAACTTTCCAGACAGCACAAGAGAAAGAGCAAAGGCCCTAAGACAGGGCATGTCTACTAGGAGGTCAGTGTGGGTGGAGTGAAATGAACAAAAGGAAGTGAAGTAGGAGAGAAAGTTAAAGAGGGAAAGAGTTGGTGGGTGGCGGGGGGAGTGTGAACTCTACGGGGCCTTGTAGGCCATTGTCAGGGTTGGGAAGTAATGGGAGGGATTTAAGTAGAGGAGGGATTAATGGGTCGCTCTGGCTATTCTATTGAAAGCAGTCTACAGAAGAACAAGAGGGAAGCAGGAAGACCAGGCAGGACCAGAATTCTCAAACTGTGCACTGAAGTACCCCGTGGAACATCAGCAAACTCACAGGGGTGCCTCAGGATATTTTTTAAGTTTTTGATTTTAAAATTTTGATAATTAAAAAACACAGTGACGTCTGTCAGACACCATGTGAAATAGTAGCCTGAGGCAGTTTTCAGTTTCAATATTACATTGCTATGTCGCTATTATGACAATGTCATATCTCTACAGAGCCTTTGCTGTGATAAAAAGCAAGTACCATGTGAAAATCAGTGTGAAACAGAAAATGCAGAAGGTCGTGTCCAATCTGATTACAAGGTTTGAGAAGTTATGCAGTGCCCAATAAGTTTTAAGATGTTAAGACATAAATACTCATTAAGTTGTATGGACCTAACTACTTCCTACCTGGAAATGTTAGGTATTTCGTTTTTTTTTTTTTTTTTTGTGAGGAAGACCAGCCCTGAGCTAACATCCATACCAATCCTCCTCTATTTGCTGAGGAAGACCGGCCCTGAGCTAACATCTATTGCCAATCCTCCTCCTTTTTTTCCCTTTTTCTCCCCAAAGCCCCAGTACATAGTTGTATGTCATAGTTGCACATCCTTCTAGTTCCAGTATGTGGGTCACCACCTCAGCATGGCCGGACAAGCAGTGCGTCGCTGCGCGCCAGGGATCCGAACCCTGGGCCGCCAGTAGCAGAGCACATGCACTCAACCGCTAAGCCAGCCATGAAGAAAATTACTGAGGCGCTAAGTACACCTGAACTGAGAAAGTTTGGGAACTTCCGAGTTAGGAGGTTATACAATAATTCACATAAGAGATTATGGTGGCTTGGAATAACAGGCTGAGAGCGATGGAGGTGCTGAGAAATGGTCAGATTCTGCATATATTTTAAAGGTGCAGCCAACAGGGCTATTGGGAGTATGACAGAAGGAGAGCAACCAAGAAGGACTTCAGGGGTTTGACCTGAGTTGTCACTACCAGTTGGGGAGGAAGATCAGGATCACCCTTGGTCATATCCAGTTCGAGATGCTGAAGTAGACAAACAAGTGGAGTTCCTGAGAAGGCAGTTGACTATCCAAGTCTGCAGTTCAGGGGAGAGGTCTGGGCTGCAGAAAGGAGTGTGAAATCATCAGTTTGTGAGACTGGAGATCACCAGCAAATTAATGTCACTTCAGAGCACTACAACACATAATATTTCTAGTTCATATTTGTATCTATAATTGATATCATGGTACGTGGCACATAGGCAATTATTGAATATCTAAATACCTATTTTTTACAAGGGTAAAGCATGTACATAGCACAAAATTTTAGTAGATACAAGAGGGTATGCACTGAAAAGTTAGTCTTTATCCCACCCCTGACTCCTAGTTCCTCTGGTGACACCAGTGTTATCAGTGTGTATCCCCTGAGAAGTAATTCATGTACATTCAAGGGTATATGTGTGCGTATATGTCATAGTAAATCTTTTTACTCTTACAAAAGTGTGGTATCCAACACATACTCTTCTATACCCTACTTGGTTTCACTTAACAATATATACTCTGTGTCAGTACATATGAGCAGCTCTATTCATTTTTTACTGCTGCAGAATATTCCATTGTGTGGAGGCACCATAATTTATTTAATCAGCATCCTATTTATGAACATTTAGGACATTTGCAATTAGGTTGTTTCAATTGCAAACAGTGCTACGATGTGGATTCTTATTCACGTGTCTTTGAGCATATGCATAAGCACATTTATTCACAGTAAATCTCAATCAAAAGGTATCTCAGTTAAATATTATTAAATGTTTTAAGTTGACCTCTATAGAAGTTGTACCAATTTACACTTCACACAAACAAAATGTGAGAATGCTTGTTTCCCTGCATCATAGTCAACAAAGTGTGTTCAACCTTTGTTGCCAATCTGTTTAGTGGAAAACGGTATCTCACTGTATTTAATTTAATTTCTCCTATTATGAAAAAAAATGACCATATTTTCATTTATTTAAACTTTCCTAGGATACGTGGATGATTTCTAAACAATTTTAAGTAACTAAAGTTGACATGCTAGAGAAAGAATGCCAAATATTATTAGGTGTGCTTAAGTATTGAGGATGATGCTAGACCTCTGAAATCAAAATATTCTGACGGAATTTGTCTTGAAAGTGAAATAATTCACGTTCGACAACTCTTGTTAGATTGTCCTGTTAGTTATCCTAGCAACCGATCTGTTGGGTGACTGAATTCACTGTCTTGGGTTTGTTGTGTATGTGTGTTGTGCCCAGAGTTCATCATTGAATATGAAGATGCAATGCACGAGGCAGGGCTGTGGCATCACCAAACTGAAGTTTCCGGAACGCACACCACAGCCCAGCTGAAGCTGTCGCCTTATGTGAACTACTCCTTCCGAGTGATGGCAGTGAACAGCCTCGGGAGCAGCTTGCCCAGCGAGGCATCTGAACAGTATTTGACTAAAGCCGCAGGTAAAGCAGGATGTCCGTGATATGAAACAAAATCGAAAAGTTTTCCACCATTTGAAAAAGACCAAAACTTACACGTATGTGGCTGCTTACCTTTTAGAACCAGATAAAAATCCCACGGCTGTGGAAGGACTAGGATCAGAGCCTGATAATTTGGTAATTACATGGAAGGTGAGCTATGTATGAAGCCTTTAGCTTTCCTTGGTATATTTTACAGTGAAAAAATTGTTTTAAAATAATATTTGTATTAAAATTCCATTTCATCCATTTTGGGGGAAAAATATATATTATATATCTTTATTTAAGAGACAATATTACATAGTAGTTCAAAGCTTGATCCTTGGAGGCAAAATGAATGGGTGCAAATCCCAGCTTTGCCACTTACTCTGTGACTTTAAGCCAGTTGTTTAACGTCGCCATTATGTATCTGTATGATGGAAATAATAACAGGACCAACCTCAAGATTAGAGGAGTTAATGCATTATAAGGCACTAGAACAGTGCCTAGCACATATATGTGCTCAAAATATGCTAGCTAATATTATCATCATTATAGAGAACCATCTAGAAGACATTAATCCAAGCAGTCAACGTCTTCTTTTTTTTTGTTTCAGCTTATGTGTATTTTCTGGACTCGGAAAATTAACATACATTTACTTGTGTAATTTTAAAGCTTATTTTAGATAGATCCTTACATGCATACTTATATGCATACACATTTGTACATGCTTATATATAGACATACATGTAGAAACAAGATAGAAGGACAAGCCAACCTTTTTTTTGTTTGTTTTGTTTTGTTTTGTTGTGTGAGATCAGCCCTGTGCTAAGATCTGCCAATCCTCCTCTTTTTTTGCTGAGGAAGACTGGCCCTGGGCTAACATCCATGCCCATCCTCCTCTACTTTATATGGGACGCCACCACAGCATGGCTTGCCAAGCAGTGGGTCAGTGCGCGCCCGGGATCCGAACCGGCGAACCCCGGGCTGCCGCAGCGGAGCCTGCGCACTTAACCGCATGCGCCACTGGGCTGGCCCCCCAACCTTTTTTTTTTTACAAAGAAAAAAACAGTTCACAAGTTTCAGTCTCCAAGTAAAATAGACAATGATGTACTGTCACACAAACAGGAATATGTAAAAGAAACTGTATTACTGAAATGTTTGAAGTCACCCACCCTGACTGTGGAGCCAGAGTTTGAGAGGCTTATGTGGTGTTTACTACTTTGAGATAGAAATTAACAACCTTTGAAATGTTGATCCCAAACAAGCTTCGAATCTCATCACAAATGAAAAAAAGATAAAAGGTCCCTGGAGAAAATTGTTAATAGCTTGTATTGAAGTGTTTCAGTGCTCACTTTATTGAAGTCTGGGAATTGAGTTTGCTGTTCCAGTAAAAGGTTGTGCAGTCGATCTGTTTTTTCAGCTCTGATTATTTGACTTTTCTTGTAGCCCTTGAATGGTTTCGAATCTAATGGGCCAGGCCTTCAGTACAAAGTTAGCTGGCGCCAGAAAGACGGTGATGATGAATGGACATCTGTGGTTGTGGCCAATGTATCCAAGTATATTGTCTCGGGCACGCCGACTTTTGTTCCATACCTGATAAAAGTCCAGGCCCTGAATGATGTGGGGTCTGCTCCAGAGCCAGCTGTGGTCATGGGACATTCTGGAGAAGACCGTAAGTGTCTGATGCTGTTTTGTCTATACTTTTCTCCAGCAGAACAGACTTAATCAAGGTACAACCCAAGGCTATTTCCAGAGGTGCTTAGATTGGGAGGGCGGGAGGGAGGCAGCAATTATTTTGCTCAATGTTTCTGCATTTAAACAGCCTGCTATGTAGAAAATAGGTTCAGAATATTAAAGGTTATATTATTCTCAAAAATCAAATGAACAGAGATCAAAAAATCTACTCTCAGTCCTTGATAATTCACAGAATAGGGCTGGGGCATGCTTAAAGCCAAAATTATTAGACAGTGACATTTTTGAATGAAATTCAAAATAGCATTGATACTTCTGCCCCCCTTCTCTGTCTTTCCCTAGTCCCGATGGTGGCTCCTGGGAATGTGCGTGTGAACGTGGTGAACAGTACCTTAGCCGAGGTGCACTGGGACCCGGTACCTCTGAAGAGTATCCGGGGACACCTGCAAGGCTATCGGGCAAGTGAAGGGAGCCCTTTCGTGTCCTTTCCTTGGGACGGGACCCCAGCACATGCCAGATGCACTTCTCTTGGTTGCAGAGTTCCTCTGGTTTATCGCCTCAGGCAGGCCACAGCTAAAGCACCCCAACTAGAGCTGAATCAAAATCTCACTGCATCCAAAGTGAGGAAGAAATGTTCTCTCCATTTTTCCCGCAGATAATCTAGCATCCTGCCAACTAAACAATTAACAGATGTGCAAAATGGGGGAAATTAATGTGTAAAAAACTAGAATATAACAAAATGCATCTAGCTTTAAAGCAATACTTCTCACACGTGTTGGACACTCAAAATTATCCTGAAAATAATGTAGACTTTTTTTTAATAATTCAGATTGTAATTCAAGATCCTATAGTCCTAACAGGGTCAGCCTTATGAACAGCAATTATCTTTGTTCTTAGGAAGCATAGAAAGACTGATTCATAGAGATTTTTGACTGATAAGCTGTCAAAGAACTGTGGGTTTTTACACCCACAGTCACTACTTTGATTTGTTAACCCTGACTCCTAGAGGGCGCTTTTGACACTGCATCCTGTCAATTTTGTTTTTTTCTCTAACATTGCCAGATTCTCTATATATGTTGACTTCTCTCGAAAATGCCTTTAAACTCCTAAGAAGAATTTAAGAAGACTTAATAAACAACAGTTCTGGATTTTTGACCAAAGTTAATCAACACTTTGCTTATCCATCTCTCCAAAATCTGTCCTACAATTTAATACAAAAAAAAAAGTACTTTTAATTAGGCGATGCAGTTTGGCTTAGTGAGAGAGCCCCGGACTTGGAGTGGAGGGTCCACTGTGGCCTTAATAGCCCTGTGGCTTTGGGCAAATCACTCAGTAACCTGGGGGTTCATCTGTACTATAAATAATAAGAAAAATAATAAGAAAAGCTTCACTGTGGTTTTTAGGATTAAAGTAAATGATATATTTTACATGAAGTTGTATTAACTCTGGAAAAGTATATAAATATTAGGCAGTAATTTTTATTTTTAGAGGATTTTATATAAGTAAGACACTTAAATAGTTCTATTGTCTTCCATTTCCTATGTTCTGGAGAGAACTGTATGGGTGTCATGCCATTTCATTTATTTCGCTTATACTCCTCCCACAAAATAGTATAGCCCAGCTTCCTCACATATTCTTAATTTCCCTCATTATCTGTGGGCTTCTACTCTCTTGCCTCAGAATCAATATCTATCAGTTTTTCCAGTAATCTTCTTCTAAAATGCACCAAGGGAATTTTCTGGAAAATAAATAATAAAACTTTAATTTTATGAGTATGCGGAATCTTGTTTGCTCCCTTGTACGTCCCTGAATTTTGTTCTTGCTCTTTCAGATTTACTACTGGAAGGCACAGACTTCATCTAAAAGAAACAGGCGCCACATCGAGAAAAAGATCCTCACTTTCCAGGGCAGCAAGACTCACGGCATGTTGCCCGGGCTGGAGCCCTTTAGCCACTACACACTGAACGTCCGCGTGGTCAATGGGAAAGGAGAGGGCCCAGCCAGCCCCGATAGAGTCTTTAATACTCCAGAAGGAGGTATGGGGTGGACATGTTACCGCACCAGGTCCGTTTTTGCCCGCCACCCAGAAAGCCAATCACCGAGATGACGAGATTGCAGAGAGAGAGTTTAATCACAAGGCAGCCAAGTGAGGAAAACGGGAGAACAAGTCTCAAATCCGCCTCCCCGAAAATAGGGACTCAGGAGTATTTATGGGGAAGGGGGCAAGGTGGTCTGAAATGATTGGAGGTGAGGAGAGATGAGGTAGTTGATGATCTGCACAAGCACAGTCAGGCTTCATGTCTCTAGGACACATGTTCACAGAATGGCGGCATTAGCATGCCCTAAGGGTGGAGTTCCAACCTCTTGCTGTCAAAAGGGCCCAGTTGATGGGTTGGTGGTCTCAATCTGGCCTGAAGTAGACAAAGTGTTCAGTTCCTGAAAAAAATAGCTCAAACACCCATTACCGTGGTAACCCAGGCTCCAGGGAGATGTCATTTATAGGAACCTAGTGGGAGTCAGATAGCATATTGCCCAAACAGCACAGTTAACAATGAGTAAATTTATCATGCAGATTTAAGTCCTGCCTTCCATTCTGATAAGTTTCTAGGTAAGGCTATCCCCTCCTTCTTCCTGGTAGAGGGAAGATACCTTTACAAATGGAAATTTTCTTTACAAATGTAAATGTCTCCTATAAAGGGTAGCCAGAACTAAGAATGGGCTTAGCATGACCCACCCATGTACCCGGAGATGTCTACAGTAATGGCCTTTTCTGGGGCAGGCCTCCCATCCCAAACTCCTTTGGTCAGTTAGTGGGGGTGGGGGTCAAAATGTCATTCAGGCAGAGACATATTTTGAGTTGGCAAATTCCAATCCCCCATAGTTACTAGCTGCTTAATCATCAATGGCTGTTTGCCAGTTTCAGACATGTCTCTGAGATCCTAGGAACATATGGCACATCCTAAGAGGCTTTGCATGACAAAAGGGCCCCAAATAAGATATATTCTGGAAGCCAAATGTGATTTTCCCATGGATGAACACTGCGCGCACAAGGCTGGCAAAGTGTCAGTTCATATATGGTCTGAGGGTGTGTGGAAGGCTCCAGAACACAAAATGCTGCCCTAAAACCCCCTCTCTCGACTTAAAATTTTTCTCCACACTTAGTCACACTGTCAGAAACCTTGCCAATGTGATGTTTATTTGGATCATTAACTTGCTGACCTGAAGCAAGATGTGTAAATTCTCTAAGCCTCAGTTACGTCATCTGGAAAGCGTGAGAACTCATGTGATAACCTGAGAAAAACATCTGGAAAGGAAAATAATTCTCTACGTTGTAGTTTTCTTCTTTCTCAGTGCACTACATAGTTTATGCTAACGTTGAGCTGAGTTAGATGGTTGGAAGTCTTGACAAAAAGGGTTGGGAAGAGAAGGGAAAGGTCATCGCAAGTCTGGACCACTGCAAGGGGAGGAGGAAGGGAGGACCAAACATGGGTTGATGTCGGGGCTGGGGCAGGAGGAGTCTGAGCACAGGGACATGGGAGCCTAGTGGATGAGAGAGAGAGGGGCCATGGAGTAAGAAAGATGAGGAAGGATTTGCAAAGGCACTGAATGGGCTTTACCTATTGTGAACTTTGCCTCAAGCCAGTATTGAAAATGAGCCAGATGACTTCTATGGATTCCTTAGGTCTTTTACATAAAAGCAGTTCACAAACAAACCCTGTCCTGGCTCCTGGCTGAAGGGCTCGTGATCTTGGCAGCTGCCCTGCAGCCCCTAGGAGCCATCCTGTGTCCCAACTCCCATCTCATTATAATGGCTTGTCCTGGGTCCCATTGCTCCTTAGAGGTTAGGGGCTCTTTCCACTCGAGGCTTTCACTAGTGAGACCCCACAATGATCCTTTAGATGGTTCAGGGGAAAGTGTCATAGAAGAGATGAACAGAGGATTAAAGGATAAAGAAGAGAGGAAGTAGAATGTCCGAAGATACAAAGGTATGAAACAGCATGGCTCCTTCCGGGAACTGCAAGTTGTGTAGCCAGGAATGGTGAGAAAAGAGAGAAAGGTCAGCTCACCTAGGGAGGACCTACAGCATGGATGGTCTTAAGTGCTATGGATATTAACCTGTAAGCCAGAGGCTCTTAACCTGGGGACTGTAGTCTCAGGGGGTCAATGAATGAGTTTAAGGAGCTCCATGAACCCCCTAATATTGTATGAAAAATGTATGTATTTTTCTGGGGAGAGTTTATGGCTGTCATCAGATTCTCAAAAGGGTCTGTGAGCTCCAAAAGTTAAGAGCCACTGGTAGGTTTGGGGAAGCTTAGAATTATGTACCAGGACTGTTATAGGCCCAGGTAAAGACCATCAAGGGTCTGAGGTGGGGCGGTGGCAGAGAGGAGAGGAGGGAATGGATATGGTTGAGATGAACGAGGTGGAATTGACAGGATTTAGTGTCCTGAGAGATGGTGGAAATGGGGCAGTGGGAGAAATTCAGGTTGACTGCCTGGTTTCTGGCCAGCCTTGGTGGTCTAGTGGTGAAGATTAGGCACTCTCACTACCGTGGCCCAGGTTCGTTTCCCGGTCAGGGAACCACACCACCTGTCAGTCGGTTGTCATACCGTGGCAGGTGCATTTTGCTGTGATGCTGACAGACTAGGATGTGGCCGCCCACTTACGAAAAATAATTGGCTATGAAAAACCCTATGAATAGCAGCGAAGCATTGTCTGATACAGCACCCGAAGGTGAGAGGATGATGCAAAAAGACCAGGCAGCGTTCAGCTCTGCTCTACACTGGGTCGCTAGGAGTCAGAATTTGCTGGATGGCACTAACAACAACTCTGGTTTCTGGCTGGAGTGACAGGAGGGACAGTGGTGCTATTAATGGGTCTAGGGAATATGGTAGGTTGGGTAGAGGAGGTAACAATCATGAGGGAGAGAGCTGCCACCATCCATCATCCTCAAGAGGAAGTGAGTGAAAGAAGACTGGGCATGTTTCCTCTGGTAGTTGGCCAGCCTCTGCCATAGAGAATCTGACACCCCACAGGCCTTCCCCAGAGCAGGGGTTTGCCAGTCATCGGGGCTTTGGGGCTTTTGTGCATCACCTCGAGATTCTGGGCATCTGTCTGTCTGCTCTCCGGATAGGAACTCCTCTGCACCTGGGCAGGCTGGCTCATGCCCAGAGCACAGCAGACAGGGTGCTCTGACTGTTTGGAGACAGCTGGTTTGTTGGGGAAAACAGTCCTTAATAGCCCAGAACACAGCTGCTTCTACTAAGAGGTCTAGTTAGAATAGTTTCACTTAGTCACTAATTTCCTTTCATTAAGACACCATTCATGAAACAAATAAGTACTGTCACTTTTAAAAATATTGGTTTGGGGGCCGGCCTGGTGGCGTAGCAGTTAAGTGCACGTGCTCCGCTGCATGGCCTGGGGGTCACAGGTTCAGATCCCGGGTGCACACTGACGCACCGCTTGTGAAGCCATGCTATGGCGGCGTCCCGAAGTAGAGGAAGATGGGCAAAGATGTTAGCCCAGGGCTAATCTTCCTCAGCTAAAAGAGGAGGATTGGCAAGAGATGTTAGCTCAAGGCTAATCTTCCTCACACACACTATATATATATGTATATATATATATTGGTTTGGGTCCATATAAAGGCAAAATCTTTATGTATTTTGAGAGGATGGTTTTAATGAGTCTAAATGGAAATGGTGAGAAAAAGAGGAAAAGATTAGCCAAACGGGTCCCCGTCACAGGTTTCTGTTAATCTATTTTCAGCTGAATCAGGAGCAAGAATGAGTTACAGAAAACAAAAACGTTGATGAGTTGTGTGGACGTGGTGAAATATGTCATTTTAATACATTTTGAAACATTCAGAAACCTTTGCGTTGACTGTATGTTCTCACTGTAAGTCCCCAGTGCTCCATCATCTCTGAAGATTGTGAACCCCACACTAGACTCGCTCACTTTGGAATGGGATCCACCGAGCCGCCCGAATGGCATTTTGACCGAGTACACCTTAAAATATCAGCCCAGTAAGTTATTGGGAGAAGGGAAAGGGGAAACATGGTTTAAAAAAGGGAAAAAACTTAACTGGTATCTTAATATACAAACTGGTTATTTTTTTATAGCTGTAGAATGTATACTTATACCTTCAAGTGTTATTCCAGAAGGAACTTCAAATCATACTTTTTAAAGAAAAATGACATATATGCTATTGAAAATTAAGCAGTGTGTAGAACAAGGCAGACTTTTGAGTGTGAGGTGTAGGTGGGGCTATTGTTAGGTCAGGTAGGCATTATCTGTAAGTGGAGTATAGTAAAAGCAGCGGGGTTCCTCTGGCACAAGGGCTCTGAAGATGAAGTGTGGGGTCGTTTATCAATACATGACTCCATCTGCAAAAACACAGAGATAAGAAATGCAATTGTGATTCAACTATAAAAGTCCCCTAGCTAGAAGCCAATGGGTGAGAATACATTTCCCCTTGTTATGCCATATTATAGAAGCTATAAAAAGTTATCGGTTATGTCAGGCAAAGGGTGACTAGGATTACAAAAGCCAATGTAATCTAGGTTTAACATTTTTGATTGACACGTTTATTTGTAATAGTATTCTTATAGCAATTAATGGAGAATGCACTTGTTTATTATTTCTTATTGACAGTTAACAGCACACATGAATTAGGCCCTCTGGTAGATTTGAAAATTCCTGCCAACAAGACACGCTGGATTTTAAAAAATTTAAATTTCAGCACTCGGTATAAGTTTTATTTCTATGCACAAACATCAGCAGGATCAGGAAGTCAAATAACAGAGGAAGCGGTAACAACTGTGGATGAAGGTAAGATGGGTATGTATAAAATCCGTATAACTATAAGTATCCTGAGACAAAATCTTTAACCTAAGTTTATGCTTTCTCCTTCTTACCATGGAGCGTCCATCTTAACCAATTAATACAAACCCTTACTTGTAATTTCTCATTCTGATGTATATATAATCAATTATTTAATTCATATTAGAATAACAATTTGATATTTATTTTCCAAGTCTATGTGAAATTTTTAAACTTATATTAAAATATTGAGATGCGATTGGGAAATTGCAGTATTTTGCCACACTTGAATTTGAAGTTCAAGGCAATGATTTTTCCTATCTGCAAGTTAATATATATATATACACACACACATACATACACATACATATAATATACGTATATATTCACACACAGACATAGTTACCTATACACAAATAAATATATGTAATTCTAGTTCTGGTCTTGATTCACTGGAAAGTAATTTGCTGGTCCACGTACTGATTTAGGTTTTCTAGCAAGGAAATTGAAACAGTTATTAAATAGTACATTTATTTCATATTTGAGCATGGAACTTTGTATTTTGGTATGCCATCTGGTACAGAGAAAGCAAAGTAGCCCCATTACAGTATTGAGAAAAGGAATTCACACTTCCTTTCATGTTTTTAAAAATAATTTTGAAAAACTTTAGATTCAATGAAAACAATCAAATATATTATAAAAGATTTTCTGTTTTTGCATGTCTCTAAATTATAGAATTGCTTAAAGATTATTTATTTGATTATCTTCCATAGCATAAGAAATTGACATTTCTACCCAAAAAAAATTGGTTTGAAATATGCTAAGCCTTCTTATATAATAGGCAAGTATGAATAATGCACCTTAAGTAATGTTTGGATTTGATTGCTGGGTAAGTTTGGGAACACCAACCTGTCTTTGTCTCCTGTACCTGATGGGGTACACTTCACTCGTCTTGCATGCTTTAGCATTTTAATAAGTGTTTTTATATAGCTTTACATGCTCCTTGGTGTGTTACATCTAACTATATAGTGTCCTATTTCTGTTTCCCTTCATTAAAGCTGGTATTCTCCCACCTGATGTAGGTGCAGGCAAAGGTAAAATAATTCATCTGCATGACTTTATACATGTGTGCAATTTGCAATGTTAAACATGGGGAAGTGCAGCATGGGTTAAAAGAGAAAATAAAATGAGCTTTGAAACACCAAAAGAAAGAGAAGATCTTGGAAGATCTTGGCTTTAACATTAATGTCTAGTCTTTTTTTACAAATAGCCACACCTTGAATTCCCCTAAAACTTTTTCTCAAGACTTATCCCTGGTACAAATGCTAATCTTAGCTTTTAATGATATGATTGTGGCTGGGTCAGAAAGGACCAAAACTGTGGATTTGTCACAGATCCTCTATATGGCCATGCCATATTTTAGGGGTTCAAAAATATTAGTCCTGTGATGAAAACAGCCTGTGAGAAATCCTATCAACCGAGCTTCCTGTTCTAATCTAAAGTAGCTGTCCTCCTCACAGACGCAGTGTACACTCTGCTGGCATTACACTACACTGTCCATTTGGAATTTTGGCTTCGCAGTACCCTCCAACTGGCCCGAGGCTAAACATCCCCCCACTGGGATCCCCTGTGAGCAAGTCTTCCAGTTGACCTGCGTGCTCTACTCAGTTGTGTTCTTCTATCTTGTCTTCACCAAATGGCTCATGTCTCCTCCTCCTAGGTAATAGGCAGCAATCACAGTGGGTTACTTTTGTTCTCCTTTATTTCTCAAAGCTCTCTGGGTGAGAAAGATTTGTTGGGAGAATGGTGCTTGAATAAATTGTAGTAGTCTTCCACCTGAGACAATCCCAAAGACCCCCAATCTTTGACCCTTGGCTGTTGGTTGGTCTGTTAGCTTTTTAGAGAGCAGCGGAGTCCCAGCCACAGGGCGCTGTTGTCGTGTGCACTACGCCTGGCCAGGGGTTTTCATGGGCTTTGACAAACTAAATGAGTACAAATAGGAATGAAGAAAAAGAAGACTAAGAGAAATAAGTGCTTTGCCCAAAATTAATCAAATCGTGTGAGCTTAGGTCTGATACATATTTTCTGTTTTCTTAGAAGTCTGCTTGTATTCAGTCTTGGTAAATTATTCAATAACTCCCAGATCTACCTGATCTATACCAGGTAATAAATAACTCCCAGATCTATCTACCCATCTATCTACACCAGATAGATCTGAGAGTTATTGAATAAGAACTGTAGCCATTTTCAGTAATCTTAATAATGTTGTATATGTGTTTTTAGACTTGAAAGAACAAAGTTGTAAAAATTCAAAATCTCTACAATATTGTAGAAAGACGTAAACCTCTCTTTTATACAGATGCTTCTTTCCTGGGATAATTAGATATCAATTTAAATCCTGAGTCATTTTACAATAATTTACTGCTATGTCCCCCTAGTAATGGTTCTCTGAGGCATCCAGAGAAAGCCTGGCCCCCTCCTGCGCAGTGGACACGTCGCTGCGGCTCCGCCTGGAGTCGGGAGCAGAGCACTTGCCCTGCAACAGGGCTGCCTGTGAAGTGAGTCTGAGTTTCCCTTGACTTGTCTTGTTAGAAGAGGATATGCGTTCCACTGGAAAAAAATGTCACCTGCTGATTTTAATGAATTAAAACTAACTAAAAGAAATCTTTATTAAAATAGTTTAGGTTTTACCATTTAATGTGACTAAATTGAATTGTGAGTTACTTATGATTATAGAGCCAAGTGAAAATGGAGTGTTGGAAGGTTCAGGAAGCCCCCAATGTTGAAATCTGATGGATCGCGGATAAGAAGAGAAATAGTGTTTAAATTAAAAAAGAAAACTAAATCTAACCTTATTTTCTATATTGCTTCTTTTAATAGTGCGCCAGTAATTAAACATTGCTTGCATAAGAAGATGACATTTTACCATGATAAGACTTTAAACTGCTCAGGAATAATTTATTATCCTAGGTCTTCCTTCCTCAAAAATATTTCCTTTTTCAATCTAAGAATGACTTCTATCCTCTTCTCTATTTTCCTTCTCCATGCAGAGTTTAGATACTCGCTGAGAGAGAAGAAAAGTAAAAATGTTCCATGATCCTTCCAAACTTTAATGTTTTTATATATCTTTTATATTTTAATTTAAAACAGCATGAAAGAGAATAAATAAGAAATGGGTCCTTGAGAGAAAACATGTGTGATATCCTTAGCTATAGAAGCATCAGCTTCTAATGATTTTAATTCACTTCTGATCAAAGAGGAGAAAAGAGATGCATCTGAGTTTACATTTTTAAATTTTCTTACAGATTTTAAGAGATGTTAATGAAACTCAACCCTCAAGCTTTCAAATATATAATTACAAAAGAATTATTTAAACCACAAAGTAGAAGCCAGGCTAATTCAATTAGCTATATAATGCCATACTAACTCTTTTCCTTAATATTCTCCTGAATTTGAACAATTTGAGCATGGAAATACTCTTGAGATCTTCAGGAGTCACTTATTTTGATCTGTGTCCTTGTTTAGTTAAAGCCCCTTAGTATCTGTGTAAGATTTGTAGTTGTTTGGCTGCATTTGTTCAATTTCTGTGTCCCTTTAAATAGTTTCAGGGTCTGGGACTCTAGGAGATAGACCTGTGAAGGCATCTATAGAAATGAACCAAAAACTCGCAGATAATGGATTTGAGTTATGGTTGGAGTATTGCTGACGGATGGACACTGCTTTATCCATAGCATTTTACTTTCTCACCCTTGGGACCAGTCATGAGAACACTTTTGGGGGTGACGAGTTGAGGTAGGGGAATAGGGAGAAACTAACTGGTAAGACAGGAACTAAACCTGGTTCTTGACCTAATTAGCAGCCAACTGTGGTCAGCCAGTTAGGACTGAGCAGAGGAGAGCACTGAGGAGCTGATGAGGAATCCTCTGTGGTCAGATTCTCACTGTATAATTATACCAGAGTTGGTCCCGCCACTGCCAATTAGCTTAAGAAACAAGGAAAAGCTAAAGAACTAGTAAATAAAAATCAGATTTAAAGTTCACAACTTTATTTGGCCTGAACCAAAAAAAAAAGACTGTATAGAAGGTTCACTCAGTTCAACAACTAACGTCTATCTGACACGTAAAACGCACCAGCCTTTTTTAAGGCACTGTGTGTCAAAATAGTAAGATAGATGCTGTCTTTGATATGCTTAAAATCTGGCAGGTAAGACCAACACATAAAAAAGAAAAAAATAGATGCTGAACTAGTAATTTGAACAAAAAGTATCTGAGCATAGAGGAATGAACCATTTATTTTGCCAGACAGTCAGGAAAAGCTTCACAAAGAAAGCAATATGGAACTGGGCCTTGAAGGACAAATAGAATTTTGGCAGATGAGTTAGGGACTGGGTGTGTGTCAGTTCTTGGCAGGGGGCATAAGCAAAAGCACAGGGTTTCAAAACTCACAGAACATTTGGGTTATACCCAGCAGTCCAGTTTGTCTGAAATGAAGAGTGTATGGAAAAGAGAACCTGAGATATGACTGAAGAGGTAGGTGGGGCCAGATGTGAGTGGTCCTTAGAGGCCATGAGTGCCCTGCTAAGGAATTTGTGTTTACCTGTGGGCAGAAATCAGCCATCCACATTTTAAACAGGGAAGTGAAGGATCAGATAGGTAGTTTAGGAAGCTAAAATGGAGGTAACTACACTGGTGGGATCTACCAAGAAAGACTTAGAGTAGGGAGAGGGACGCGAGGCAGACTGCTGAGAAAGCCCTGATGAGAAACCACACTAGCATGGGCCAGGAAATTGGCCCGTTGTCTGACACGTCATAGATGCTCAGTGAGTATTTGTTCAGTAAGAAAGTGGTTGAGTGGGGAGTAAAAGCAAGGCGAGTTAGAATTCTCTATGATAAAAGTGGCTAAGCAGCATAACCTTAGGAAATTGCAATATCTTCTCTAGTATTTAAGAATAAGCTAAATGCTCTTCTGTTGGAAGTATTTCACCGTGGTTCTCCCCTGAACATCTTCCATAATTACATCAAGACTAAATTCCTCAGTTCCATGATTCCAAAACTTTTTAAAGAAAATTAATATTTTGCCTGGGTTCTCTGCCACTGATGTTTTACACCCACGTTCATTTTTACTGTCTCTATTGATTGATCATATTCCTATCATTATCTATTCCTTTGAGAGGAAATCTCAGACCTAAAATCACTTAGGTCCACAGAAGGACTCTACATAGTTCCAAAATTGGTTTTGCTCTTTATTATTTCCTACCCTTAGCACAGAAGAGCACACGATATACATCTGATGGTGAATTATATCTCAGAGGTCAAGTGCATTATTTAATTTCTTTTTTTTTTTTAATTATTTGTTTATTGCAGTAACATTGGTTTATAACATTGTAAAAATTTCAGATGTACATCATTATACTTCTATTTCTGCATAGATTACATCATGTTCACCACCAAAATACTAATTACAACCCATCACCACACACATGTACCAAATTATCCCTTTCACCCTCCTCCCTCCCCCCTTCCCCTCTGGTAACCGCCAATCCAATCTCTGTCTCTATGTGTTTGTTTATTGTTGTTATTATCTACTACTTAATGAAGGAAATCATACAGTATTTGACCTTCTCCCTCTGACTTATTTCACTTTGCATTATACCCTCAATGTCCATCCATGTTGTCACAAATGGCTGGATTTCATCGTTTCTTATGGCTGAGTAGTATTCCATTGTGTATATATACCACATCTTCTTTATCCATTCGTCCCTTGATGGGCACTTAGGTTGCTTCAGGTCTTGGCTATTGTGAATAACGCTGCAATGAACACAGGGGTGCATGTACCTTTACAAATTGGTGTTTTCAAGTTCTTTGGATAAATACCCAACAGTGGAATAGCTGGATCATATGGTAGTTCTATCCTTGCTTTTTTGAGGAATCTCCATACTGTTTTCCATAGTGGCTGCACCAGTTTGCACTCCCACCAGCAGGGTATGAGAGTTCCCTTCTCTCCACATCCTCTCCGACACATGTTGTTTCCTGTCTTGTTAATTATAGCCATTCTGACGGGCGTGAGGTGATATCTCATTGTAGTTTTGATTTGCATTTCCCTGATAGTGATTTTGAACATCTTCTCATGTGTCTGTTGGCCATCTGTATATCTTCTTTGGAGAAATGTCTGTTCAGGTCTTTTGCCCATTTTTTAATTAGGTTGTTAGTTTTTTTGTTGTTGAGATGCATGAGTTCTTTATATGTTTGGAGATTAAGCCCTTATCAGATGTATGGTTTGCAAATATCTTCTCCCAATTGTTAGGTTGTCTTTTCGTTTTGTTGATGGTTTCCTTTGCTGTACAGAAGCTTTTTAGTTTGATGTCCCATTTGTTTATTTTTTCTATTGTTTCTCTTTCCCGGTCAGACATGGTGCTTGAAAAGATGTTGCTAAGACCGATGTCGAAGAGCGTACTGCCTATGTTTTCTTCTAGAAGTTTCATAGTTTCAGGTCTTACATTCAAGTCTTTAATCCATTTGGAGTTAATTTTTGTGTATGCTGTAAGGTAAGGGTCTACTTTCATTTTTTTGCATGTGGCTATCCAGTTTTCCCAACACCATTTGTTGAAGAGACTTTCTTTTCCCCATTGTATGTTCTTGGCTCCTTTTTCAAAGATTAGCTGTCCATAGATGTGTGGGTTTATTTCTGGGCTTTCGATTCTATTCCATTGATCTGTGTGTCTGTTTTTCTGCCAGTACCATGCTGTTTTGCTTACTATAGGTTTGTAGTATATTTTGAAATCAGGGAGTGTGATACCTCCAGCTTTGTTCTTTTTTCTCAGGATTCCTTTAGCTATTCGGGGTCTTTTGTTGTTCCATATAAATTTTAGGATTCTTTGTTCTATTTCTGTGAAAAATGTTGTTGGAACTTTGATAGGGATTGCATTGAATCTATAGATGGCTTTAGGAAGTATGGACATCTTAACTTTGTTAATTCTTCCAATCCAAGAGCACGGAATATCTTTCCATTTCTTTGTGTCTTCTTCAATTTCTTTCAGAAATGTTTTATAGTTTTCGGTGTATAGATCTTTCACCTCTTTGGTTAAGTTTATTCCTAGGTATTTTATTCTTTTTGTTGCAATTGTAAATGGGATTGTATTCTTAATTTCTCTTTCTGCTACTTCGTTCTTAGTGTACAGAAATGCAACTGATTTTTGTATGTTGATTTTGTATCCTGCAACTTTACCATATTCGTTTATTACTTCTAAAAGTTTTCTGGTGGATTCTTTAGGGTTTTCTATATATAAAATCATGTCATCTGCAAATAGTGAGAGTTTCACTTCTTCCTTTCCAATTTGGATCCCTTTTATTTCTTTCTCTTGCCTGATTGCTCTGGCTAGGACTTCCAGTACTATGTTAAATAGGAGTGGTGAGAGTGGGCATCCTTGTCTGGTTCCTGTTCTTAGAGGGATAGCTTTCAGTTTTTCACCATTGAGGATGATATTAGCTGTGGGTTTCTCATATATGGTCTTTATTATGTTGAGGTACTTTCCTTCTATACCCATTTTATTCAGAGTTTTTATCATAAATGGATGCTGTATCTTGTCAAATGCTTTCTCTGCATCTATTGAGATGATCATGTGATTTTTATTCTTCATTTTATTAATGTGGTGTATTACGTTGATTGATTTGCGAATGTTAAACCATCCCTGCATACCTGGAATAAATCCCACTTGATCATGGTGTATAATCTTTTTAACGTATTGTTGTATGCGATTCGATAGTATTTTGTTGAGGATTTTTGCCTCGATGTTCATCAGTGATATTGGCCTGTAATTTTCTTTTTTTGTATTGTCCTTGTCTGGTTTTGGTATCAGGGTAATGTCAGCCTCATAGAATGAGTTAGGGAGCTTCCCCTCCTCCTCAATTTTTTTGGAAGAGTTTGAGAAGGATAGGTATTAAGTCTTCTTTGAATGTTTGGTAGAATTCACCAGGGAAGCCGTCTGGTCCTGGACTTTTATTTTTGAGGAGGTTTTTGATTACTGTTTCGATCTCCTTACTGGTGATTGGTCTATTCAAATTCTCTACTTCTTCTTGATCTAGTTTTGGAAGGTTGTATGATTCTAAGAATTTATCCATTTCTTCCAGATTGTCGAATTGGTTGGCATATAGCTTTTCGTAGTATTCTCTTATAATCTTTTGTATTTCTGAGGTGTCTGTTGTAACCTCTCCTCTTTCATTTCTGATTTTACTTATTTGTGCCTTCTCTCTTTTTTTCTTGGTGAGTCTAGCTAAAGATTTGTCAATTTTGTTGATCTTTTCAAAGAACCAGCTCTTGGTTTTATTAATTTTTTCTATTGTTTTTTTGGTCTCTATTTCATTTATTTCTGCTCTGATTTTTATGATTTCCCTTCTACTGATTTTGGGCTTTGTTTGTTCTTCTTTTTCCAGTTCCTTTAGGTGCATTGTTAGATTGTTTATTTGAGATTTTTCTTGTTTGTTGAGACAGGCCTGTATTGCTATAAACTTCCCTCTTAGAACCGCTTTTGCTGTATCCCATAAGTTCTGGCATGTTGTATTTTCATTTTCATTTGTCTCCAGGTATTTTTTGATTTCTTCTTTGATTTCTTCGTTGACCCAATCATCGTTCAGTAGCGTTTTGTTTAATCTCCACGTATTTGTGGCTTTTCTGATTTTCTTCCTATAGTTGATTTCTAGTTTCATACCGTTGTGGTCAGAAAAGATGCTTGGTATTATTTCAATCTTCTTAAATTTATGGAAACTTGTTTTGTGGCCTAATATGTGATCAATCCTGGAGAATGTTCCATGTGCATTTGAAAAGAACATGTATTCTTCGGTTTTCGGATGGAATGCTCTGTATATATCTACTAGGTCCATCTGTTCTAGTGTGTCGTTTAAGGCCAATGTTTCCTTATTGATCTTCTGTTTGGATGATCTATCCGTTGGTGTAAGTGGAGTGTTAAAGTCCCCTACTATTATTGTGTTCCTGTCTATTTCTGTTTTTATGTCTGTTAATAATTGCTTTATATATTTAGGTGCACCTACATTGGGTGCGTAGATATTTACAAGTGTTATATCCTCTTGTTGGATTGTTCCCTTGATCATTATGTAATGCCCTTCTTTGTCTCTTTTTACAGTTTTTCTTTTAAAGTCTATTTTGTCTGATATGAGTACTGCTACCCCAGCTTTCTTTTCATTGCCATTTGCGTGGAGTATCTTTTTCCATCCCTTCACTTTCAGTTTGTGAGTGTCTTTAGGTCCAAAGTATGTCTCTTGTATGCAGCATATATATGGGTCTTGTTTTTTTATCCAATCAGCCACCCTATGCCTTTTAATTGGAGCATTTAGTCCATTGACGTTTAAAGTAGCTATTGATAAGTATGTACTTATTGCCATTTTTTAACTTTTTTTTTTTCTCAGTGTTTTATTAGTCCTTCTCTGTTCCTTTCTTCTTCTATACAGAATTGATGGTCACTTTAGTTTGACCTCTGTCTGAAAGCTGTACTCTTTAACTCCCCTCCTGCCTCCTTTTATGTTTTTGATATCATATCTAACCTCTTTTTTGTGCATTTGTAGCCATTACGTTCTTATCCTGGAAATAGATTATGTTTCCTATTTGTGGTCTTCTCTTTTCCCCTTAAATCAGTCCCCTTAACATTTCTTATAGCACTGGTTTCTTGGTGACAAACTCCTTTAATTTTTGCTTGTCTGGGAAATTTTTTCTCTCTCCTTCCATTTTGAATGATAACCTTGCTGGGTAGAGTATTCTTGGCTGTAAGTTTTTTCCTTTTAGCACTTTAAATATATCTTGCCATTCTCTTCTAGCCTGTAAGGTTTCTGCTGAGAAGTCAGCTGATAGCCTTATGGGGTTTCCTTTGTATGTAACTTGACCTTCTCTTGCGGCTTTTAGGATTCTCTCTTTATCTTTAATTCTGGACATTTTGATTATGATGTGTCTTGGTGTGGGCCTCTTTAGGTTTATCTTATTTGGGGCTCCCTGTGCTTCCTGTACCTGGATGTCTGTTTCCCTCCTTAGGTTAGGGAAGTTTTCATCTATTATTTCTTGAAATAGATTCTCTGCCCCCTTGTCTCACTCTACTCCTTCCAGGACACCTGTAACATGGATGTTAGTGCGCTTCATGTTGTCCCAGAGGTCCCTTAGACTGTCCTCACTCTTTTTAATTCTTTTCTCTTTTACCTGTTCACCTTGGGTAATTTCTTCTAGTCTTTCGTCCAGCTCACAGATCCGTTCTTCTGTATCCTCTACTCTGCTTTTGAGTCCCTCTAATGAATTTTTCATTTCCAGTATTGTATTCTTCATTTCTGATTGGTTCTTTTTTATATCTTCCATTTCTTTGTTGACATTCTCACTGAGTTCATCTATTCTTCTCCCCAGATCAGTGAGCATCCTTAACACTCTTAGTTTGAACTCTCTGTCAGGTAGGTTGCTCATTTCTGTTTCACTTAGTTCCTTTTCTGGGGTTTTGTCCTGTTCCTTACTTGGAATGTATTCTTTTGCCTCCTCATTTTGCCTCTTTCCCTGTGCTTGTGTCTATGTATTGGGTAGGTCAACTACGTCTCCTGCTCTTGGATAGGTGACCTTATGTAAGTGATGCCTTAGGAGGCTTCCAGTGTGCTTCCCTCAGTTCTCAGTGTTCCAGGGGTGACCCCTATGTGGGCTAAGTGTGTCCTTCTGTTGTGGCCTGTTTGCTCTCCCTGTAGGTGCCCAGGGAGGCCGAGTTATGCTCCTGGCCAGCTATTGCAATGCTCAGCTGCTTATAGTTGTTGTGGGCCCTTCAGTCTCTTTATCAGGTGTGGGGAGCCCCAGCATAGTTGGCTGCAAGTTCTAATACCACATTTGTGTTGCAGTATTTCTTTTAAGTGAGTAGGCCCCCAGCGTGGCAGGTTGTTAGGCTCAGGGCCTTACAATTGCTGTAAGCCTCTAGCCTATTAGGTCTCTTGTCAGCTCTCTGAGGATTGCAGCTGGGTGGGGCTGGCCTCAGGCATGGGAGCACCCAATTGTTTCAGGCTTTGGAAGGTGGGGCAAACCCCCTATGTGGGTCTTTGAGAAACACAAGTGTTCTGTAGCTGACAAGCCCTGCCGCCCACGGTCCACACACACAGTCAACACAGTCCTGCCCCGTGTGAGTGCCCCGACCTCCCGAAGCAGACCCAGTCTCTCCACGGCGGGAGCCCCACACACTCCACCACCACCCCACACTCTCCACCGGCTCCTTGTGCACGCCCTGCCCCGCTAAACTCGGCTCAGTTGCCAGGCTGCAGAGAATCCAGTCACCAATCTATGCAGGCCCACAAGTTGCCCGAGGGCTTGTTGTTGGGTGGGGCCAGTCTCTAGGGTGGGCTGCCCGCCCTGGATTAAATCGGTGCTCTAGCGGGTGGAGGAGACCCTGGGCTAGCAGGCCCCAGGGAGAACTCCAATGGCGTCTGTGTCAGCACGCCCGCACCAGGCCACAACAATGGCCACCGCCAATGTCCCAGTCCCTGGAGAGGTCTCACCTCTCACCAAGGTGCACACAGGGCCTATTAGGTGAGTCTCTTTTCACCACAGCACTGTGCACCTTTCTTTCTGGTGATTTTAGGATGCTTTCTGAAACGGGTGAGTTTGCGCGCCGGCTCTTTAAGAGCCGGTTTTAGTTTCTTTGTGAACCGGGTTTTCTGGGGGTACTCCCCAATGTTTTAGTGGCAGGCACAGTCAGATATTATGCCGCTGGTGTCGATTGTGCTGGGTCCACAAAATGCCCCCCAGCGGGGGCGCTCCCTGGCTCAGGGCCCCGCGCCTCCAGGGAGGGCTGTGTACCTGTGAGCTGCTCCCGGCGGCCGTGAAGCTGGCGGCTTGTGAAGGCGGCGTTTTTCCTCTCCAGAAGGGAGTCTCTGCCTCTTCCACCTCAGTTAGGATTGTCCGTTGTTGCAGGAGTTCCTCTCATCCAGTTTTCAGTTCTGTCTCAGGGGTAATTTTTCCACAAGTAGTTGTAAATTGGCTGTGTTCGCGGGAGGAGGTGAGTTCCGAGTCTGCTTACGCCGCCATCTTGAGTTTCTATTTAATTTCTTTAATATACTTTTTGGTCCTAAGAAGTACTGTTTCATTAAATTTGTTTCAGTAGAGGCTTTTAGCTTCTAAATTATATAACAGAATTTGGAACTTAATTTTAGAATCTGAGTAGACCCATTGACTCTTTCTGATGTACTATCCTAGGACATTTTCTCTGTGATAATAAATTGATCTTATCATTTCTTAACTACCCAAGTTAATATATCTGTAAATATGTCCTTTGTAGTTTAGGCAATGGTGGTAAGGCTGATAGAATTGTCAGCCTCAGATAGCCAAATAATATCTTTTAATGACTGTAGATGTCATCTGTACTCAGTAGCAAGTATCATATAGTCTCCATAATTTGGTGTTTTAAGAAGCTATTTAGGTTGCACTGTGATTTTTCAGAATATGGTATGTAACAAACGCTTAGCAGGTAAAACTGTCTTGCTCTCTGGGGTGTGTCAAGTGAAATAGTTCTTATCCCTTTTATTTCTTCTTTCTTAACTTCTGATAAAAGTGTGTTTTGCAATTCTTTTTGCAGATTTTCTTCCAGGTACCCTAACCATCCAACATTCCCTAAAGTAGGTATTCCTCACCTGGGGTCCGTGAACTCCCCAGAGGTAGATTCTTAAAGAAGTTTGTGACTCAAAACAGGTCAAAAGCCACTATTCTAAGGAGCATCCTTTCTCACTCCAATACAAATTCTTTAACGACCCACACTGAGATGATAAATAGAATTGAGAAGCAGCCACCCAGTATTGGGTTTTACCTTGCAGTCTCTGATATTCAGTGACCTCTGACCCCAGCATTGCCCTGCCCCATCACATCAATAAATGAAGACTCCGATGTTTCCTGGGATTATATCTAATGGACAACAGTTCACATTGTTCAGGAGCCATATAATAGAACTCATAAGTTTTAATATTGTGCATCATTATTTCTGATTATTAATTTATTTCATAATGCTATAGTTTAATAAATGAAAAACCTTTCTGTAATGAAAGTGAAGTATGAGCAAACCCTAAATTTCAGCAATAAATTCTAATTTAATTTTATTTGCACAATTTCAGAGTACTTAAACTTATTTTGTATATGTGTGTGTGGTGCTGCAATTTGATTGTTTGTTTGTTTTATTCTTCTGTTGTATATTTATTTCAAGCAGTAAACCCCAGAATTGGCAAACTTACTGCCACAGCTGCTGAGACCTGTGCCCATATCTGTTGGGAATATGAGGGACCAGAGCATGTGAACTTGTATGTTGAATATGGTATAGCTGGCAGTAAGAAATAATTTCATTACCCAGTTTTTAATTTGGGGGCTATATTTTAAGAGATTAAGAACATTTTTAAGGATTTAATACTATAGATCAGGGCGGGCCCTGTGGCTTGGTGGTTAAGTGCGCGCGCTGCGATGCTGGAGGCCCGGGTTCTGATCCCGGGCGCGCATCGAGGCACCACTTCTCCGTCCATCCTGAGGCCGAGTCCCACATACAGCAACTAGAAGGATGTGCAGCTGTGACATACAACTATCTACTGGGGCTTTGGGGGGAAAAAAATAAAATAAATAAAATCTTTAAAAAAAAAAAAAAACTATAGATCACCTTGAAAAATAACTTGATCCAATTAAACGAATCAAATTTATCTGAAAAAAATAATATGAACCATCAACCTATATATTTTTTTCATATAATCTCTTTTTTTCATGTTATTAAAAACAAGGGACATAGTAAGTTCCATTGCATATGTTTGTTCAAATTGGATCTTGAAGTAGCAGAAATCAAACTGACTTAAAAGCAGTCATTTTGTCCATACTACCCAACAGAATTTTATTAGAAATTGCAGAAAATTAACACTTATATATCAGTGTTTAATGTATTCGTAGGTCAGTCACTCTCCTGACATCCTGGGCACATCTACCAGGATATGGAGCAGCTTTAATTTTCAGCGTTTTATGAAAACGCAGTGCCACCTCCTTAATGCAGTGTGCTCTGCACGTAATAAGCTGAGTGGCCAGTGAGTGTTTGTAACAAAGTGTTGAATGTAGTCCAATGTCTGTTTAGGCCTTTATCATGCAAATAAATATTTTTAGAAATAACTATTCTTTTAGGAAAATCATTACTCGGGACAGCTTGAATCTATAACTTGGATAAATTTAATAAAGGCATTTAAGTTTACCAAAAGATTCATCTTGTGAATCTTAAAAAACAATTCTTCCCATAGTTAGCTTAAGCTATTTAGTGTATAAAAGTTCTTTTTATAAACATCATTTAGAGAAACTCAATAGTTTCATAAGGCAAGGTGCAGATATAGAAGCTTCCTTTGTATGTAAAAGATTTCATACAATGGGAATATATGCATTCTGGATATCCAGTCAATATTTCTTTGAGGACATTTTCATGTAGTTCTTCATTTTAACTGATTTTTTGACATGACTAGGTTTATAATAATCTAAAATGGTAAACCTAAGCATCCTAGATTTTGTCTTTAGCTTATAAAGAATTTTCCTTTCATGAAGCATTAAGTGACTTCTAGTCCCTTAAAATATTCAAATTTGTTGTTTTGGCAAAATTTCCATAGGCAAAGAAGAATGGAGGAGAGAGATTATAAATGGTTCTCAGAGCTTCTTTGGGTTAAAGGGTCTAATGCCAGGAACAGAATACAAAGTTGGAGTTGGTGCTGAGGGAGACTCTGGTTTTGTGAGTTCAGAAGATGTGTTTGAGACAGATGAGGCGCACATCATACTGCTTCTGGCTCGTGCTCCAGTTGGCGATGGGGGCTCGTGGAGCTGTGTTATGGGTAGGACCCTGAATGTCTTTCTGTGCGGCCCAGTTGGGTTGGAATTTGGGTTTTTAGTTGTCTTTGGCTCTTTATATCAAATGAATTACAGAATTGAGCAGATCCTCTTTTAATCACGTTATTGCCAAAAACCATTACAAAAACAGAGGTAAATATGATTCTTTACTTACGTTATTTTGGTAATTCAATTTTTCACATCATTTACATGCATAAACTTTCCCTCAGAGTTAGAATGGAAATTCTGAAAGGCTGTTGAAGCTGAAAGTCACCATTTTTTATGTCAAAATGGACTATAACCCAGCAGAACCCTGCAGTTTGTTTAGACAACTGATGTAAATATTATTAAATTTGTATAGAACAGGAAATTATTCAGTTCATGTATTTCATTGTTATCACCCCAAATTTGACTGCCTGTATGTATTTTAGTTATTTCAACATTATCAAAACACACAATAATTAAAGTTTCTAAAATAAAGAAAAATCTTCATGTAAGATATAAGAATATTCATATTTACTCACAAGATGGAAAGCAATCCATGCTTACTTAAATTTAAAGAAGGTTTGTGTGGAGCATGTTCATTTTGTGATGCATACATCCATGTTATTTCAGTCACTTCAAGCATTCTTGAGGAAATATTGCATTTCCTGTAGAGCCCATAGGCAAAATGTATTTTGTGTGTCTTTCATTACCCAAGCTTTATGATTTTTAAAGTCATTTCTTATAATTTAGAAAATACACAATCATGAATGGTTTTAGAAAAAGAAAGAAACCAAAGGTAATGTTCAATAACTTATTAAACTACATTTTTAAAGTATTCATGTGCTAAAATCATAATGCTTAAAGAAATAAATGTTTTTTTCTGTTTGTCTGTTGTTTGTATTTTCATATCCACTTGTGTAGAGAGTTCTAGGAAAATACGTATTAAATCAATTCACGGTTAGTATTGCAAGGTGTTTGTCTTTATCAATAGCATTTAATTTCAAAATACTAAAAGTTCAAGTAGATATTCTATCCCTTTACAGCTAGAATGCTAATGATAGTAACAGCACTAGCATTTAATCAGCTCTAATCTATACCAGGCGAATGGTTTTCACAGCTTTTCTTATTCAGTCCTTACAATAATCCTATAAAGTAGGCGGTGTTATTACCCACCCACATGTCATGTCAATGACGTGTAGTGAGAGGTGGAGTCCCTGCCCTGTCACCCAGCTAGAACATGGGAGAGCTGGGTTAGAGGCTCAGCCTTCCCACACTGGAGGAGAGGCTCTCACTACACCCACCATGCAGGGTCACAGAGGGGAACAGGTTGTCTCAGAAATGACGCTTCATTTAGCACTTGGTACGTCTATCCAGCTATTCTGGACCCCTAACAGCCCCAGTGTATTCCCAGCTTGCAGATCTAGCTAGAATTAGATTCTTCCCGCAAAATCAAATTGTGGCATTTTTTGTCCTTTTATAAGACAGAAGGCAAACCCTTTAGGAAAAATTTGTTTCTTCAGTGTTACTATCCCTACAATTCCAGCTGTAGCTGGCAGGTAGTTCAAGGTGAGCAATCGTAATGAGTGGACCATTTCTGTGTGCCAGCGATGGAGAAATAGGACAAGGCCACACCAGTTATTGTCACCTTTTACATATACATGTAACCATTAAAAAGAGTAAATATTGATTAAACCCTAGTGACCTGAGTTAACATATTACTTCTAGGAGCAAATACTGTTAATCCAACTTCCTTGTTCTTCCAGTTTCCATGTTCTGCCCTTTAGGGCTACAGGATCAACTCCAGGGTGAAAGCATTATCACTACTGCTCTCGCTTCTCCCCTTCTCCACGCTAGGTTTTGAGATGTTTATGTCAGTACTTGGCATGGAAGCATACCATCCTGGCTAATTTTTTAACTCTGCATTAATGAGCTGCTTCTCTCTGAATTCTGCTAATTTCAAGAACCTAGACTCTACTTTCATTTGTGCTTGTTTCATGAATCTTCTTAACATGACACCATCTCTGCCTTTTATGGTCCGGATTTTTAAGATATATTTCTTAATTTTTTCCTATGGCACAAACTGAAAAACACATCAAACACGACTGCAGGTGGTGTCGTGATGCTGTGCTTCCTACTCACGCTCCTGTTAGGACCCCACCTCCTCTTCTTCCCCTCAGTTACCATGTCTCTCCTCTCGTATCACAAAGGATTTAAAGCAAATTTGCTTTTACTGGGCCCAACAGGTTTTTTGGTTTTGTTTTGTCAACTGCCTCCAAACTTTGGCCAAGGTAATTTTTTCCCCTTTCTATACATTTCTATTTTAACAGAACATTTTTATACGTAGTGGATTCTTCGTAAATAGCCATTTTTCTCACCCTGTCTCTTCCATGTTTATTCTAAGTACTCAAGAGCATTCTCCCTGAGACCTCCTGCTGCAGAACACAGGTTGCCCACGAGACAACAGACAGTGTGACAGCGGAAGACTGTTGTTAAAACTAACTTCTAGGAAGCAAAGCACATTTCATTCCTCTGGCTTGGTTTCTTTTTTCATATTCTTTATGTTTGTCTGTTTGTTTAATTTATTGCTTTATGGGTTACTCAAGTAACACATGAATATAATTTTATTGCAAAAGTTTTAGATAGTGAAAATCCTCTTTCACTCTCCTGCCCAATCCTACTAATACCCACCCATTAAAGCTCAGATTCAAGAAGAAAAAGGCCCTCAGGCTTCAATCTGTGTGTGTGATGCACAATGGTGGCCATGACTTGGGTTTGTATGTGTGTCTAGTTAAGATGATTTTAGAGTGTCCTGGAAAGACTTGAAGCCTCTTATAGTCATTCTGGGCTTTAGATCCCTTTTTATGTGGATGGGAAGTCAAAAGTTACTTTCACTTACTAAGTTTTTGTTTTAGATCAACTTCTGGTGCACTTGTGTGTGTGTTTTGTGTGTGTGTGTGAGCATGCACAGATATGTACCTAACATGTTGTGTCTGCCTAATCTTAAATAATGGGGCAGTAGAATATTTGATACTTTTTTCTTTAGACTTGAGGCAAAAATTCAAAGTCAATTTAGATGTTTCTTTATCAACCTTCAAAGAAACATTTCCACTTTTTGCATAGTAACAAGCTGCCAGCTGGCAGTTCAATTTGGACAGTCACTATCTTTACAAGACAATGTCTGTGCTAGTATTTGAGTATCTTATTGCATTTTGCCCTTATCAGTTGCATCTAAGTAGGTGAAAAATGTAAATGCAGATACTATTTATGACAAGGTATAAATCATCAGGCATACTAAAAACAAGGACTCTTTGGCTTCAATCAAATGCTCCATAGACTTACACCACTTGATTTTTTATTCAGTTTGGAAGAAAAAGCACATGATCAAAGACCATGTGTGAATTGACAGAAATATATTGCCAAAGAGTATGTAATGATGGACTTTTAAAATATTTTTCCCTGTCTCAGAATGGAAAGTCCCTATAACATTTTATTCTTTGTAAAGACTTCTGCAGATTTGATGTCTGGACTTGTCTTCAGGAGTGCATTATAGCAGTAGAGCATAATGGCCAGTACCATGTTCTCTGGGGTCAGGCAGACATGGGTCAAACTCCAACTCTTGGGCAAGTTCTTTACCCTCTCTGGGCATGAGTTTATTCCTCATGCCTACCTCAAGGACTGTTGTGAAGATTAAATGAGATTTTGCTCTCAGCACAGTGCCTAGCATATAGTAAGAGTTACAAAATGTTAACTCTCGTTATATGACTGTCTTCATCTTCATCATCCTCATGATGATTATGGTCTGTGTATAGAGGGGAACACTGCCTATACTCGTGCTTCAGCTGTATCTAGTTACGACGCAACTCAAAACCCCTGTAACCAATGAGGCACAGGGGCTACTGGGGAAAGGCTACTGGCATTTGATTTGTATTCCAGATAACGTATTTCCACTTCTCATTTTATTTCTTAAATAACACATCCACACATTTTTCACATTTCTCTTCACACTTGATTTTAAGCATTTCATTTTTCTCCCTATACTTTGTGTGGAGAAAAAAGGCAATGAGGTGCTATTTTTGCAACATATAGCAGGACCTGGGATACATGTCGCCATGCTTATTTCTGTGTCCAGAGATCACATACGCCTAACCCAACCGTGTTAAATGTATTCCGAAGAAATTCAATCAAATTAAAAGCATGATATAGGCATGCCTATGAATCAAAAGAAGAAAACCTTTTACCTTGATTATGGTCAAAAGAGAAAAAATAAAGGCCTTTTTATAAAAAGATTCATACCAATTTATTTAATCAAATCCTCATGGGCATGTCTGAATAGCCATTGATGCTGCACTTTGTCCCATTTGATTGACACTTTTGAATAATACCAGAAATGCTAAGTATTCTGTGTTTTTCTTAGAAGATTTGCATACTGTAACTGGTTGAATAAGGGGCTTCACATTTATTGACTCAAACAGAATAGATGGAGACTTAAAGAATGTGTATACATGTGAATGAGTATTTTCTCTTTAAACTGGTCACTTGTTCCAATAATGGTTCCACTGATCAAGATATATTTCAAAGTCTTGTGAATGGATCTTAAGCAATATTGAATTTTAAATATTGAACATTTGAGGGTAAATTGGATTTTTCAGAAATTTTCAAAAGTCATTCAGAACCAACTCTTGTAAATGAAATAAAGAATGAGATAAGTAACAAATCTAAGTGATATTTTGGATGCAAATTCAGATATCATATAAAATAATAAGGCTGGTTATCTTATGTCAACAGGTTTCTTGTGTGGAAAGTTTTCTTTTTTAACGGAAAATTTCCAAAACATTTTGAAAAATGGCAGCATCATTGCAATGATATTTTAGCCTCCAAAAGTGTTTCCTTTGAAGGAAAAATACTCCATTAGATGTATACATTCTGTTCTGTTTAAAATTCAGTCTTATATTCTTATTATTGTGCTTAATGTACAATTTATCCTATAAACAATAAATTTTTAATTGGTTTGGGACTGTGTTTCTATTGAGAATATATAGTTAAAATAACTGTGAACACAATGTACAGCAGGGTTTGTGAGCATTTAATGGTAGTAGCATTCAGATTTCTCTATTTGAATTTTTTTAATTAATGATTTTTCAAAGTTAAATCTGTATGTAACTCCTGATTGATAACTGACAGATTCCAATTTGGGGCCATGTGTAAAATATATAAAAGCTCATATACTATGGCAATTATTTACTACAAGAGACTGCAACAGTTCTCATCTCCCCCTTAACCCATACCCACCGACATCACTGATTTGTTTTCTAGCAATGGCGAGCCGACAGGTGGATATTGCGACTCAGGGCTGGTTCATTGGTCTAATGTGTGCTGTCGCTCTCCTTATCTTAATTTTGCTGATTGTTTGCTTCATCAGAAGAAACAAGGGTGGTAAATATCCAGGTAAGAAAGAAAGATTAAAATTGCTTTATAATGCTGCATAATTATCCATTAAACTAAAAATAAATCATGCGGGTAATCATGTAGATTGCAATAAATGTATCTTCGCAGAACCATAAATTCAGAATTTTGTTGAATTTTTGATCCGTTTTCATATAATGGGAGCCTAAACATTGTCAAGCCAGCCCTGGTGGTCCAATGGTTAAGATTCGGCTCTCTCACTACCATGGCCTAGGTTCATTTCCCAGTGAGAGACCCATACCACCCATCTGTCAGTTGTCATACTGTGGCAGCTGTGTGTTGCTGTGACCCTGAAAGCTATGCCACTGGTATTTCGAATACCAGCAGGGTCACCCATGGTGGACAGGATTCAGCAGAGCTTCTAGACTAAGACAGACTGGGAAGAAGGACCTGGCCACCCACTTCAAAAAAATTAACCATGAAAACCCTATGGATAGCAGCAGTATGCTGTCTGATATAGCACCAGAAGGTGAGAGGATGGTGCAAAAACACCGGGCAGGGTTCTGCTCTGCTGTACACAGGGTCACTAGGAGTCGGACTCCACTCCATTGCACTAACAACAACAACAAACATTGTCAAGGATCAGAAGGCATTTGGGGGAGTAAGTTAATGTGTTGTCTGAAGATATTAGTGACGATATTAGTGAGTCTGCTTCCTTAGGCTCCACATAAGTAATAGGTACTGAAACAGCACCTAAAACCAAAAGGCCGAGGGGGGAAGGTACATGAAGTCTTCTGGAGGAAGTAATGCATGAACTGAGTCTGGATATCGTGATGTGTAACATTGCTTTCACTATGTGGTTAATGTTTTGTTCAACTTAGTGGATCCAATGAATTTATATTTTCTTTACCTGGCCGTTTCCCCTTCATTGACAAGAAAAATTCTGCAGAAGAATAGATTTACAAAAACAATTTGTAACCATGAATATAGTTAATAAATAGATTGGTAAAATAGGAGAGAAATCTTAAAAACTTAAAACTTATTCCTTCATCAGCTAAGAGACTTGTGCCAAAATGCTTACATGAAGTCAACTTTATGTGTTAACAAATGTTCATTCTATTAAGTTACCTCAAAGAGACTAAAACATCAAAATATATGCATGGCCACATAATACATCTGGTTGTGTAACATCTACTGTGTTTAGAATTATTTGTCACCGTTGTGTTATCTTAAAGAGTGCATGCTTAAAAACATTGAACAAAGAAACACAAAATCAATAGATAATGTCATTTTGAAATTTTTTAGTTAAAGAAAAGGAAGATGCCCATGCTGATCCTGAAATCCAGCCTATGAAGGAAGATGATGGCACTTTTGGAGAGTACAGGTGAGCCTCTGCTTCTCCTCTGCCCTCCCCTGCCCTGCCCTGTCCAGACACTGTACTCAATCTCCCTACAATAGGACGTGGCCAGGAATGTGCTCTGCCCGGCATTTCATATTTTCCTCAAATTTTAGTTTAGAGACACTTCCATATCTAAATGTTTACACATCCCTCACAGTTAACATATTCTCACTTTCCATTAAAAGATAAATCTCCATTTTAGTCATAGTTTTGAAATGGAATGTCTTCCACTCTGTCATATTTTCCAGAGGCCCTTGCTGTATTGATCAACCTAGCAAAGCTGGTGTGTTACAGTGAGAGTTAAAACAACAGTAAAGACCCCACAAACCTGCATTGCAAAGGAAGCTAGCTATCCCTGTCATTTTCTAAGCAG
Source organism: Ceratotherium simum simum (assembly GCF_057802395.1). NCBI lineage: Eukaryota > Metazoa > Chordata > Mammalia > Perissodactyla > Rhinocerotidae > Ceratotherium > Ceratotherium simum. The sequence continues at coordinate 17,560,648 of NC_141900.1, forward strand.
TGCTCTTATAAAATCAGTGTTACTCTTTTTAATCTTGGATTTAAAGCTTGTTTTTCCAAAACAAATACCTACACCCCTGCCCATTAATCATGAAATGATGACTAGGCTGTTTGAGAAGCTGTTAATTATTAAGAAATATCACAGCCCTAGAGGCAGTGTGTTAACTCGCAGAACTTGGATATAATACATTCTTGGCTTGGCTCCATCATTAAGGACAAATTTTAACATAACCTATGTGCTAAAATAGTTGAAAAAAAAAAGGAAGAAACTCTTTAAACAAAGATATTCTTGCCTAGGGGTTATAGGTCTTTTTAAAGAGAGACAAATGATTATTTTAGATATGTTTAAAAACAGAAACAAAATATATATTTATTCATTTAAACAACTGGGATTTTGATGTTTCCAAAAAATACTTCTATTTATAAAATACCTTTACACCTTGTTTTTTCTTTCTATAAGCCTCTTGATTATATAAAATATAATCTTTTAATGCCCTGACCCCATATTGAGGCTTTTTTTTGCAAGAAGAAAAGGGTTTTAGGTGAAATAAAATATTTCACTTGTGGTTGCCAGATAACATTTGTAGATAAGATATTTGTGTTAATTTTTGTCGGTCTCTGGTGCTCATTTTTGGTATTTCCATGTCAATATCATGAGGGGCAAAATAATGCCAAGGATAAGAAATATGAGACCTAATTGAGAAAAAACTGATTGCCATGTATTTTTGACAAAATTGGTTTCATACCAGTTTCTATGCAGATATGAGTGATTTGCCTTTGTGTCTCAGCACCTAAACTTTCATATTCTGATTTCTCTTCAACAGAGATGACTATGATTTCTAAAACGTCTCAGAATTTCTATATCTCAGGATATAGAAAAATGTCTAGTGAGGGTTGTCTTGGTGTCAGATGTTGACTCTGGGACTGAAAGTGTATGAAAACCTCATGCAGCACCTCCACCCAGTCCACCCAGAAGGTTTTCATAACACATTAGAGCAGCCTGCAGATGGCCACAGCCTAGGGCAGCCATGTCTTACACTGGATGAGTTGAAATCTTTGCTGACTTAATTCACTCTTCTAGACATTTCTCCTGTAAAGCAGGTGAGCTGATAATTACTAAATAACTTCTTATTTTTAGAGTTCTTGTGGCTAGAATTCTACACAGGATATGTGCACCACTCCCTTATTTATTGTGATGAAGCTAAATCTTTAATACAGTCTGAAAAAAATTGTATATTTCATGAATTGAAAATAAACCATTGCACTTCATACATTCTTCACGTGGGATGGATTCCTGTTGTACATTATCATGCTTAAATGAATCTGGCAATGTATTGCTCACCTCAAGGGTCTCACATGTCAACTTGCTGTTGCAGTGATGTGAAACCATGATCTGATGTAATGTGACTTTCTCAGGGTAACTATGCTTCCTACTCCCTTAAAACTTGATTGAAATCAAGGTGGAATGAAACTAGCATGGAATCAAGAGCTGTTGGTTTTACTGTCCACTCAGCCATTACCCTTGATTCCTTTAGATATGACACAATTTGTCTACATCTCAATTATTTTCATCTATAAAATGATACAATTGTTCAAGTATTAAATGATGTCTGAAGGTTTCTAGTTCTATGATTCCTATTCTTCTGTACGAGCTATCTACTAAGAACTTTTAATAGGATTTTGGCCTCCAGAGCAGTACGTAGCAAGTTTTTGGTTACTGGCCTTGTTATCACTGTATTTACATTTATTTGGTCATATTTCTTTGTCTTGGTGTTAATTCACATGTGATACAATTGTGAAGTGTTTTCAAATGGCTGTCTTTAGCTTATGCCTTGAGTTTCTCATAAGAGAAAAACTTTTCCTTGGGCCTATTGAGTACAAACCCATTGGTTCAACTGTGAAGGCAAAAACACTTGTCACACGTGTAATTACATTGATCTGGGAGATGCCAAGGGAAATAAGGTTCTGACGGGCGTCTTAAACTTGAAACACAAGTCAGTGATTTTTTTTTTACTGAAGCCGAAAGTTCATAAGGACAATCCGACAAGCAAAATTGTTTCCCCAAATACTCAACCATCCTTTGCTACAGATGTGGCTTCATCCTGTGACTTCCTGCAACTGCCTCAGAATTTTTTCCCTATGGTTTCTTTTCTGCTTAAAAAAAACAAAAGACCTTTAGTTTCTTAGATGTCACAATTAGTGAAAATGGTTCCAACTGTTTATTATGGAATCTTTTTTTTCAGTAGTACATCTAAGTGTCACTCTTCTCCTTAAATCACCAGGGTCCCTTCTCTGCTTTGCACTTTCTGGAAGTTTTGAGTTCTGTATTATTTATAGATTCTTATTCTTTTTCATTCTGAAAATAAATTAATATGCTGACCACACAGAGACACACCAAAATTAGGGCTATTGCCTAAATGTAAATTAATTCTGTTTATGATGTGTTCATTCTCCAGCTTGAGGATGAAACAGTTTCTATGTGGTGGGCTCTGAGCCAGAGTATATTTCGTGGTGCAAAGAGAGATGGAACCTCAATGGCCAAATTTGATTTTTTTTTTCATATGCTGTAACCTTGTGCCCTTACTCTAACACCCACCCCCAAGCAGTTACCCTCTGATGAAAGCCTGCAGCTTTCTTTGTTTGTTTCTTTAATTATACAGACAGTAGGATCTGCATCCTTACTAGCATATAGAAAAATCAGAGAAACAATGCAACCAACCATGTAAGTATTTTTTTCTTCTTTAGATCCATCCTTTTAAAAACCAGAATGAGCCTAGGTCATAAACCATATGACCATGGTGCCTGAACTCATAGCGTAAGTGGAAGCTCTTGGCACAGGAATCTTGTCATTCATGTGAACGCAGCCCTGTTGCAGGCATGCTAACCCATGCTCATAGGCTTGAATGATGTGAAGATGTGTCCCATTTGTTATATACTTTAGATTTATTCTGCTTACAAACATAAACCAGTGTGGGAGCAATATAAATACTGATGGACTTTTAGAAGGAGGGTTTGGGTCATGAATGTCAATAAAACTGTAGCATGGTTTGACCGTGGTAGGGTAGTGACCACAGGAAAATCAGACCCACTAATCACAGATTTATCCATTGTTGCTGAATTATACTCAGTAGGCATTTAATGGGTACCTTCTATGTGCACAACCCTGAATGAAGTGCTGTCAAATAAAAAGTGAACTCCCTAAAATTCACTCTTAGGGTAAGAGAAAGGGAAGAATATGTTCCAGTGCTTCGTCTGCCATCATAAAATTGATTAAGAAGGAATGAAAATGTTTTAATGTTAGAATTCTGAAGAATTTCTAAAATGCCCACTCTCTCTTCTATTGTTATTTTACAGTGAATTCATTCAACCAGGATTTATTGAGTGCCTACTGTATGCCAGGCTATGGGGATATTAAACTCATATAATGTTATCTCACTAGTTTGTAGTCTAGTGAGGGATGCAGGGAAGTAAAGAACAGTCTGAGCATAGTGTGAAGAGTGCTGTGAAAGAGGTACAACCAAGATGCCAAGGGAGCAGGGGCAGGAAGCCAAAGCCAAGTGAGTGCCATGGAAGGAGGGCGGGACAAGAAGTCTTCCCAGAGGAAGTAACGCAGGAACTGAGTTTTGATATTGTGACGTGAACATTTCTTTCCATCTTTATTCGTAGATATAAATATCAAAATATATATATTGTAGCTCTATATGACTTATTTTGGAATTTGTTTAATCTTTGACATTCTAGGCTAAGAATTAACATCTGACACCTCCTGTCCTTAAAAGTTCTCATAAAAATGTGGATGAATTTTTTTTAAGCTTTGAATACTATGTAGCTAAATAAGTCCATGACTTTTCAATCATCTTCTGTAACTTCTAAATTCCCCTCACTGGGAAAACTGCCCTTTCACCCTTAAACTTGACAAGGCAACTTCTCTTTGGAGTGGAGAGAAAAGGCATGATGGCAGGTGGATGGGCACTTATATTGTTGGGCACAGATCACGAGCCAGGCACTGTGCAGGTGCCTCATGTAATTTTTTCTCATTTAACCAGATTCTGATGATTAAAATACGACATTACATCACACCACTTTTTTTTTTTTAAGAGGTTTCCGTGTCTTAACAATCGCTACAGCTTTCTTGCTTTCTTTCTTTCTTTCTTTTTTTTTGAGGAAGATTGGCCCTGCGCTAACATCTATTGCCAATCTTCCTCTTTTTCTTTTTTCTCCCCAAGCCCCCGGTACATAGTTGTGTATCATAGTTGTAGAGTTGTAGCTCTTCTTTGTGGGACGCTGCTTCAGCATGGCTTGATGAGCAGTGAGTAGGTCCGTGCCCAGGATCCGAACCAGTGAACCCCGTGCCGCCAAAGCAGAACGTGCAAACTTAACCGCTACACCACCGGGCCAGCCCCCATCACACCACTTTTTGAAAACTAGCCTTAAAAAAATCTTGAACTGCCTTTGAACAGCTTTTCCTGGAAAGACTCTATGGACAGAGCATCCTCTTCTTTCCTCCTCTTCTTTCAAGCACAGCCAATGTTGCCGTACATTCTCTCTCATCCACTGTGGCCATTAAGCTGGAATGGGTGCTTCCAGGGTGCCCCTTTTTGGATGGTCGTTATTCATAACTGATATGATTATGTGTGTAAAAATCCAAATGAATCTGTGAGAAAATATCAGAATTAGTAAGAGAATTTAGTAATGTTGCGTGACACAAAATTAACATAAACGTCAGTTGTATTTCTATGTACCAGCAAACAGTTGGAAAATAGGATTTTTTAAATGATTTCAGTTATGATAGCATAAAAATGTGATGTAGCAATAAAGCCAACAAAAAGATCTCCCAACTATTTCAGGGCTCTTATTTCATCCTGCTGATGATTTGCCTGTCTCTACACCAAAACTGCACTGTTTGAATACTGTAGTTTTGAATGAGTCTTGATATCAGCTAGGTCAAGTCCTCCAACTTTATTATTCTTCTTCAAGAGTTTTTTAGATATTCTTGGCCCTTTGTATTTACATACACATCTTAGAACCAGCTTGCCAAGATCCACATGAAAACCTGCTGGGTTTTTACTGGAAATGCATCTAAAGAGCAATATGGAGAAGGTTAACATCTTTACCATATTTGAGCCTTCCTGTCTGTAGTTATGGTATATTATTCTGCTTTTTAGCTCTTTTTTAATAACTCTGAATAAAAGTTTCATTTTCTTCATAGAGGTCTTACACATATTTTTGTGGTATATGTTCTTATATACTTCATATTTTTATGATATCATAAATGGAAGCATTTTTTAAATTTCATTTTCCAGTTGTTTGCAAGTACATAAATAAAGTTGACTTTTATGCTAATATAGTATTGCTATACTATATTATTTAATATATAAAAATATACTATACTAAACTCTATTTTTATTCTAATGTTTGCCTGTAGATTCTTTTGGATTTTTTGGCATGCATATCATATCATTTATGAATAACAACAGTTTCCTTTCTCCTTAATACATATGCCTTCTATTTATTTTTCTCATCACATTGCTTAGTACTTCCAATGCAATTTTGATTAGAAGTGACAATAACAGGCATCCCTATTATTATTTCTGATGTCAAACAGAAAGCTTTCAACATTTACTGTCGAGGATGACTTCTACCCCAGTTTGCTTGTAGATGCCCTTAATCAGGTTAATGAAGATACTTCTGTTCCTAATGTATTAAAGTTTTTATTGTTAATGGGTGTTGAATTTTACCATATACTTTTTTCTAAATCTACTGAGATGATCGTATTTTTCTTTTCTTCTGCTAAGATGGTGCATTATATAAATTGATGTTTTAATGCTGAAACAAACTTGCATTCCTGGGATAAACCCAACCTGGTCATGATATATTATCTTTTTAGTAGATTGCTAACTTCGATTTGCTCATGATTTCTTTGGGATTTTCTCATCTATGTCCGTGAATGAGATTAGCCTGTAATTTTACTTTCTCAAAGTGTTCTTGTTGGTTTTAGATATCAGTGTTATACTAGACTCATAGAATGAATAAAGGAATGGGTCTTCTGACATGTCAAACTTTAAAATGTCCTAAACTGAACTGCTGATCTTCCACCCCAAACATGCTGCACTCCATAGTAAAGGGAATTCCATCCTTCCTGTTGTTCAAGCCTAAAATCTTGGTGTCATCTTTTTCTCTAGTATTCCATATCCAATCCATCAGAAAATCCTGTTGGTGCTACCTTCAAAATATGTCCATAATTTGACCACTTGTACCACATGTGTGTCCCACTCTGGCCCAAGTCATAGTCATCTCTTTCCTGGATTATTACAATAGTTCCTCTGACCCCCTAGAGCAGGGGTTGGCAAACTTTTTCTGTAAAGGACCTAACAGTAAATATTTTAGACTTTACAGGCCACATAGTCTCTGCTGCCACTCTACAATTCTGCTGTTGTAGTGCAGCAGCAGCCACAGACCATCACAATAAATGGGCACAGCCCAATTTTGCTGTTGCTTACCAACCCCTATCCTCTAGGGTAGGCTGTTCTCAACACTGATGACAGTAATCCTTTTAAAATGTAAGTCAGATTGTGTCACTCATCCATTGAAAGCCCTCCAATGGCTTCCCGTCTCACTCAGAGTTAAAGACAGAACTCTTCCAATGTCCTACAAGGCTCTGATCTAGCCCTGTCACCTCTCTTACTTTAACTCTTCCTGGAACATGCCAGGCTTGCCCCCACCTCAGGAAATTTGCACTGCTAGTTGCTCCTGCTGGAATCACTCTCCCTCCAGCTATCCACCTGGCTAACTCAACTCTCTTAAGTCTTTGACCAGATGTCACTTCTTAATGAGGCCTTCCCTGAACATCCTATTTAAGTGTCAACCTTCCATCCCCTCCCCTGACACTTTCCATCCTCTTTACTCAGCTCTGTATTTTCCATAGCACTAATCACCTTCCAACACACTATATAACTAATTTTTAAAATATGTTGCTTGTTTTTTGTCTATATTTTCCTTACTAGAAATAACTCAATGAAGTCAGGGTTTTAGTCTATTTTGTTTGCTGCTATATGACTAGAAAATTATCTCTCTTAGAGGAGGCACTTAATAAATATTTATTAGATAGCTGGTTGGCTGGCTGGCTGGCTGGCTGGATAGATAGATGGCTGGATCAAAGAAATGCCTTAGACTGGAATTTTCTGTAGTGTATTCCTTGGAACACTAGTTCTACAAAGCAGAATAAGACTAATAGTTGGAATCCAGGTCACAATTCCACTAAAGAGTTCAATAATGAGCAGAATTTTAAGTGTCTCACCAAGTCATGAGCAATATTTCACAGGAAGTATTCAAGCAAAGCCTAGAAGTTAATGATTAAATCCAAAAGATGTACAAATTGTTCTTGCAACAAGTCGGAGACTGGATGCTATGTCCCCTGAAGTGCCCCAAATACAGATCACTCCAAGGTCCTGTGGTACCTCCCCAGTTGTTTATTAGGAGTGGTGATAATATCACTTAATATCAGTTTGTAACAAGAACTTGTATGTTGCTGAAACAGATAATTTTCAATGGTACATGCCAGTATCATATTAAATTAGTATTATTTTCCAATCTTGAGATTTTCTTCTTGGGGAAAAATTGAAGATTCTAATAGAAATTATTGGCAAAAGAGTTAGAATATGTGCATCTTGAAATACTTGTATCTTGGCTAGAAAAAAGTCACTCAAAAACAGAGGGATCAATAAAGTTCTAGCACAAATTGCTAGGTGAAATACTGCAGTTAATGTGACCTCTTTTTTACATTAAGCCTTTTTATTTTTTTACTAATATTGTTTATGTTTCCTATTTTGCCTTGCATTTTTGTTCTTTGAAAGAAAACAAAATATTGTCATTGCCTTTTTTTCTATATTTTTCTTTTTTAAAACCAAATGTTACCTATTAAGGAATAGGTCAATGTGCATACCTAGTTACATGACCATGTGAGTGGATGTTCTAAAACAGAATGATTACTCTCCTACTTCCAGATACTGTGCTTAGGGGTTCAACAGAAAAATAAGCCAAAAAAATTTGAGTCCTATAAAATTTTATTAAATTGCACTCCTCAGATTCCCATGCCACATGAATAGGCTGCATAACACACTTGGGAGAAGGGAGTAGTGCAGTAGAGATGAGGGCAGGAAATGTGCTTTTACATTTTTAGAATCACTCACACTCTTTAGAATATTTTGACATGCCTTTAATAGTACAAATGCAGTGTGCTTCGAGGTTAAATTCTGTCTCTTTCTAAATTAATAAGCTTTACCCATTAACTAAAATTCTTACAGAAAAAATACTGTATACTATCAGTATAAGGATTTTGCTTTTCTTCTTAGGCTCTTTTCATTTGTTTCTTCTGCATCCTTTTAATGGAATTTGTAGGTCTCTTGAAAGGTAAGGTTAAAGTTTACAAGTCTGGCCTGCACTCAATAACAAAATTATTTGAAATACAGGGTTTTGCTTCTCCTTCTTGCTCAGGGAAAAAAATCCATATTTCACACTTAACCAAAATCATTCTCCATTCATATTCAAGGAATCAGAGATTTTATGCAGTTTAACATACTAACTTCTCTACTTGCTATAGTTTTTACCCCCTTTTGAATTCCGAATAGTGATGATTTTTAACTTTTCTCAATTCTTTCCTTTTTTAATACTTGTGATTATTTCTGAATTGCTTCCAAATCAGGAGCCAGAATCTGTCATCGATATTGACATGCCCAATAAGAAGCCATCCACCTACTGAAGACTTCATGATTAAACCATTTCTGCACCTGATTTCCATTCCAACCACATCCCAGTCATTAGAGTCAACCTGATGATTAGATTTGGCTAGAGAAACTTGGGACTCCATATGCTTCATCATAATTTGCATGCATGATCTTTAAGAACAAAACATCTTACCTAAATACCAGTCTTGATGAAAATGTTTTCTCTCTTCTTCCAGTGATGCAGAAGACCACAAGCCTTTGAAAAAAGGCAGTCGAACACCTTCAGACAGGACTGTGAAAAAGGAAGATAGCGATGATAGCCTAGTTGACTATGGAGAGGGGGTCAACGGCCAGTTCAATGAGGATGGCTCCTTTATCGGACAGTACAGTGGCAAGAAAGAGAAAGAACCGGCTGAAGGAAATGAAAGCTCAGAGGCACCTTCTCCTGTCAACGCCATGAATTCGTTTGTTTAATTTGTAAGCTCTTTGCCAATATTCCATTTCTCTAGAATGTTTATCTTAAGCACTTGTTTGTCAGCCTTCTCATTCTATGAACATGGAGGCAGAAAGTGTATATTCTGCTGTATGTTAATATTATGAGAATAGTTAGAGCAAGAACATAACTCAGTCAAATGATAAGTCAGTGTGAACTGCAGTGCAAAGTGCATACTTTTTTCATTCAAAATAGGTATTCTTGACTTCCTCAGAACTGATCAGAATAATATAACATCATCAACAGATCATGTTAGTTCCTCTTCAGGATACAGTTCAATATCATGCATGAAAAATGCTACACATTTAAAGGACATACCTGTGTATGTTATTAAAACATGGTTTGATACTTTGTTTATACTATCCTCAGCTGAACCCCTAAATATGAATTCCGTTTTCATTGTCAAGAGTGTTACTGTAGTATTCTCTAGAACTTCAATGTCTTTGTGGACATTGTTGTGAAATTGGTGACTCTATGTCTAGCTGTCATTAGTCTTTTTGGGAGACTATTAGGAAAGTATGTACAGTATATTCTTGCTAAATGAGTTAATTATGACAGTTGCATTTGCTGATGCTTACTGAGACTCTGTTATCTGCTCTTTGCTCCTGTTACTTCATAGCCTTCTTAATCTTCCAGGTATTACAGCAGTGCAGTGTTCTACTTTTTACATCATCTCTGTGTTGAGTTGTTTTTAGGCATAAACAATGTGGATTGCAATGCATTTTGGCATTTGTGCCATACTGAAAGAATCAAAAACAGATCACTCCAATTAAATTTCAAAAATTATTCCAGAAAGCACAGGGCGAGACACATGCAGTGCCTTCAGATAATAAGCATTCCATGACATATCTTGCCTTCTGTAGCAGTCAGTACAGTTGCCTCAGAGTCCTAGCTTACTGTCATTGTCTACAAGTAACTTTTAAAAAGCAGAGATAATGAAAATTGCAATGCTGAAAAAAATGAATAAAATTAATAAGACAATTTATTTTAAGGAGCATTTTCCTCATATGTATCAAAGATAAGTTTTATCACCAGCTGGAGCACATGAACATTTCATGGTCTTTATGGTTTCTCTTAAAACATGTCACGTTCAGTAAGAAAGATGTCAACTTGGTAGAAAATTTTCTTAAAAAACAAGTTATTCAAAACTAAAAGCATACAACAGCATGGCAACAAGAATATATTATTCTTTAAGTCTTTACCTATGTGGCAGCTTTTGAAACTCTCTGCAGCATTAAACAATGTGTATGCAAATTGCTATGGACACATTTCAGAATCTAAGAAATCTGACAAGTGCTAACAAGGCCAACAGTCAAAGGGATTACGTCTACAGTTTCAAAAAATAAACACATATATTCTACCATATTCGTAAACAATATCTATCAAATGGTTTAAACCTCCAAATATGAAATTCTATAAACAACCTATGGTTGAAGGAATGCTCATTTTCATTTGCCAATAAATTGGTTTCTCATAACTTGCATCAAGTTTAATTTTAAGTAAAGCTTTTTATATGTAGATATTTTGTTGAATTTGTAAATACACTTAAAGTGTAGATGCTATATGCTAATAGGTGTTACAGACAAACATGCAAACAATGTTCATGTTGTACTGTATAAGGAGTTAGCTGATTAATACAGTGCATTGGATTGGAAAGCATTGATGTAAATACCTTTTGGGTTTTTATTTTCCCTTTTTGCTGTGAAACTGAAATAGTGAACTCTTCTACATAGGGACAGCAAGTTTCTAGATGAAATCTTCAGAGCTTTGCCTATGGGGCACAGAGGCCTAGTCACCTGGCATCTCTGAGATCTGTAGGTAAAAGCGCAGGTTGAAGTAATCCCAGGGAAAGATGGCCCTGAATACTTTCATGTCTCCATATTCGCTTTTCACAGATCAGCTGTTCTAATGGAAATACAAAAAGACAACAAGCTTGCCTTGGCATCAGAGAGCACAAAGATAAAAGTCACTTTAAATTTGCCAATGTTTGGGAAGAACAATAAAAGTAGTTTTTACTCTTCCGTGACAGTAAATGCTAAATTTATCTGTGCATGAAGGGGTCACTTCTGTAATAGTGCAACAGATTTTGTATTAAAAATTAAATCCGTGGTTTTGAAAGTCCCTCTCTCTTTTGTAATATGTCATGTTCCTAGTGGAGTGTGAATGTCCGAGTAATGGTATGTATAACGGCACAGGCAGATGTGACTGGATTTCCATCAAAAAGTAACTATTAAACAGTCTAGATCTCTTTGTGATTTTTAACTTTTTCAAACATATTTCCTAATGTTTTAAAATAGCACAAATTTCTATTTTTGCTTTTAATAGGCTACTATATGCAGAGAAAATTAAGCACAAAACCATACACAATATAAAACAGAGCTAATAAAATAGGGGCATATCAAAAAACTTTAATGAAAATCAGGAGTAGATATTACCAGCCTTTTGAGAAACAGCCTGAGACATCGGGTGCTGCTTCCTTTCCTGAAGCCTGGCCCCCGCAGGCCTGCTTCCCTGGAGCCAGCCCTGTTCTTCTCATTGTCTCAAACCTGTTTAGCTCTGGAAACAGCCAAGGCCCGGCTTGTTCCTCTGTTCCACCACCTGCCCTTATTTACCTGTCCACAGGTCCCAGCTTTCCACCCATGCGACCTTCTGCTGGCACAGAGCTTCCCTTCCCTACACAGTTATTTGAATAACAACATGTGATATAAGTCAACTGTAAAATGCTGTGTAGACTTTAGTGTCTCCACCATGGAGGGCATTCCCTTCAGAACAGCAAATCAGGACCTCCACTCCACACTGGGCCAGTCACAGTCCGTATCCTCAGGCCACAGCATCAGTCACAGATCGATGCAGCAACGGGGGCTGGCAAAGTGTAAGCCTGACCTCAAAAAGCATCGGTCCCTTGATGGCTTCTTTGTTCAGATGGTTTGTAATGGCTCTGGTTTACTTTTAATGGCTGATTTTGGAAATGGCTTGTGGAGACAAGGGAAAGAAATACGAACTAAGAATTCTCACCCAAACTCTTATGAGATTTTTCTACAAATTACCACCAGAGGGCACCCGTGCTTTATTCAATGCAAGAGAAACTGCGGGAAAACGAAGCCTCTGGAGAACAGGGCAAAACACTTGATAATCAGACTGTGGTGCAACAATGATTGCCTGCTGCAAAATGGGATTTGCAACTTCCTCTGGCGAGTTCACAGCTTCCAGGGAGTAAGTTTGTGTCACTGTGAGCCTCGTTAATCTTCCTCTTATTGGTTGTGGCTGGGGACTGGGTGGCTGATGAGCAGGGGAGCAGGAGGAGTGTGGCTCCTGGCCCCCACTTGGCACCCATGGGGCTGGGGGTGAGGGTGGGGCATGTCCTTACGATGGTTTTACCCGTTCCTCCAGAGTGTGCCATCTTGTGTGCCACCAATGGTTTGATGTTTTGTGATTGGATAGCACAAAAAGCACAGATAGCTTTTATTTTTCACTTAAAAAAAAAAAGCAGGAGAGGGAGAGAATACTACTGGAGTTTTTATATTAACCAAATAGTTCCCAGGTTGAGATAGAAAGAGACCAGGATTTACATTCCAGCTCAGCCATCAACTAGCTGCGTGACCGTGTATAAGTGAAACCCCCCCCCCATCTCCCACCTCTCCGGGCCTTCGTTTCTTCAACTTGAAAATGACAGAAAGCAGATGACTTCTAATATCCCTTTCTGCTTAAATCTGATGGTGCCAAATAATCCTCCCCCCCAAAAAATTTTTTTGAGCACCTATGATAGCCAGGTATTTTGCTAAGTGGGGCGGGTACAGGATGAGCAAAACCAGATGTGGTTCCTGCTCAGGCGGCGCCTGGAGTCTGGTGTGAGAAGACAGACGTTCATCAAATAACCACCTAAATGATTGCGTAATCCCCAACTGAGATAAGCGCTGTGAAGGGAAGGGCGCTATGAAGGGAAGGCGCGCTGTGAAGGGAAGGCACGCCGTTCCACGAGAACAATTAGTGGAAGAACCTGAGCAGTGCAGAGTGTCAGGAAGGCTTCCCGAGGCAGTGTGAGCGAGAGCTAGGGGACCAGGAGGACCCAGGAGGAGAAGGCAGGACAGCTGCTGCGCAGCAAAGACCAGTGTGCCTGGAGCAGGCACAGGGGCTAGGCCGTGTGGGTCCTGAGGACCACAGGACAGGTTTTTGTATTTATTCAAGGAGCAGTGGAAAGTGGGGAGTAACTGAAGGAGTTGAAGTAAAGGGTTATATGACCAGATTTGTGTTTGAGGAGGAGGCAGAACTCATGGGATTTAGTGTGGAGAATGGGCTGGAGGGGAGCCAGAGAGATTGGTAAGAAGCCACTGGGAAGCTTCACAGTAGTTTAGACAAGAGATGATAGAGGTTGGATCCAGATCATACTGCTGGAGATGGAGAGAAGTGGGTGGATTCTAAAGATATTTAGGAAGCAAATTGATGGGAATAATAAACTGGATATGGGAGGCTGAGGGAAAGGGAGATATTAATGATGGCTCTTAGATTTCTGACTTGTGTAACCAGACACGAGGTTCACTTAGGTGGGAACATCAGGAAAGAACCAGATTTGGGGGTAAGTTATGAGTTCAAGTTAATGAGGAATTTGAAAAACCTCTGAGACATCCAAGTGGAAATGACTAGTAGAAATTGGATATATGGGCCTAATGCTCAAAAGAAAATTCTAAGATGATGACTAGTAACTGAAGCCATGAAGCATGGATGAGATTGCCCAGGGAGAAAATATAGACAAGAGGGCTGAGGATTACACCCTGTTAAGAAACTCCCATATAATGGGCAGGAAGAGGCAGATGGCCTCTACAGGAGACCAATAAATAGGAGCCAGAGAAGTTGAAAAGAAATAAGAAGAGTGTGTTGTCTTGGAAGCCAGTAAAAGAGACCATTTCAAGAACAGGGAATGGTTCAAGTGTAACATAATGCTGAAAAATCAAGCAAAATGAGGATTGGAAAATATTTTTTGGATTTAAAGACATGGAAGTCGCCTGAGACCTCAATAAAAGCTGTTGGGTAGAGTATGGTAACAGATTGAGTGAGTTGAGGAGTGAGTAGAAGGTGAGGAAATGGAGAGAATGAGATTTGCCATCACCCGCATGGACAACCCATCCGTCCCTGGGCTCAGTTCCTTGACATCTCTACCTCCGTAATAATATAATCTAAGCATCCTGCTTTCTGCCCACAGCCTCTCCTCCAACCCACTGGCTGCTCTCCTTTCTCTCAGTCTTTAGCCTATTCTTTTTCTCCTTCCCTTCTCCAGCATGGATTTTATAGTCCATTATTTTTGAAACACTCTTGCTTGACCCCAAAGTCCTTTGCCCTTCTGTCGTTTCTAAATACCTGTGGAGGTATATGTTACTCAGGATCAAATCTACTGTCTGCTTTCTCCTGCCTGCCCTTAGGAGCTGGGAGAGAGAATAAAGGGCTGTATCCTTATCAAGTCATAAACACCTTCAGATGGTTCAGCTCTCCACGCTGCCCAGTAGACCTGCTCATTCTTCTCAGGTGAACTTACATTCTCACACTCAGCAACGACTATTTCAAATCTTTTCTGCTCTCCTCATTCAACCCTGCCCTCTCTTCCCTCCCATCCTCACAAATCACTCTACAAAATAACCTTACATCACAACTCACTAAAAAAAGAAAAAGAAAAAACAGAGATGGGAATTCCCTCATCTTCCTGCTAGCAAACCAAAATGCCTGCCTCAACGTGCTCCCAATCCTCTACCTCCTGTTAAAACAGAGAAGCCAGCCTTCCTCCTCTCTAGGACCAGTCCTTCCACCTGGGTCTGGGAACCTCTCTCCTCCGTGGTGGAGCCTTAGCCATCAGTTATCCCTTCTGCTCAACTGGATTGTCAATTGACTTTTAAACACACTCGAAGTCTCTCCCTTCTAGAACAGACAGAGCTTTGAAACCTTCGATTCCCCGCCCACACACCCCCTCCAGTTATCATTGTCTCTCCTCCACTTCATGGTCAAAAGATTGAAAAAGTTGAAATAACACCAGGAAAAGTAAATGAAGATAATCAGCTACTATTTGGCAGACAGTGCGTTCTTTGTTCCTTCCACAGCCATAAAACCTCTCCAGTCTCACTCGGTTTGTCCTGTAGACACTCTTTGCTCAGCTGTGACTATTTGCCTAAGTGAATGACTCAACAAACTTTTGTTTTTAATCAGAAGGTCTCAGCCTGCACATTGGAATTACCTGGGGAGCTTTAAAGTCCTAATGCCTGCCCACCCACGCCACTGTGTCCCTGTTGTAATTGTCTGAGACGTAGCGTGGCATCAGGATTGTTCAAAGCTTCCCAGATGATTCTCACATGCAGCCAAGACTGAAACCAGTGTAGAGGAACAATGTGCTGCCACACTCTTGGGTGTGCACGTAAAGTATTTAATGAACAGGATTTTGAATACATTTCTTCATACAGGTTGATCTCAAATTCTCTTGTATTCCTTTCATTTTTAAAAAAAATGTATATAGTGAAAATGGACCCCACATTGCTGGTAGGAATATAAAATGTACAGCCACTTTGGAAAACATTTTGGCAGTTTCTTAAAATGTTCAATATAAATTGACCATATGACCCAGGAATTCCACTCCTAGATATGTACCCAAAATCAATGAAAAAATATGTCCACGGGGTGGGCCCAGTGTTGTAGCGGTTAAGTTCACGCATTCCGCTTTGGCGGCCCAGGGTTCACTGGTTCAGATCCTGGGCACAGACCTACTCACCGCTTATCAAGCCATGTGGAGGTGGCATCCCACACAGAAGAGCTACAACTCTACAACTATGATACACAACTATATACTGGGGCTTTGAGGAGAAAAAAGAGGAAGATTGGCAACAGATGTTAGTGCAGGCCCAATCTTCCTCAAAAAAAAAAAATATGTCCACAGAAAGACTGGTACGAATGTTTATAGAAGCATTAATGGTTAAGAGCCAAAAAATAACCCAAATGTCCATGAACTGATGAATGGATAAACAAAATGAGATCTATCCATACAGTTAACAGTATACCCATACAATTAAATGGAATACTATTTGGTAATTTTTTTTAAAAGTACTAATACATGCTGCAGCATAAAGGACTCTCGATAACATTATGCTAAATTTAAGAAGCCAGACCCAAAAGACCACATATTGCATAGTTTCCATTTACTTGTCCAGAAAAGCAAAGCTATAAAGACAGAAAGTAGATCAGTGGTTGTCTGGGACTGGGCATGGGAACAAGGATTAACTAAATTGGCAGGAGAGATCTTACGGGAGTGATGGAAATGTTCTAAAACTGAATTGTGTTGATGATGGCACAACTTGGTAAATTTACTAAAAATCATTGAATTGTATATTTAAAACAAGTGAATTTGTGGTAAGTTATACCTCAATAAAGCTGTTAAGATAAACATTCCCTAGGCTTATATGTGTCTGAGAAGTGATCAGGGCTGTGTATAAATGAGGCTTATGATGAGTCCAACACCACGTTATAGGCCACTTCACCTCTCTGTCCTGTTTTCTCAAGGAGACTCCAGAGACCAATGGTTCTCAAAGTGTGGTCCCCAGAACAGCAGCATCAACACTACTTGTTAGAAATGCAAATTCTTGTCCCACCTCAGATCTACTGAATTGGAAACTCTGGGGGTGGAGACCAGCACCTGTGCTTTAGCAAGCCCTCTGGGTGATTCTGCTGCACACTAGTGAGTGAGAAACACTGCACTCATCTACACACCAGCCTCTCCCCTCTCCCCCTGTAGGAATAGGAGTGCTTGAAATTAATGTTGAAATTAAAAGAAGAAATGAGGCTCTTTTTATAATAGGAAAAAAATTGAAATAACCCAAATGTCCATCAACAAGGAAATGGATAAACAAATTTTGGTATTCATACCAAAATATTCATACCAATGAAATACTAATCCACAATAACAAGGAGTATACTACTGATACAGGTAACTCATTCTGCTGAGTGACAGAAGCCAAACAAAACAGTTTCATTTAGTATATGAAACACTGGAACAGGCAACACTAGTCTATAATAGCAGAAAGCAGCTCAGCGGTTGCCTGGGGCCGGGGAGGGGGAGGGATTTACTACAAAGGGGCTGAGGGAACCTTTAGGGATGATGGAAATGGTGGATATTTTGATTATGGTTGTGTTTACAGGCATGTGATCATTTGTCAGGACTCAAAAGTATATACTTAAAATGGGTCTGTTTTATTGTATGCAGTTAGATCTCAATACAGTTGGTTTTGAAAGGAAAAAAAGAAAAAAGGAACTGGCCTAAGTGACTCCTCTCTTCTTTGTTCTCTCTTTCTCTCTGGTCTGCCTGCCCAAAGAGAGGCCAGGGTGCAAGGGGCATTTGGCTCTGCTCCTGTCTGCGTGTGGTAAATGCAAGGGGTCAGGACCCAGGCCTGCCTTCTAGAAAAAGGACTGCCAGGAGCCATCTCTGTCCCACCCCGCCCAGTTGTGGGGTTGATGGCTGTCTGTCAGCCATCTGAGTCTGTGTGTCTGCTCTAGTCTACACCCAGACTTCCCTGGGTGGGTTCCCCAAGGTCTGAGAGACAGTCCCTTCCTAACTTCTCTGTGTGGCAAGGCTACCTGTGGGGCTTCTCTGAAACCCCAGTTAGTTGGTGTCTCCAGCTTGGCGCTTCATGCCATCCCTCTTCTCTCTCTCTTTCTTATTTTTCTCTCTCAGGCTTTTCACTGCCTCCCTTACTTCTTCCTGGTATCTCTCTCACATTTGCTCTCCTAGTCCTAAACAGCATCCTGTCTCCTAGCTTTCGATTCTCCGTCCAAATGAGGTCTAATTGCCAGCTCTGAATTAACCTGTTCAAAATTTGTCTTGAGTTGTTTTATGCTCTCTAACTCTTCCCTTCCCCAGTGCACCCAGTCTCAGTAAATGGTACCACGCTGCCTCCAGGCAAAACCTGGAGGAGTCATTGTTTTTCCTCCCCTACCCCAACAAACCCAACAGCCAGTTCTCTAGGTTTTATTGAGTACGTGCACATCTCTTTATCTCCAGTCTCCCAACTATATTGCCTGCCCCTCTTGCCCTCCTGCAAGCCAAACTCTACACAATAGAGCAGCGTTGGCAGACGTTTTCTTTAAAGGACCAGATAGCAAATAATTGAGGCTTTGAAAGAAGCCATATGGTCTCTGTTGCAATTACTCAGCTCTGCTGCTGTGCAGCAAAAGCAGCCACAGGCTTTTTAAGATGTGTAAGATACTTAAGCAAATGGGTGTGGCTGTGTTCCAATAAAACTTTATTTACAATAATAGGTGTGTTTTGTGCTGGTCTCAGCCTCTTGATAGTGATACCATTGGCTAGAAATGCCTGGAGCGAGAGTTCCATCCATTTTGGGGACCACTTGCCTGAAAGTAATTTAAGGAATATCTCTTTAAGAAGGCCGTGATGATGCTCAATGGGGCCAGCTGCCTGGGGCAGTAACCCAGATGGAAGTGGCAAAGAATATTATGTTGGAGAGCCCACTGGTGAGTCTCCTGAGAGGTAAATGAGTACCGTGGTCGGAGTCAATACCCTGGTCCCTCGGTACCCTGGTCTGTCAATCCAAAGGGAACGAGAATAAATTTAGGAAGGAAAGAGAGTACCTGTTTGGAAGAGGAATTCCAGGTGGGGGTCGCCAAGAGGAGTCTCAGGTAAGTATTGATGATTGTGAGGGTGTGTCTGGAAGTCCCCGCAGAAGGGGGCAGTAGGCCAAGGAAAGCAATCTGCCAGCAGGAGTGTGGTCGGTCTCCCCAGGGAATCTGTCCCCATCTGGACAGCCTCCGTTGTTGTGTTTGGGAGCAGAGAATGCACTTGTCTATCCCAATCTTGGCTGCCGCAGGGAAGGAGGCCCCTCCCTTGAGCCCAGGTTCTTAAGGCATGAAATGTGAGATGTGACCCGAGGTTGTGCAGGCGCATTTTGTGAGTTGGTAGGAAGGGTCGGTACCCTGAGGCGTCTGCACGGGGCAGAATGTGGAGGGCTTAGTGAGGGAGTCTGCTTTATTGTTGAAAACGGCTTCTGGTGTAGAGGGTGAGTGTGAGCGGAAACATGAGCAGCAGTAACAGGCATTGGGGGACTCTGCTAATTCCTTCCATTTCTGGGCATGCAGATGGGCTTGCCTTCTATGAGAAAATCGTCCCTTAGCCGTTGGCCAGACCAAACCACAAGGTCATTAGCAATGGCCCAGGAGTCTGTGAAAACGTGGATCTGCGAAAGGCCCCTTTTTATGGTCTCCTTGAGGGCTAGGTGAACAGCTACAGGTTCGCCAGTTGGGGTGAGCCGGGAGCGCCCTCCTTGAGTAGGAGGTCCCTGAGGCCGGGTGGAGTGCGAAGCCCCCCAGCGAGCTGCATTGCCTACAATGGTGGCGCTGCCATTGGTGAAGAACACAGACTCCCTGTCCATCTCAGACAGTTGGTCCCAGGGAGCTCCCCAAATAGCCAGGGGAGGAGGAAGCAGGGGGCGCTGCTGTCATTTCCTCAAGGCGCTCAGGCGAGGGGCTGAGCAGGGGGGAAGCCACATCTGCCTGTAATTTGGAAAGGCCCTTGACGTGAGGTTTAGCCCTCTCCTGAAGGTACAGTTTCCGTTTTACCAAGGAGGCATCAGTGGCCGTGCCGAGCTTCTGCTGAGGCCTCTCTAACCCAGAGCGTTATAGGAACTTGGGCACAGAGTAGTACTGGGTGCGGGCTGGTTAGGGCCTCGGTTGCTGTAAGAGCCCAGTAGGATGCAGAAAGCTGGTGCTCAAGGGGAGTATTTCAGGCTGCTGCTGGGGGCAGGCACTTCATCCAAAACCCCTTAGGAAGCCAGGTAGACTGCCTGCTGAGCAGCTTCCAAAGCCCACTGTTGGGCTTCATCCCAATGGAAGGTGGCAGGCTTGCGTGTGATTGTGTATATAGGTTGAAGAACTCGTGAGAGATGAAGGGTAACAGTGTTGCCTCCAGAACGTGAAGAGTCCAAGCATGTGTTGTGCCTGTCTGAGTGTGGTGGGTGGTGTAATGGTGAGTAACTGATGTTCGACTGTTGGGGGAATTTCTCAGCCCCTAGAGGACCAGATGATGCCCAGAAATTTGACAGATAAGGCTGGGCCTTGGATCTTGTGAGGGGTAACTGCCCAGCCACGTTAGTGTAGGTGCTCTGTGAGGGTGTGCAAGTCTGCCTATGCTGCCTCCTCAGAGGGACCCATCAGCATGAGGTCATCAATATAATGCCAAAAATGGCACTTTCCAATTGTAAGACATTCAAATCCTGGCAACAGAGGTTATGTGCAATTGCAGGGCTGTTTAAATATCCCATTGGGAGCCTTATAAATATACACTGAGCCCCTTCCAAAGGGAAAGGAATTTTGAGCCTGGTGAAAGTGAAAGTGAAATTGAGCCTGGAATTTCTTTGTGATAAGAACAGAATATGTGGAACGTATTAGTAAGGTCAGTGACCTCGAAGGACTCTCCTTGGGCCCCTTGTATGTCCTCAATCAATTCTATGATATTAGGAATTGGAGCCTTAATCGAGGGAACCTGAGCATTGAGGTTTCAATAGTCAGTGGTAGGTCACCATTTATTAGTGGCTGGCTTAAGTACCAGCCAAATGGGGTATCGAAAGGGGAGATTGTGGGTTTAATGACCCCTGCATAGGGTATAAGCCTTCAGTGCCCTAAGTCAGTACTGGGGAGTGTTTACCGTCCTGAGTGGAGGAGAAAGAGTCACTGGCGTCCATTTGGCCAATCCCAACAGGAAGGCCAAGTACTTGGGCTTGTTCCATGTGTCATGGTGTCGTGTCAGTGCATCCATGCCTATAACAGGGAAAGAAAGAGCTGAGGACCACCACCAGAGGGAGCCTTTTGAGGTGAATGGTCCCAATAGTTGGATCTGAGTGGGTTTATACACCTTTGATTATTTTACTGGCAGTGCCCTGTAGGTAGAAGGGCTTCCCTTTCGGGACTTTGGAGGGATTGCCTGGAATGACAGTGACTTGGGCCCTGGTGTCTAATAGGGCCAAAAAGGATTGTGCATTTTTATTGTCCCAATGGACCACCAGAGTGGTATAGGGGCGATTGTCCCTGGGAGATGGGACAAGCCCTGAGGAGCTGCCAATTTCCTAGGGTAGGGGCTTAGGTGGCTGCCAGTTCTGGAGGTTAGGGAAGGGGGCAGAGGGAGTAGCGGGGATTGGCTCGGGCCAGACTGGGTAGAGGGCAGCTGTGTGGCAGGAAGATGGACAGCAGAAGGGGGCTGTCGCTGGGAGAATGCTAGTTTCAGGGCCTGAAGTTTAGAGACTGGCTGTCCAGAGGTTAAATGGCCAGGAACCCTAAGTTTTCATAACTCCCAGTAAAGGTTTTCCTGTGCATTCCAGAAGAGGCAAAATTAGGCCAGGGGTTTATTGAGGAGGGAGTGGGGAACCCTTTCCGTTGCGGGAAATTTGTCCGAGGGACATACTTCCGGGGCAGCAGGAGTGGAGGGGCACAAGTCCAAAGCACCTGGGTGTCTGGGTGGGAATCTTCTCCATGTCTAGCAACATGTCAAGGCCCTCCAGTGGCTTTTGGATGGTTGTGGCAGTCCCAATAA
Source organism: Ceratotherium simum simum (assembly GCF_057802395.1). Classification (NCBI taxonomy): domain Eukaryota; kingdom Metazoa; phylum Chordata; class Mammalia; order Perissodactyla; family Rhinocerotidae; genus Ceratotherium; species Ceratotherium simum. The sequence goes on from NC_141900.1 coordinate 17,582,425, forward strand.
AATGTAGTAGCACTGCCCTGTAACTAGGGGAAGCCCCCTTTGAAAAGAAGTCTCTGGACTCAGGGTCAAATGGGGCCTCTTCAGAGTTGGAAATGAAGAGGGGTCATTTGGATCCCTGTGGTCGTGGAAATGATAAACCCGCTGGACCAGGCCAATTCTGCACAGCAGGAGACAGGCCTCATCTAACGTTTTCATTCGCTGTGAGACTCAGCCGTGATCACGGTGATGGAAGGCTGGGCAGCGCCAGGCAGTATTATCCACATGAGGATAGATATATGGATAGAAGGCTCCGGTACAATATGGGTGCCTCGAGGGGCCTGTGCCTTCCCTTCTCTCTCTTCATCCTCGTTAGAGGCCTCGATAACCCCGTCAGCTTTTCCGTTGGTGGTGGAGACACTTCCTGACGTGTTTCTTGGTTCTGCTCCATTCAAAGGAAAGCTGAGGGGATCCATGGTATCTCTGAGGAAGCAGACATATAGCCCAGATGGGTTTTTGAGAAGGTAATGGAGTAGGGTTTTTAGAGACACTGCCCAACTGACGCACTTCTACAGCCGTGAGTAACAATTCCAAGCCAGGTCCCAAAACCCGCAGTAGACAATCGGCTCCCTTGCCTCCTTCCTGCTGCACAAAAGCTTTAAGGAAGGTTTGAATTTCAGTTAAGGTATAGTTTCTGACCTCAGCTACTACTTCCTGATTTCCTCCCATTACCTTAACCTTACGTGTTGTTACTGGAAGAATCTGTGGATGCCGTCCCTGTGAGCCCTATTCATAGGTAGCAGCTTTCCTTTCCAGGGTGTCCCAATTAACCTCCCTGGGACTGGGCTCCACCTCCACTAGTGCAGTATGCACGAGGTCTTGGGGAAGAGCCCCTAGGCCTCTGGAGCACAATACCAGAGCCTTGGCATGTTGGTATGCCACGGCACCAAGCAATGCCCAGGAAGCTTCCGTGGGGTTTTGCCTCTATCAAGGAGCAGGTGTACCTCCTCGTGGTTTTTAGGAGGTGCTGGCACCAGATGTTGAGGACATTTATATTTGACCATTAAATTTTAGCAACATCGCACCACGGAATGGACCCACAATGTCCTATTGGGTCAGGGGAAGAAGAGTGATGGCAGTGAGTGAAGCAGTGACACAGAGACCATAGGCCTCTGCTGCATTTCCCCTTCAGCGATGCCACTGGCTTCTTGTTGCAAGGCTATTTCACCCGTCCAGGTTAGTACACGTAGTCCAGGCATGACCCACTGACTCAGCAGTCACAGGCAGAGGTCTTCCATCCTCCTTACTGATGGAACTATCCTTCCCTCGTGCCTTTAGCCCAGAGCCTCTCCTTGTGCAGTGACAAGGACCTTGCGATCCAGTCCACCCTCAGCTCTCCTTGGCCTCGAGGTGTGGAGGACCCTCACATACGTTAATAGTAAATTAAGGCCTTTATAGTTGTGCTCTAATGGTCTTGTTAGACCATCAAGTGTTCTAATCATCTCCAGTGGTGTTCCCGATGGTGTTACCCACCTGCGTGAGCCAGTTACTAAGCCAGTTGCAGCTCAAGTTCATTTCCTTCCGTTAGCTGCAAAGGCAATCATGCAATCCTGCCGGCTCCGCTGATTGACTTCAGTCAGTCTCAGCCTATGATAGTGATGCTGTGGGCTAGAAAAGCCTGGGGCACTCACCTGGCCCTGCTCTACTTGTGCGAGTCCCCACAGACATTTCCCAGAACGGAGCCAACGTTGTGGCTGGACCAACCTTTGTGGTTCTTACTATGATTGCAACATGCACAGCAGCAACAACCATGAGGGAACTTTGAAAAGACAATGTTCATTACTCACAGCTCCTGGAGGGTACACGGCACGCCTGGGGCCACACGGCCAGGTTGAGGGGAGAGAGTGCGAGAAAGCGTGGACCTGGGGCTCTGCTTTTATGGGGGTTGAGAGTGGGGTGCCTAGGATTTTGAGGGTTCACTCTTCATTGATGAATTTAAAACATAAGCGTGGGAATCAAAGTGTGGGAAGGGAAAAGTAAGTGGTCAAATGGTCAGTTGTCTAGGTCACCCAGAGCTCTCAAAAAACAGGGCTTCATGGATGGGGCACCTGGCTCTCTAGATAGAGATAGGTGTGTGGCTGGCAACGTGTTTATTCGAGATAGATGTCTCTGAAGTGGATGCCTCAGCAATCAAAAGTTTAACATCAGGCACTTACTCGACAATCAGAAAAGCTAACTGTCAGGTGCTTACAATGTGAGGCCAGATTTGGCCCTCAGGCCACAGTTCGCTGACCTCTGCAACGGAGATTACGGAACTGCCTAAAATTCAAGACTTGCCACTCCGCCTAAAAGATGATCCCAATTTCCTGCCACAGCACTGTGCTCCAGCCACACTGGCCCCTGTCTTTTCCCCCACACACCTTCTCTCTGGTCCTTTCCTGCCCCAGAGCCTTTGCGTTTGCTGTTCCCTCTGCCTGGAAGTTCTTCCTTCCTGGAAGTTGTCTGCGTGGTTCACTCCTCATTCTCCAGACTGAAGCGAAACTAACGCCTTCCCTCTGTGCTACAAGGAGCCCCTTCCCCCTCTTACTTTCTCTCATGCACAAATCACCCTGTTTGTTTTCTTTATAGGCCTTATCACAGTCTAAAATTCACTTGTGTGTTTGCTTACTGACTTGCTGAGTGTCTGCATTCCCCACCTGGAGTTCTAGGAAAGCAGGGTCTCAGCTCTTAACATTCACCACCGTGTCCCTCTACCTGGAATAAAATGCCCGAGGCTCATGTGTTCTCTTATTCATTCACAGATACTTATTCAGTGCCTAGGAGGTGCCAGATGCTGTTCTAGGCTCATAGATGATACTCAATAAATGTTGGTTGAATGAATTAAGGAAAGAATGAGTGCATGTTACCATTCCCAGATTCTTTCTATAAGCCTCACTGGGGTAAGCATACAACCATTTTTCCACATACTTCAGCATTTTTAAAGCCATTCCTTTACGTTTCCATCACGCTGTTAATGTGCAGATGACCTGTGTATTGACGTTTGAACATATCCCTCCATCTCACTGCTGGAGCCCTTTTATGAAGAATCAGAACCACTTTGCAGGGTGAGATTTTTACATTCTTGCTTTGGCTCAGGAAGCTCCTGGAAGCCATGTGAACAAGTTTAACTTCAGCCACACAAGGGTTGGAAAGTCGCTGGGTGTGTGAGGACTGATCCTCAGCTAACCTGGGAACCTTCCTTTCAAATGGTTAATATTCTCCTCCCTCCCTTCCTCCAGTCCACAGAGCTCACAGCCACGGGTACTGCTTTGCATTCAGGGGCTAGTAGTAATGAAAGTGACAAACCAACCTCCCCAGACCATAGGCAAACCTAGATGTCTTTCCTAAGCTTAGCAGCAGCACCCATTTTAACACTCCTATTTGTGGCTTTCCCTTCTGCCCTATTCTTTTCTGTCTTCTCTGGCTAAAAGAAAAAAAATTTTAAAGGTTACAATCCCCTAAAAAGAAAAGATATAATTTTATATACTACTGCTGGATACTGTGTACAGGAAAACAGGCATGGAGCAGCTTTTCATAACAACACGGTGACCAAATGCATTTTCAGAATAAGGCGTTGCTGCATTGAGTTTTGAAGATACAGAGATATCAAAATAATCAATGAAAATAAAAGTAGACGAGACTTGCATTGTGATGCTTTCAATTGACAACTGACTAGGAAGGAGGAATGGGGAGGGTGTGATATGTGGAGAGACCACACAGTCTTTGGAGGGGAGGAATTATGGGACTCGAGGTCTCTTGTCTCTCTCACTTTTTCCTTCTCCTCTGCATCTCTCTGGTTGAGTCATGGAAGTAACCCTAGAAACTGCATTACATATGCAATGAACCATGGGAACTCAGGGAGCAGGTGCATCCAGGGACCTGTGAGAAGACCCCGCTCCTCTCCAGTGCTGTGAGGAAATCCCAAAGCATGAGTGACGCTGCCACAGCCTTTTGGTCTCCTTCCCTGGCCAAGTGCAAAGATGGAGAAGTAGGGAAGGAAGCAGTTTTACAGGTCTTAACACAATTTAAAATCCCAGGGTAAAATCTGAAATGAAAGGAAATGCCAGGTATAAACATGACCGTGTAATCTCTTATGGACTGAATGTGTCTCCTCAATATTCGTGTATTGAAGCCCCAACCCTCAATGTGACTGTATTTGGAACTAGGGCCTTTATGGAGGTAATTAAGGTTAAATGAGGTCATAAGGGTGGCACCCTGATCTGATAGGATTAGTGTCCTTATAAGAAGAGACACTAGAGAGATTGCTCACTCCCCTGTGCTCCCCCACCCTGCTCCCCACCCCTCATGTGAGGATGCAGAGAGAAGGTGGCCATCTACAAGCCAGGAAGCAGGATCTCACCAGGAACCACAGTAGCTGGCATCTTGATCTGGGACTTCCAGCCTCCAGAACTGTGAGAAAATAAATTTCTGTTGTTTAAGCCCCCATTCTATGGTATTTTGCTATGGCAGCCCAAACTGACTAAGACATAATCCTTTGCAAATTACTTTATATCTTTTCATATTCTGTCCCCCAAATGCAAACTATCTTTGTGATGTTTTCCTACTTTATATGTGTTTTCAGCATTTAATCCTCTTTGGTTAGCAGGAATTTGTTGTGTTAAAATGAGGATGGAGAAGAAAAGAACGAACCCGCCTTTAGTGCCTATTAAATGCCAGTACCATGCAAGATGATATCTATACATCGTTCCCATGTAATAGTCTCACCAATCCTGTGAGGTGGCACCACTTTTCTCTCCAAAGATTGTACAGCCGTAGAAGAGATCTAGAGTGTGAACTCAAGTGTCTGACTCCAAAATACAGGCTCCTTCATCCTTTAAATTACTTCTCTTTAAACCTAAACAACATAAAATAAAACTCTGATGTTCAAAATGGGAGGAGAGTAGGCCTGTAGATGGAGGTCTGTCTAGTTGTGAAAGACTAATATTTAAATATGTAAAGAAAGCCTGCTGTTGTAAAGGTCAGGAGGCTCTCAGTCCAAAGGCCATGGAAGGGTGAGACACGGCCATCTGGATGCCCAGGTGTGGGGTGTCTACCCAGGCTTGGACCAACATTTATGCAACAACGGAGACCCGCATCTTACTCTTCTGAGATTTTAGCATATAAAGCGGACTTCAGGACAGCCAGTTTTCAGGAACCAGCCCTCTGCTGGTTGGGAGGCTGCCAGATGCTCTGGAGGCAGAACCAAATCTGCCTGACTCCCCCACACTTGCAAGGGCTTCATAAGTCCCTTAAACGTCGTTGGGACTTGTTCAAGGTTGTCGAGGATGTGTCATGATTATTATTTTCCATACACATGGGAAGGACACACTGAAAATATGAAAGTCATGCCTAACTGCTTACCAGCTCTACTCCGGGGAGCAAGTTCATGGGCAGAAAATGACTTTGGGATCTCAGCTCTCTACTCTGCTCAGCCAACCTCAGTCTTATCTTTATCTTAAGTGAGCAAAGAGAGGAACAGGAGGGCAAATTTGGAGGTCTGGATTCGGTGCTCTGCATCTAGTTACTCCATCTAAGAATGGATCCTTCCATCAAGCAATTTTTACATCTTTGGGTGCATGGCCAAGGTCTAGTGTTTCAGGAGAGCCAGAGGAGTGTAAACAATAGTCTCTGCACTCAAGGCATCTTCACGGCAATTAGAGAAACTACATGAGCTCCTGTCCAACAATTATGGATCTCAGACCAGGTGCTGTGGTAGTGTATAGGCTGTAATTACAAAGACAGATGTCACTGTGGGCTGAGGTAGAGGAGTCCCAGAAAAGGACCTTGAAAGATGAATGGAATTTGGAAAGGATGAGGATGAAAAGAGGTGTGGTAGTCAGAATAATGGCCCCCAAAGATGCCCTTGTCCTAATCCCTGGAACCTGTGATTGTTATGTGACATGGTAAAAATGACTTTGCAAATGTGATTAAATTGAGGATCTTGAGATGGGGAGATAATCCTGGATTATTCAGGTGGGCCTGATATAATCACAAGGTCCTTATAAGAAGGAGGCAGGAAGGTCCGAGTGAGGCGTAGGAAGTGGGACAACAGAAGCAGGGCATTTGAGTGAAGCAAGGAAGGCGCCACAGAGTGCAGTCAGCCTCTAGAAGCTGAAAAAGGTAAGTAAATGGATTCTCCCCTCAGAGCCTCAAAAGGGAACCAGACCTGCTAACACCTTGACTTTAGCCTAATGAGACTGAGTCTGAACTTCCAACATCGGTAGTTGAAAGATAATAAATGTGTGTTGTTTTAAGCCACTAAGCTTATGGTAATTTGTTAAAGTAGCAATAGGAAACTAATATAGGGCGGCATTCAATTTGGAAAAGCAGCAAGATCAACAAACCCAAAAGGCAGTGATTTCTAAGTGATAGTAAACCCCCAATCCCAATATTGAAGAGAAGGTTAAAAAGTGTGATGCCAAGATGTATTAGTTTTCTAGGGCTGCCTTAACAAAGTACCACAAACTGAGTAGCTTAAACAACAGAAATATATTGTCTCACAGTTCTGGGAGCTAGAAGTTCAAGGTCAAGGTGTTGGCAGGGCCGTGCTTCCTCCAAAGGCACTAGAGAAACATCTGTTCCAGGCCTCTCTCCTAGCTTCTGGTAGTTCCTTGGCTGGTGGCAGCATGTTTTCACATGGTGTTCTCCCTTGTGCATGCCTCGGTGTGTTCAAATTTCCCCTCTTTATGAGGACACTGGTCATATTGGAGTAGGAGCCCACCCTACTACAATATGACCTCATCTTAACTAATTACATCTGCAATGACCCCATTCACAAATAAGGTCACATTCTGAAGTACAGGGGGTAAGACTTCAACAAATGAATTTGGGGGAGAGGGGAGAACACAATTTAATCCATAGCATATGGGTAAATGGAAATTTAGTCCTGCTAATGCCAATGCTTCCTGTAGCTTCCGCAATATATTAGATGTATGAAAGTTGCAAAGGGAACAGAAAGAAAGTCACTACCTTCAAGGAATTGACATTTGTGCCTTGGCTTATAGTAGGCTGAGGTGGCATCAGACTCCACATGGTCTCAGAATTCCTATGTCATCTGAGTGATGACAAATCCTGTAACAGGACAAGATGAGAATCCACACTGGAAGACTGAGAAAGAGAATCAGTGGATTCAGGAAAGAGTCTACGCCAGTATTGGGGGAACTTGCAACAGTGCAATGCTTAGCTCCTTAAAAGTACTTATCAATTATTGAACATGACCCCTTGGCTCTTATCACCAATAGTGCCTTCTGAATGTGAAAATTCAGAGCAGTAGAAAGAACTCCCAGAAAAAACAGGATTGGACTCTGGGAAGTGTTTAGCTCAAATACGTTGAGTGATACAGGATGCCGCAGGAGTGAGGGAAAAGTTCCTTGACATGGCAAGGACAAGGCAGAGAAAACAAAGAATTAATAGAGATGGAAAGACAAGTAGGGGAGGCTTTGAAACCCATGGATGAGTAGATAAATGGAAAACAATGAGAAAGGTACTCCCAGAAGCTGTGCTACCTGCCTAGCCCTGCCCAAATAGGGATGTCAGTTAAAGCTGGCCAGTTCTCCAAAGACTTTTTAAACCTGTGCTCTCATCCAGGCACATTCCACCTTCACAGAGCTCAGTCAGTGTTAGGCCACAACAAGCCAGGCCTTATCTTAGCACTGGAAATACAAGAGTGAACAAGACACTGTCTACGTCCTTAAGGGATTTACAACTAGATATGAAGGCATAAGGAGAATCAACAATCATAACACAGATGGCAGCTGCTATGGTAGACACACATACAGTGTGTTCCCCAGTGGGGGAACCCAGCCCAGAGCAGAGAGTTAGGAAGTATCCTGGAGGAGCTACTAAGGCATTAGTGACATTAAGTAGACTGCGGGTGTCTTAGTCCATTCTGGTGGCTATGACAAAGTACCATAGGCTGGGTGGCTTATAAACAAATTTATTTTTCACAATATAAAGAAATTTATTTTTCACAATTCTGAAGGCTGGAAGTCCAAGATCAGGCTGTCAGCCTGATCGGGTTCTGGTGAACACCCTCTTTCCAGTTGTCAACTGCCAACTTCTTGCTGTGTCCTCATGCCATGGAAGGGGCAAGGGATATCTGTGGGGTCTCTTTTATAAGGGAACTAATCCCATTCAAGAAGATTCCAGCTTCATGACCTAAGCACCTCCCAAAGGCCCCACCTCCTGGTAGCATCTTCTTTGGATTTAGGATTTCAACATATGAATTTGGGGGGAACTCAAACATTCAGACCATAGCAATGGGTTAACAAACCTTTTCTGGAAAGGGCCGGGTAGTAAATAATTTTGGCTTGGCAGGTGGTATGTTCTGTTAAAAAGAAACAACAGGCCCAAAATTGAGTCACTTGCGTTAAGCCCACGTTACCAAACCAAGACTTAATACCTAACCTAATTGCAGTTTCAACCTTCCAAAGGAATGTAATCTTAACTGGTCAGTCTGGAATTTCCCTGTCAGCACTGTGAGATAATCCACCTAATAGACCCCTTTTGTCCTCCAAAGGAAGGTGACCTTGCCCGAAATAATCCTTTTTTTTGTTTGTTTGTGACTTCCTTGTCCTACCCCCTCTCTGCCTTTAAAAACTTTTTGTTTTCTGTACTCCTTGGAGCTCCTTTCTACTTACTAGATGGGACAGTGCTCAATTCATGAATCACTGAATAAAGCCAATTTGATCTTCAAATTTACTCAGCTGAATTTTTTTTTTTTTTTAACAGATTTGGTGGCAGCGATGGGATCTGAAGGGAACTTCTGATGGCATTCGGGGACAACGAGAAACACAGGTGTGCTACCTCTCGAACCCTTTGAGTTCTCTCTTTCTCGCCATTTCCGAGTGCCATGGGTAAGTTCCTCTCGGTTCTGAGCTCCACTCTCTTTGGGTCAAGCTCCTCATCTAATAGGCTTTTCAGTCCACACTTGGCAGGTTTTTGAGTGGAAAACCCCAGCCCTTTGTTCTGTCCCCAGATTCCTTGTTGGAATCTGCTGGTGGTTTAGTCTGAAGTTCCCCATTTGTTTTGAATCCTTCCCCAGATTCCACCCTGGGAACTGCTGGTGGCAGCTGCAGTTCTCCATTTATTTGGAATCAAATCTGTTGTCTCCATTTGTTGAGGTCTGCTGGCTCAATCCTTTCCCCAGTCCCAGGTTCCATGGTGGGAATTGCTGGTGGGGCACACAGGGCCTTCTCTTAGCCAGTCTGCCATAACATCTAAACCCTTAGACCTTGATTCTAACCCAAGATCCACATGGGAACTGTTAGTGGCAATTTTCAGTTCCCCATTCATGTGGAGTCCCCACTCCCCAGTCCCCTTTTGTTGAGGTCTGCTGGTTCAATCTTTTCCCCAGTCCCTAGTGTGTTGGTTACTGCCAGCATATTAATATGCAAATGAGGTAAAGGTTATTTTTAACAGGGATCTTGGAAGCCAAAATGCTGCAAAAATTGGTGGTCATGTGATGAGCATTTAAAAGCTCTTAGGGCACCTGCCACCTAACCCAAAGGCTCCTGTGTTAGGATAAGTTGGTCACAGAATGGGTTAGATTGACACTAGGTTATCCACCAACCTCAAGAAAATTTCCATGCAATGAGGTACCCTGTAAAACACCACACAGTCTCCAACCCAGTGTAACATCCCTTTTAGGCATTAGTTTGGCTTTGAGAGACCCAAAACCTTAGCTAAAATAAATAAATAATAAAGATGAGATCCTTAAAATTCAAAGAGTTAAACACACCACCTTCCAGCACACCTCCTTATCTTATGTCTAAGGACTATGGTCCTGGAAGCCATAGAAAGCTACAAAAATGGCAAAATCTTACTAAAGACAACCTAGAATTATAATGGCCATTGTGGAGAATGTTCTAATTAGCCAAGGTCATTCATTTAAGAAGTACACTTGAAAGTAAAGCTTCCCATATCAAACAAAGAGAATGGGATACCTATTTTAATTGGCATGTAGAAGCTTCCAAAAGTCTTTAAGATTCTAAAATAGCTTCATTAAAAAATTCATTGCAAAAGGCTAATGAAAATTTAAAGATATAAGATCATAAATAAAAGTCCATCAAACCATTAGCTTCACAGCCACAACAGCTCCAAGGCCAAGCACCTAAAATAACACCTGGTCAGAAATTGGCCAAATTGCAGAGTCCAATAGAAAAAAAGATTTTTGTAGGCATTTTTCCCTAAGCTAAAATAAAACTATGTACCCAGAGGGAAAGAAAAACCTTCTAAAGCCCCTGTAAAAGAATTTATGGGTAGATCAACCTAAGATGTCATTTAAGTTGCAACCCAATTCTTTGAGGAATTGAGAGCAACTGTCCTTATTTTACAAATCTTTCCTAACCTAGAAATGTGTCTCTAGAGGCAGTTCAAAATTCACCTATTCCTTTTTACCAATTCCAAAACCTCCTCTGCTTATCCTAAAAGGCTTGTAACTTGCATTCTTACCCTGTGCCTTTGAGATGTACCTAGTTCATAGCAGTAATTTTAAAATGAAAGAGACCATATAAGGTCTCTATTTAAGTTTGTATGTTTATGTCTATATATGTGTGTTGTAGTTTCTACCTCCAGATGGTATTGCCAAATTAATTTGTAAAAGAGCTCTATTTAATTGGCTTAAGGAAATTAAGTGCTTATGTAAATTAAATTCTCAGAAATATAATAGAAACTAACCCAAATGAATTTCAAGTTCACATGATCTGGGAAAAATTACAGCTAATTTAAGTTTGTTGTTTTAATTAAAACTGGCGTGTCTTTAGAATTATCAGCATTAAATATAGTACTTTTATTCTACCTAGGCTCACTAAAGGTCAAATGAGTTCATATTATCTCTGACAAAATTTGTCAGCAAGAAAAATAGCTCGAGATGATGGCTGATTTTGTCTAATGTCTCAAGAAGTTTTTGTGGGTAGTCTAAATGTAAAGTTTTGCTAAGTTAAGTTAAATGGTGAATTAAGTTAAATTCATCAAATATCCATATCCTTTCCAAATAAGATAAAATACTAAAACATTAATTACTGAGCATAGGTTTATCTACTTTTTGCTCTCTTTTACAGAAGAATTAAAGATATTTGGGTCTATCAGTAAACATGTTTTGTGCCACCAAGTGTTTTAAAACCTTTTGATATTTTTGACAAATTTCTCAAAGTCAAATTCTAAATGAAGTCTTTTTGACTTCAAACTAACGTCGAGATTTTTCCAGAGGGCCCTTGGAACATCTCAAAAGATTGGTTCTCTCTCCTTATAAAAGGGAGATGTTAAACTAGGCTTATTTGATATGTTAAATCATATGGGAAGCATTGTCAAATAAGAAGTAATACTAAGTCTTTTTTATGGTGTATTTGTATAGATATATGTTAAAAGTGTTCCAGAAATTATATGAAATTCCTAAAGTCTAATATATCCTGGTATAACATTATCAGTCATAATTCCAATTATTATCTTAAAATGTTGCGTGTTATAGAAATAACCAAAGTTTCTTGTCAATTCCAATATGGTTAACTCACATTAGATCTTTAACAATGAACATCTTTAAGTCTTCCTATAGACAGTTATTGTCTTACTCTGATACTTTGCAAAAGTACTTCATCTTCAAGGAAATTTATGGAAAGGACTTTTGACAGGTACAGGTTTTTGATAACTTTAAGGTCATAAAACTAAACTGGGTAAGAATTTTCAGAACTAATGGAAAACTGGATTCAAACAGAAGGAAAATTAGTAACATTGGATTGAATGAATTGAAAGGATAATTATAATTTTTTATGACTTCTTGTTTGAAACAGTACTGGTTCTTGAATGTTTTGTTTTTTCAGATTTGAGGAAACTTTTTCTCTTAAGCTATCTATAACTTACAGCAATTTTGTAAAACATAGGTTTGTAAACAAAGATGAAATATTTTCTTTTTCTCCCTACCAGATCCCTCCAGGATTCGGAAATTCTGGAGTATTCTTTCCATGGAAAAATACTTATTTATTTATTTTCAATAAGAATCCGTTCTCCTTGTAACAGGACACAATTGGAAACATTGGTTATATTACCAAAGCTTTGACTAGAATGTCATATTTGAGAGAGATGTGCATAGATTCAGATATGACCAGACAGTAACTAATGTTGACTTTATGGAACCAATAAAACCCCTTGGAAAAATTGGCCTGGTACCTTGCTTACAAGGTTCCAGCAAAGCAGTCTTGAAAAGAGCTTATATGGTCAATCGCTATTCTTGCTGCACTTATGTAAATAATCAGGCCAAGTTTAATGCAAATAAATTAGTTTTACTGTGATTATCTTTAATTAAAAAAACAGGGGTAATTGTAGAGAGAAAAATTATGTTTACACCTTTGTAGATATTAGATTCTAATCCTGTTAATTGACTTTGAGGTTTTGTTATGTACCTGTAAACTGGACTGGATCCTGAATTCTTCTAGTTTCCTCAAATATCTGGATTCTCCAAACTAATGTTTCCAACTTTCTCCCACCCTTCTAATTCGGAATTACTAAAAACAAAGACTGCCCTTGAATCTCCTTGGAAGGGACTATACCAGGTCCTCCTCACTACTCAAATGGCAGCCAAAGTCCAGGGGGTTGAACCTTGAGTATACATTTTACAGGTGAAAAAGACTCCACCTGCTCAAATGCTGAAGACCTCTTATCAAGTTGATTAGGATGAGATATAGCCAACATCAAGGTAGACTGCTTCCTCCCAAGACACTGGATCAAGACTTCATACTTTAACTAAACATGAAAACTTTTCCTCTTCTCTTTCCTTCCTTTACTGTGACATTGGCCTAGAAATATAACACCATCATCCATATTTCCCAGGCTATTGCAAATTGTGTGTGTGTGGGGGTAACTTTTCAGACTACTGGATTTGTCATCAAAAACTCTGATCTGTATGCTACCTCCTGGTCTGTTTCCATCTCTGGTTAACAACCTCAAACTTGGGGAACTTAGCATCCAGGCTCTATAGGAAGAAAGGGACATGAGGCAAGGGTAACCAGAATAAAACTGTGTGGTCTACAGACCCTTTAATTTTACTGGCCTCCATGGTTGTCACTTTCCGAGTCCTGAGCCACAGATTCAAATGGGAATTACCAGGAGGCAATCATGATTCAGGATTCACTTCATTTGGCAGAACCCTTCTTCCCTGGTTAAAAGTAAATGTAAACGAGGCTATGATGAGGAACCTCTCCTTAACTCTTGAAAGTATTGCAAAAATAAAATAAAATAAAAGGTATCTGATTTGGCCCTGCATTATAAACTTATTAGACAGCAAAAATTATATGGAATTATAATATAGATTAGTAATTAGGAAAACAATATTGCCATCTTACCCTTGTATAGAGCTTTCTGCTTTTCAAAAAGTGCTTTCACAAAATTATGTCAGAAACCATGACTCTTGGTAGACAATTAAAATTAACCCCGAAGATGAAAATACCGGGGCTGATAGATGTTAAGAGAACTGCCTTTACTTTGAACATGGTATTACTATCCTCATCCTTATGTAAGTAAATAAAAGCATTTTCTGTTAAGCTAAACTATATATAGTTTAATAATCTATTTTATTCAACTTCAGACATCAAGAAGCAGAGTAGAATATAATGGAAAAGTACAACCACTTCAGAACACTGTTCGGCAGTTTCTTATAAACTTTCATCTACCACATGCTCCAGTATTTCCACTCCCGAGTATTGACCAAAATTAAATGTAAACATCTTCACAAAGAGAGTTGCATAACAATGTTCATAGCCACTTTACTCATAATAGCTGGAAACAACCCAAATGTCCATCTAAAGGAGAATGGATAAACAAATTATGGATATTCATACAATGAAATATTACTCACAATAAATGGGAATGAAACATTGCTATGACCAGAAGAATCTCCAAAACATGATTCTAAGGAAAAGAGACTGACACAAGAGTGTATACTGTATGATACTACTCCTATGAAGTTTTAGAACAGGCAAAACTAATCTATGATGGAAAAAACATCAGAATGGTATTTCTCCAAGGTTCAGGGGAATGGGGACTTACTGGAAAGAGGAATGAGGGAACTTTCTGGGGTGATGGAAATGTTGTTTACCTTGATGGGGGGTGGGTATACATATTTGTCAGAACTCATTGAACTGTACACTTAAGATCTGTGCATTTCACTGTATGAAATTAAACTCAATTTTTTTAAAAAAGAAAAAGCAGAATGGAAAAAAAAAAAAAAAAAAAGAAAGTATTGCAGAATCTGCTGCTAAAGCAATAAGCTGTCCATCAAAAATTCTTAGACTCTCTGGCCAAAGTGCTTCTTGATAATTGGATAGCCCTTGATTATCTTTTAGCTGAGCGAGGAAGTGTCTGTGCTGTGGCCAACACCACCTAACACCACCTGCTGCATCTGGACTAACACTTCTGGGGAAGTTGAAGCTCAGTTACATAAAATCACTTCAGCCACTTGGCTTAAAAAGGTGGGCTCCTTCAAGGGGTCTTTCTGTAACTTATCTTATTTTGATTGGCTTAGGTCTTGGGGACCATGGCTCCAAAGTGCACTGCAAATACCACAGAGATTCACTAAAAAAAAGTCATGACTTGTGAATACCACACAGAGGATCAGCAAAAACTGCGGGAACTTCAGAGCAATAGCTGAGATCGGTGCTAATGCCTTATATTTTGATCACATCTCTCAGTTAAGCTGAGAGATGTGATCAAAAGGGAGGGAACTGTTAAAAAGAAACAACAGAGGGCTGGCCCCGTGGCATAGTGGTTAAGTTCGCGCACTCCGCTTTGGCGGCCTGGGTTTCACAGGTTCAGATCCTGGGTGCAGAGTGACGCACCTCTTGTCAAGCCATGCTGTGGTGGCATCCCATATAAAGTAGAGGAAGATGAGCACGGATGTTAGCCCAGGGCCCATCTTCCTCAGCAAAAAGAGGAGGATTGGCATGGATGTTAGCTCAGGGCTGATCTTCCTCACAAAGACAAACAAAAAAGAAACAACAGGCACCAAATGGAGTCACTTGTGCTAAGCCCATGTCACCAAACTGAGTACCTAACCTAATTGCAGTTTCAACCTTCCCCAGGAAAGTAGTTTAACTGGTCAGCCTGGAATTTCCTGGTCAGCACTAGTGAGATAGTCTGCCTAATAGATGCCCTTTGTCCCCCAAAGGAAGGTGACCTTGCCCAAAATAATCCTTTTCTTTTGTTTGACTTCCTTATCCCACCCCCTCTCTGCATTTTAAAACCTTTCCTTTTCTGTAGCTCTTTGGAGCTCCTTTCTACTTGCTAGAAGGGATGCTCCTCAATTCATGAACGGTTGAATAAAGCCAATTTGATCTTCAAATTTACTTAGTTGAATTTTATTTTTTCAATAGTTCTCTTTCACAACTACTCAACTCTGTCACTGTAGTGTAGACATGGTAGCTGTAGACAATATGTAAACAAATAATGGCTGTTTCAATTAAACTTTATTTATAAACACTAAAATGTATATTTCACATCATTGTCATGTGTCACAAAATATTATTTTGATTTTTTTTAAGCTTAAAAATGTAAAAGCTAGTCTTAACCTGTAGGTCATTACAGAAGCAGGCGGTGGAACAGACAGGGCCTGTGGCTTGGAGATTGCTGACCCCTGAATTAGATGAAGAAGTGAGCAAAGCATCACACGAAGAGGAAACAGCTCATGAGAAGGCACACAGGCACAATCAGGAACTATAAGCAGTTGTTAAAGATTAATTCTTTAAAAAGGTAAAGTGATGACTGTCATAAAAATATAAAACAACCATGCGCCAAAGATTTTCCTTAACTCATTAATTAATGAGGGAACCAGTAAAATGTTACAACAGTTCAAAGGAAATATTTTTAAAAACACACATATATAAGCCATTTCAGAAATGCTGAAATCAATTGGTCAGTATCTATAAGGCGGTAATCAATTGCATCTCTACAGGACATACTTTGCATCTCTATGGACAAGAATCATTTGCATTACTATCAGTATTCTAAGACTTACAGAGTTGTAAAATAGCTCAAAGACTATGAAAGACAGAGATAACCAAGAAGGATGCACTACACCAGACACCAGTAATTTTTTTCCTCATTTCAAAGATTTTCACAATTTTTCCTGGCACAGCTCAGGGTGATTGGAGGGAAGGGCTCCTGATTGGAGGATTGGCTCTGTCACTCATTACCCATGATAGCCCTGCCCCCCAACGACTTGGTCTTTATTACTTCTTCTTCCTCTGCTTCCTTCTTATAGCAGTTCATTTCAGGGGAATTAAAGGAAATGTTGATATCTGTGTAACCATGGGCAAGTTACTTAACTTCTTTGTGCTTCAATTTCCTCATCTGTAAAATGAGAATAACTTAGCAACTACCTCTCAGAGTAGTGTGGGAATTAAGTGATATAGTATGCCTCATTCTCCTACAAAACACTCCCATTTTTCTGGCCTCACTGAACTTAAAGTGTGCTAGTGTGACATTGTGCCACAATGCCACCACACCAAACAACAAAATAAAAGAAACATGACCATCCGCCAGGGTCTGTTAGAGTGGGAAAGATGGAGGATGGCTGTGGACCAGTGTGTGGCTTTAGCTGAGTCATTTAACTCTCTAGACTTTAGCTTCCTCATCTTGAGGGCAAAGAGTGAGAACTATAATTATCCATGACTCTGTGTTATCAATTTTTACAAGGAAATGACACAACTTTTACACATTTATCAACAACTTAAAATTTGGTACATTTTAACACTTTCCTATAAGTATTTAAATGCATTTTAAAATTTTGTTAGGAGTTATAAAAACTCATCGATGAACTTGAGTCCCCTGGCTCTTTCTTAAATGCCTTGTGAGCATCATCTACCTCAGTCTGGTAACTAGAGCACTCCAAGGCAGATTCTGTGATGGGAGATGCCAGGATTATTTCAGGCCCAGATCATTGTAGGCTGTATGATCTTCCCATCTTCCTCTGTAAGGAGGGGAACTAGGAGAGTTGGTGTCTGGCTGCACGCCCAGTTGGGTGAGCAGTGCAGGATAGGCTGTGGGGAGACCCAAGAAAAGACCCAGAGATGGCGAACGAGACATATAGGTTTATTGGGAGTTATTTACAGGGAGGTCCAATGGCGGCCGGCTGGACGGCAATGTGCACCCGCTACCACGAGTGAGGACAGGGTTGCTTGTATAGGCAGGGGACATAAAGGCTATATGCTTGCCAGGAGGGGCTGTCCCTGGTACCACCAGTGTTCCCAGGAACTGTAGCTCACGTGGAGGGGCTCTGTGTCCCTTTAAGATGTGATGATCTTTGAGTGAGATAAGGTAAGATCCAGGCCAGGCCCTGGATTGTTACAAATCCCAGCAGCTGGGCATCCTGCCCAGAAGGGAGCCAGAAGGACACATGGTTGCAATGGGCCTGGGGGCTCTTGCTGAGCAAGTAAAGCCCAGGCCCTACAGTTGGTTATAAAAGAAACCAAAGGGTAAATCTACAGGGGTTCTCTCCAGGTGTCAATGGGCTCTCTGCCTGGGGTCACTCTAAGATAATACAGGACTGGTTGACATCAGTCCTGTCAGGGAGGGTTTTGGGGCTTCCACACTGCCTGAGGACTTTGTAGGCAGCCCCACACCCATCAGCATGTGTCAGCTCCATTATGCAGTGTGATCTTAGCTTCATTCAGGTTCACTAAATCTGTTAAAGGTTGATTAGCTGTCTCAGTGTCTCCTGAGACTTAGTCATCCTCCACACATCGAGTCAGGACTTGCAAGCCTCCTTGTGCCCAGTGAAGACTCCTTAGCCCTCGTGAAATCTCCTTGACTCTGGGCAAGTCTCTGTAGGTGCTGCCTCCTCAGTCCTGCCGTTAGGTGGGCCACCAAGGAGGAGGGCAGGCAAGGCCACAGCCAGACAAGGCTCATCAAGCAATTCTGGTTGAGATAGGGCTGCACGAAGGAATTTCTTCCCAGGCTGCCTTCCAAGGAAATACCCTGTCCAAGGGGTATGAGATGTTCACTTCTCCCACATTTAACTAGAGTTCAGCTGAATGCATTGAATTGTACACTTCAAACAAGTGGATGTTGGGCCAGCCCATATGGTGTAGCAGTTAAGTTCACATGCTCTGCTTGGCAGCCCAGGGTCCGTGAGTTCAGGTCCCGGGCGCAGACTGATGCGCTGCTTGTCAAGCCGTGCTATGGCGGCGTCCCATTTAAAGTAGAGGACAATGGGCATGGCTGTTAGCCCAGGGCCAATCTTCCTCAGCAAAAAGAGGAGGGTTGGCAACAGATGTTAGCTCACGGCTAATCTTCCTCACACACAAAAAAAGTAGATTTTATGGTATGTAAATTTTACCTAACGGAATTTGCCAGTTTTGAAGGTTTTGTGACTACAGAAATAGAGCCTGGATTCCACCCTGTTGAGTTGGGTACTTGCTCCTGCCCTACCTCTATTTCCAAGAGATGAAGGAGCAAGCAAGAATGAGAGAGTAAGAGAGGTGAGAGACCGGGAAGGATGTTCACTGAAAGATTGTAGGCTGTCAGGTGATTTTTATTTTCTTCTTCATACGTCTTTATATTGTCAGATTTTGGGTAAATGAGCACGTATTATTTTTCAGGAAAAGCAATAAAGCTATTTTCTTTTCAGAAAGGAAAACAAGAGAAACCAAGACCTTTGTGTAAGAAGAGCTGTATGGAGAGACTGCTTCTGAATAACCAATACACTGAACTTTTAGTTTAATGGGCAAATTATTTTTCTTGAACATACCTCCTGTCTGACTACACTCTAACCCTAACCTTAATCCTAAGAGGTAAATAGTTAAGCCATTCTGAGATGAAAGCAGATATCTTAAGAACGTGGCATCAATTTACAAGAAAATAGCCCACGGTTACCTATACGTGGTTATTGTAAGGCAAATTTCTGAAATTTGAACTATGTTGTCACTTCAATTTTCATTATAAAACCAGAGATACATATATGAGGGGAAAAACCCTCAAGATATAATAAAATCACCCAACAATGCCGCAAGCCTTTTAAATTTACATATTTCAAAGGGAAAAAAAACACTTTTACGGAATTCCAATGTTTGAAATAAGTTTAAAATATACATAAATATTTAGCATTTAGAGTCTTATGTTTTGCACAATAATTTAAAAGACTACAGGGAAAAATAGTATTATATTAAATACTAGATAAAACAGATCACAAACCAATCAAATGAACAAAGTGGAAAGTCCCTCCATTTCACTGAAACTCCTGGCAAAGTTTCCATCTAAAACCCAGCACTACTCCTTGGTCTCCTACCACCTGGTGCTCTGTGGGCGTTGTTGGTTTGTATGAAGAGATGAGACAAGCGAGTTCTGCAGATACTGACTGCAGGCTTCTCTGTGCTTTGTCCTGAAATGGAAAAAACGTGATTCCAGTCTTCTAGGAGTTTGCTTTCTAGGACGTCGGAAGTGAAAAGATTAATCTGACCTATAGGGAAAAACATTAAAAACAACAGTGGTATCAATTTAAAATACAGCAATAAATAAAAACACACAATTAGATAACGAGTAAGAACCTTTGAAAAACACTTTTCTGAAAGAGCTTAAAGATCTATAAAATTAGTGTTGGGGGAATGTTTGTTGGACTCCCTAATTTCTCAATGTTGTGTAAAGATGAGTATCTCCTTTTGGCTTACTTCACAACCATTATTCTTCCCTGAGGGTATTCTCCGTGAGCTTGTAGGAATACTAAATATGTCTTTTCAAGCAACCAACCAACTTACACACTGAAACTGCAGAGGAGATTTGAAATGGACACTTTAATATGCTGACAGGTAGGTGAAATTTAAGACTCTGCCTTGGTTTCTATTCGTTTGTAGGAGAATGGAATTCCAAACCATATGGATTCCTGAACCACTTAAATCTGCAATTCGTGCAGTGGTTATACCTGCTGAATCACAAGGCCAATGGAACGTGCATGAGACTTTTAAGAGGATCTTGAGTCAGTTGGGACTTGACAGAGCACTGAGAACCAAAAAGAGAGTATTCCAACTGGGCCCCCTGGAAGTAGATGGGGATGGGGTTGGGGGTCTCATGTTTCTAAGAAACAAGCCCCTTTAGTTCAGCACATTTTATAGCTGATAAGGATCAAGCTGCCTGAAAATGACTACTGAAGCATGAACCAGAAAAAATGAATAAATAAAACAGGGAACAAAATATCCCTGAATTATTCCTGGCAATTAAAATCAGCTTTAGAGAAAATGAGAGGAGAAAATGAGAAAGTCTAAAAAATGGGGGAAAAAATGAAACAAAAGAAAATTACATTTTGTGATGAAAGGCAGATGGTGATTGATAAGAGAAATAACAGTTGACTTAAATTACCGCAGGGCCTTATTAGGGCATGGAGAAGAATTTTCTAGCTCTTCTAAGTTACTAGACACCAAAGAAAATTGTTACTCTTTTGTCTTGAACCTTTTACTCCCTGGAAATTCCCTTGAATTACTGTCCTGTGCCATCCACTCTGTTTGGTAACTTATCATGCCTGATGAAAGCTGACCTAAAGCAGTCCAAGTCACATGCCCCCAAATTTTAGAACATAAGTTCTAAATCTAAATTCAGGGATTTATATTTTTCTGATATAAAGATTTCTCCATATAATTTTATTAACAGTTTCTGCAATTTAATGTGAGTTCATTTAAAAAGAAAGTGCCCACTATGTGCACTGCACTAAGCTTGGTATTTGGGAATACAGAGTGATATATTTTAAATCCTTGGCCAAAAACCTGGTGGGGTAGAAGATCATGCCCAAGTGAATTCATCACACTAGGGTAGATGACAAGCTATCTTAGCTATAACTGTCCAAGACAGCAGCTTCTTAAGAAGATTAGTCCATACTCCAAGACTAGAGTAGGGGGCGGAAGAATAGGCCAGAATGATGTAAATTCTAGTAATGGTCAGCTCTGTGGAGATTAGGCAAGAGCCAGCAGTGGAGAATCCATGAGACTTCCAATATGGAGCATCTGTCCACTGTGGCAGAGCCACAGGGAGAGGCTGACATAAAGGGGGACCCACCCCAAAGGAGAAGACAAAGTGTCAGGTTCCCAGTCAAAGGAGAGAGCTCAAGGCAAGTACGGTAAAGGCAGCCTCCTGATACTGGGCCAGGTTTCCTCCTAGAAAGAAAGAGACCCTAGACAGAAACCCAATCCTGCAGAATGGGCCAACACAAGTGAGAAACTCTGCATGATGGGTGAGAAGTGCTGCCCCCTTGTGGGCACTAGGACACCCAGAGCTAGGCCCTTGAGCATTGGCCCTTGAGTTTGGTGATAATGAAGATCAGAGGGTACACAGGAGTTTACCTGCCAGAGCTGAGCCGTTGGCTTCTGGGCACAGGAAACACGAGCAGCCCAGTTACTGGAGTCAGGAAGAGCGATAAGGATGGGTCTTCTCTCTGGTCCTTGCCATCACGTTGCTCAGAGTAATTAGGGGGAGGCTGACACCAACACTTCCCTGCAACAGAAAGCCTGTCACTCTATCGTAGTGCTTCTAAAGAAGGAGAATAACTGACTCTGCATGGAGAAGACAAGAAAAGCTTTACAAAAGGTGAAAGCTAAAGGAAAAATGGAGAAGGGAGAATGGTGTCTCATAAGAAGGAATGGCCTGTGTAAAGACCTAAGTCATAAAAAGTGCACAACATATCCAGGAACAGAATGAGCATAGCTCTCATGCAGGGAGTGTGGGAAGAGATATCTGGGCCAGACGAAACACGTTTCATTATGCCACACCAAGAACCTTGGATCCTGTACATGAAAAGGAGCCAATGAAGGTTCGTAAGCAAAGAAGTGACAAGTGTAATGGCTCAGAGTGTACCAAGGATGATAGCTCAGAAGAAGCAAGGATAAGATTTAGGAGATAGCTAGAGTCTGTGTTAGAAATCATGACAGCCCCAACTCGTAGATTGACGTAAGGCTACAGCAGAAAGAATAAGTGGAGTAAAAAAGCTGACGACAGCATTTGGAAACTAGGGGATTTCCTTCATAATATTATTTGATGATCTCATCTTGTGAAAAGCTAAGCTGAGTCATACTGAAAATATAATGTTTCGAGATGTTCTGCTTTGGGTAATTGGGGTAGACATAACTTTATTTTGGTCATCAAGACCTGGAGACAAAATACTAAACTTAGTCTTCCTAGGCGAAATAAAACAGTTCAATGAATAATATTTTGCATTTTCCTCCCAAACCACCCCTCCTCTCACACTGTTCTTGAAAGGATCTTAGGAGTAAACAAGCCAGTGGAAGGTAAGACCTTCTGACTATCAATCTTGGAGGAGTAGAAATAGTGAGAATGAGGTGCTTTTTCAAACAGTCAGTAACAAGGAAGACAGCGCTAAGAGGCCTGAGCCTTTAAGTCCCATTGGGCGATGCTCTGAGACCCAGTCTGAACCCTGCAGCTTCCCTCTGAAAGGACATGAGCGGTGTCCCAGTGCCAGCAAGCCAAGGCCCAGGGAAGTCCCTAATACTGCACGATCACCAGCCACGTCTGTGCTGGGCGGAAAAGCACAGGAACCTTGGGGGAAGCAGCAGAAGGAACAGCTGAGGCCACTTCCCTCTTTGTGACTGGACCCCATCAATCATTTAGGGAGGCCAGGCTCAGAGATTTTGATAGTATATCTCAGGGGTATGGAAGAGAGAGGAAGAAATTACGCACAACTGAGTTTCCCGGCTTGAACAAATGAGTGGATAAAGATGCCATTAACCGAGATGGTATGGAAATGAAGAGTTCGAACAAAGGAAGGGGTCAGCTGTGAACGTTGGATGTTGGAGATGCGGGTGAGTCATCCAGATGGAGATGTCAATAGGCCGTTGGAAACATAGAGCAAAAGCTCAGGAAGTATGTAGGGTTAGAGATAGAGAAGGAGTAAGTGGTTTAAGCCATCAAACTATCCAGATGAGTTTGCCTGAGGGATATGCATAGGAACACAAAGGAGATGCTCAGGTAACAAAGCCCGGGGGAAACACTAACGCTTAAGGGGAAGGTAGAAGAAGAGAATATTTTCTGCTTCACCTCTTTGGTATATGAAGATATAAACAACATTGCTTGGATACCTATTCAAATCCAATTAAATAATGGAGAATTAAAGCCTATCACCCCAATCTAGGTAGCACTTAATAGTATAATTTCCAGAATTTCTATATTAGAGCATGCACTACCAAAGTATCTGGGTAAGGGTGAAAACGGAGAGAAGTTTTTCAAGGCTGAGCGAATCGTGAACGACTGACCTTTTCCACCCTGAGGATGAACACACGTGGTGTTGCGGGCAGCAGTTATAGGCCAGGACCGCAGAGTCCATGGCCAGCCATGAGCGAGCCTCCTGAACTTTTATTTTTTTTTGCTCAGAACGAGACGTGTCTTCTCGTTGACAGATGCCAACATGAATCAGTGAAATGGGTTAGTTCATTTTGTCTTAATGTTCTGTTTGTATAGGTTAAGTTTACTACTCAAATGCTAGGAGCCAAAACATTCCATGGACTGTCTCACTCTTTCTCTGTAACTTTCATCAGACACAGATTCTTTCCTCGGTACCACCAGAATCCTGGTTTCTGAAGGCAAAGTTGGATAGTCAAGCAAAAGATTATACAGGTTAGTGAATAATGAAAACATCTACGTTTATCAACCACTCTTTTCCAGGTTGAGAGTTTACTTTGTAAAGCATTATCATTGCAAGTAGTAAGTAAAATTTATTTGGATATGCCCATTCCTTTCATCCACGTGAACTTAGAGCATCTCCCCCAAACAAACAATTCGCTCCTTGAGAGGGCGACGCACCACAGTTGCTTTTGTGAGCACAATGTAAGCCTTGGATGCTTTTCGAGTCTTCCTCCTTCCTTTCACACTGGGGGAGCAACTACAAGTAACCTAGAATTAGTTACAGATTTGCGAGGAATGTTGCAGTTTGTTGCTGTAGCCCTGATCTCAACTCCTCGTAGTCACTGCTTTCAGTTTGGCACAGAAATGAGGAACATTTGCTGTAAACTCGAGCTCTCTTTCCCTCTGTATACAAGGTGTGTGTGTGTGTAAGTCAATCTAAAGGCAAGTAACTTCACAAGTCACCTCTTTCGGCAGGTTTTGGAATGCCTCTTGTGTTTTTTTCCTGCCCTCAGGTGCCTCGGGGAAAATGTTTTCTCCTTAAATTGACTCTCACTTTCAGGTGTGCCCTTACACGCCTTGTCTGCTGCCTGTACCTCTCCACACAGACTCTCGAATCTCGGTAAGTCTCACCTTCTTTCTCACTTGCAGGTTGGCATTTTTTGGATTAAGTGAAAGTGTCAGCAAGTTCAGAATTTTGGGGGTACGTGAGGAACCAGCATACAGTGTGACATATTATAGCATAGAGTATAATCATTACATTTACAGAATAAATAATCAGATAGCATTTGTACACAAGACATATATACAGTATCCACTGGGGAAAATGGGTGCTTAGTGCAGAGTGGGGTGTAGCCGATGACTGGAGCTTTTCTGTTCCTTGAAGGAAGCCCCAGATGATGTAGCGTTGAATCGCACAATTTTAAATTGTGTATTAGGTGTATATTTATCTTATCATGGTGATATGACTTGTGACAGTTTAGAAAAAGTTCAGAGTCTATGGAACTATGCAAATCTTCAAAATATTTTTGTTAATACCCTAAGAATATGTGTAAATATTAAGTTTTAAGGAAAACATGATGTCTGCTGCAATTGAAAGAAAAGTAAACTTTACAGCTTTGCATTCTGCCTTCCTCACTCTGATGCAATTTAGGCAACAGTTGAAATATCTAATGATTCCCGATGTAATGTGAAAAAAATGTGTTATATAAATAAGGGAAAGAAACATAAGATTTCTATGAGAACTGTCTTTTTAGATGTATGAAACCTATTTGAAGTGTGCCAGAAAAAGAATTGAGGACTAATATATATTTATTATGATTATCTCCTGTGTTGGATATAACTGTACAATTTGCGAAAGAAAGGAACAGTAGCAGAAATACGAGTGGAAGGCACGGCTTTCCTGGGGAGAGGCTGTTTGGCAAACGCTATTTGCACCTGTGGGTCTAGTTGCTGGGTAGTTGGACATTATATGCCCCTTATGTCTTTATCTGTTTCATCCAAATTTTTTGACAAAAAAGAGGAAATTCTTGGACAAGAAGTGGGCCTGAGCATGGCCTTCAAGTGAAGGCAGATGGGGCAATGTTAGTGAATGGTCAGGTCAGTAGGTTAAAATCAATTAGCAATGCCAGAAAGTTAGTTATTGCCAGTTTCATATATGTTACTGTTTATGGCAACATTTCATACATTTAAGACCAGCGTCATCTAGCAGCATTCATTAAATATTTGCCAAAATGCATCCAGTTCCTTTGTAAAGACATTTACAGGCTTTTCATCCAAAGAAGAGGTGATATTATATTTATATAATATATAAGTTTATTCGTCCCAATTACATTTACATCTATCACTTCAACTCACCAATGAATTTCGCGAGACAAACATTTCGTGCAGCCCCTGTGAGGCTTCCCACATGTCAGCTCTGGTAAACCCACCAGAAAAACAGCACCGATTAACTGGATAGCTTGATGAAGGAAGGCGTGGAGGAGACTACCACAGGCCTGCAATGGTGCTGCATGTGCAGCTGTGGGGCTGACAGCCTGGGCAGGCGATTTCAGATAACAGAACTGCTAACGTTGCCAGACTTACTATAACACTCATCCAGTTTGGGGCTTAGATCACCTGAAATGGGAAACAGACAACTGGGAGTAAGACCAGAGAGAAGGGTGGATGTCCAGGCCCTGGCTCAGGGCCCTGAAGCCCCCTGCAGGGTTTCTCAAGCTCAGCACTATTGTTATTTGGGGCCGGAAAATTCTTTGTTGGGGGGATGGAGAGAGTCCTGTGCATTGTAAGGTATTCATTTAGCAGCATCCCTGGCCTCCACTCGCTAGATGTCAGCAGCATCCCCTCCCCCATGGGAGGAGGGAATGCCGGAAATGTCTACAGATGCTGCCACAAGTTGTGGACAACCCCAGCCCTGTGAGGCCCACCACACAGGTGAGAATCAGGGAAGCTGATATGGGCCTGAGCATTTCCAGTGTCATTACGGGATCAGCCGTAATCCATCTTCACAGAGAAGGAAGGAGATTATATTTCAGGAGGCAGAACTGCGTGAGGGCAGATGTAAGGAATTAATTGGTAACAGGAAGTCAAG
Organism: Ceratotherium simum simum; assembly: GCF_057802395.1. Lineage (NCBI taxonomy): Eukaryota > Metazoa > Chordata > Mammalia > Perissodactyla > Rhinocerotidae > Ceratotherium > Ceratotherium simum. The sequence continues at coordinate 17,608,628 of NC_141900.1, forward strand.
AGTCTGCTTGCAAGGTGACATAGAGAAGGAAATCAGGGATGATTTAAGTCCCTTTTCCACATTTTACTGGATCATTTCAGGGAGAATATTTTTAGTACTCCGAATTAACCAGAATTAACTCACCTCTTCATTCCCTGTGCCTCAGGGATCACACAGATAGCTGGGTTAAAGGATTTTAAACCTCAGTGTTGGTGTTCCTTTGGGGCCATTCCCATTACTTGGGTGGAGGAAAGGAAGCCGGGGTCCCCAGCCCATTTTCCTCCCTTCACTCTGCGGGGTCCTGCAGAAGCCCCCAGTGTGAATGCCTCTGGCCACAGGCCAGCTCCTCTGACCTGAAGGCTGGCAATCCTTCATGGGATGTGGTTCAGGATGGTTTCACAAAACACAGGTCTAAGCTCAGTTCTGCGTGGAGACAGGAACTGACTTCCTTTGTGCGGACCGCCTCCAGTAAATGACCTCCTTTCGAGTTTCTTCCGGCTATGATATAAAGAAGTTGAGGACTATTGACGAGTGATTACATCCATAGCTCTCTTTACCTCCCAAGTGCTTCCTATTATAATATTTAAATCATATTTAAAGACAGCCCTAGTTTCACACTGGGGCTCTGGAAAGCAAAAAAAGATGGAAATAGGGAGAAAGTCAAGGACTAGAAGCCACAGGATAAGGCTGTAGGGAAGAGGCGGGAAAAAGGCCAGGAACTGATTGGCAATTGATATGGGGATCAAAAAACCAAGGTCAGTGCAGCCCCAGCAGGGAGGGGCATCTCCAGGGCCCGGCCGAGGCCTTCAAGTGAGGGCAGATGAGATGAAGTTAGTAGAATAGCCAGTGAGTAAAAATCTAGAATGCTGTGCATGCACTTAGTGCCAAGCTTAGACACGGTTGTATTTTGACACAAGAAATGCAAACTAAGTGCACTCAAGTCAACAAATGTTTTTAGCATTTTTCTAAGTACTTCCAGGGACAAAAAGATGAATCTTTGCCTTCACATGCTTCCATTCTGTTAGGAAGATTTAGACGAGGTCATAATTTTTTTAAAAACAGCAGAATGTTTCCACTCCTAGGTATCTACCCAAGAGAAATGAAAATATACATCCACACAAAACATTGCATGTAACTGTTCAGAGCAGCATTATTCATCATAGCCCAAAAGTGGAAAAAACCCAAATTCCAGGAACTGATGAATGGATAAACAGAGTGTGGTGTATCCATATAATGGAATATTGTTTAGCAAGAAAAAGGAATGCAGTATTGATACCCACTACAACATAGATGAACCTTGAAAATATGATGCGAATTGAATGAAGCCAGTCACAAAGGACCACATATTGTATGATTTTATTTATATGAAATATCCAGAATAGGCAAATCCACAGAGAGGAGGTAGATTAGTAGTTCCCAGGGGCTCTGGGAAGAGGCAGAGTGTCTGCCAAAGGGTGTGGGATTTCTTATGGGGGTAATGAAATGTTAAAGAAAGTTAGATAGTGGTGATGGTTGCAGAACTCTGTGAATATATTAAAAGCCACTTTAAGGGTGAATTTTATGGTATGTGAATTATCTAAGTAAAGTTGTTACCAAAAAAATTAAAAGCAGAATATACTTTATGCCTTAAGGTAATTAGAACTGTGGGGATAAGAGAGATGAGAAGTTTCACAGGAGAGACTTCATAGATCAAAGACAGAAAACTCTCCTTTTTCTGTTTTCTTCCTAGAAGCTTATTAACAATATAAAAAGCCTCTATTATAATGGGAAAATCATTTTTGGACATTGAAGGGCTAGAAAATGAAGCCCTTTACTGAGCAGTCTCTAAGAAGAGTGTGCACATTCAGACAGGATTGGATTTAGTTATGACAGAGCTCAGTGAAATGACACATTTCTGACACATGCTACAACATGGATGAACCTAGAAAGTGTGCTATGTGAAATAAGCTAGTCACAGAAAGACAAATAGCATACGATTCTACTTATACGAAGTACCTAGAGTCATCAAGTTCATAGAGACAGGAAGTAGAATGGGGGTTGCCAGGGGCAGGAGGAGGAATGGGGAGTTAGTGTTTAATGGGTATAGAGTTTCAGTTTTACAAGATGAAAAGAGTTCTGGAGATTAGTTGCACATCAATGTGAATGTACTTAACACTACTAAACTGTACACTTTAAAATGGTTAAGATGGTAAATTTTGGTATGTGTATTTTATCATAAAATAAATAAATATTTTTAAGAGAAGCCATAAAAAATAATCTTCCCAGGCATTTCTAAGGTGCAGCCAGGGCTGTGACCTGCTGATCTAAGTGGAGGTGCTCCACAGGCAGTGGAATTATTGAGAAGCCGTGGGATTCCATCCTTCATTTCCTCACTGAGAAACTGGTGATAATCCTCTAGCAATTATTAATAAGAGAATGGTTCTATTCTAGTCCAGTTTGGGATCTTCTTCTCCTCTCCTTTCCTCTCCTTTGGGGCAGGTCGTTCTTGAATCCGGCTGATTTATGCTGGGAATTTCACTTCTTTGTATCACGACCTTTATTATTGCTTGAAGATAATACTTAGATGGACTGAGAAAATCCCCAGAAGTTCATTTTCCACACAGAAATGTGATGAACTGTGACACTAAGGAAACTTGGTTCCCTGCAAATGCTCTGCAAAAGGCATTCCACGTGATCTCTTACTCCCTCAATCAGCACTGCAGTTCTGCCTCCTTTCTCCCTAAATCTGAGTCCTTAGAATTCTGCAGTCTGTGTCTCTCCCCCCTTTCCAAAGGAGGGGCATGTTAGCCCATGGAGGTGGTTGCAGTCTTTCAGTTTGGAGTCTGCCCTGTGAATGAGTTCCCCATTGGGGACAAACAGATATTTTCCACATAGCTCTTTAGTTACCTTCATCAACCCAGAGCCTAGAGTATTTTAAGCCCTGAATTCCACAGATCATAGGCTATTCGCATAGATCATAATCTCACTGAATTGAGTTTCTTTAGTTATAGAGAATCATATTTTTAAACTTTGCTTATATTGCCCATCCTTATGAAAAGGAAAACCACGCTGTCAATCTTTCTACATTTCTGAACGGAATGAAGCACGCAGGCGGGAGTTCTGAGTCCAGGACATCAGGATTGGGGATGTCGTGTTATCAAAAGTATAGCTGGATAGTGGACGGAAACTACATCCCTGACTGAGGAAAAGGCAACAGGAAACACCATCTAGAAAAGGTACTCAGGTTCAGGTGCCCATACAGAATGGACCTTTCTAAGGCTGCATTCTATATTCTTCCATAGGTCTTCACAAGGTTTTATATAAGCTCATTAGTTTAAAATTGCAGACTTTTATAACAGATAGAGCTCATTTTCAGATGGAGATGCTATGGGGTGACTGCATCTCAGGGAGTCATTTTCCTATGACATTGGATGTCTGAAATGAACCCCAGGCTGTGTAAAGAGCTTGGATCACACAATGGGAAATTTGCCTAAAATCAGGCATTTCAAAACACTATAAAAAGACTTCAAAATGAGGCTGGAATTAGAGTTTAGGAGGGTGGCATTCAAGGCAAAGCAAATAGCGTGAGAAGAGGATACAGAAGCAGGAAATGAGGTACTAAGGCTAGAGTACAGGCGTGTAAGAGCAGAAGGATTAAGACTGTGGGCTCAGGAGAATAAACCTGTAAATACATGAAAAATATTTTTGTATCCACTACTGTTCAAATAAAAATATTAAAATAATATGAGGTATAATTTTTTGCTTTTTAAATTGACAAAATTTAAAAAATTCATAATATTCAATGTTGTCAAGGGCTCAGGTCAACAGTTGTTCCCATAAGCTGTTGGTGAGAGTGTAAATTGGGACAAACTTTCCACATGGCAGTTTGACAGTAACATCAAAAACTTTATATACATGCACACAAATACATGTAGTATGTATACATATATGCATATATATGTACTCTTTATATACGCATACATGCCTGCATACATGCATACACATAGTATGTATATACATATGTGCTCCTTGTATACACACATGTGTCTGTATACACACACGTGATATGTATACATACGTGTGCTGTTTGTATAACATATATATCTGTATGCACATAGACGTATGTAGTATTATACATATATATGTGTGCTCTTTATATACACATATATGTCTGTATACACACATACATATAATATGTATACATACATGTGTACTTTTATATACACACCTATGTGTATACACATGCATACATGTAGTATGTATATGTGCATGTCTTTACTTTTTATATACATATACATCTGTATATGTACATATATGCGTGTAACATATGTGCATATGTGGCTATATAAACACACATGCATGCAGTATGGGTGCATATGTACTCTGTATATACATGTGTGTCTGTATATACACACATGTAGTGTGTATGCATATATGTACATGTATATGTATTCTTTATATACACATATATATGTCTGTATACACACACACTCACACATATATGCTTTTTGATCCATTATTTTCACTCCATTTAATATATCCTGGGGAATAATTAAGGATATGAACAAAGATTTAGCGAAAATATTTATAACAGGAAATTATTAGAAACAAAGCACCCATCAACCAATAGGGGATTCCTTAAGTTCTGGTTCCTGCGTTCAGAGGAATATTACCCAGTAATTTAAAACACTGCTGCTGGAGAGCATTTTCCTCCTCTCCTCCCAGCCCAGTGAGGTGCATGTCCACTCCCATCTGTACCAGGCTTCGCCACAGCATGACTTGGGGGCCCTCTATCTAGAGGGGCACAACCAAATCTACACGAGGGACGTAGCCTTGGTTTTTGGAAGCCCCAGGTGACCCTGATGTCTCTCACAAGGTTGAAAATCACTGATGTAAAAATGCATTTGCTCCTACAGAAAGGTGTCTGGGATCTATTGATTGAACAAGCATACAGTATGATATCATTTTTGGAAAATATTTATATGCAAGGAAAAAAGTATGGAAGAACATATAGCGAGATATTAACCACTTTTCTCTGGGTGGTGGTACTATGGATAATAATTCCTTCATTTTGCCTGTCTGATTTTTCTATTTTTTTCAATAATGAGTACATATCAATTGTATAATTTAAAAATTTTTTCTAAGTAATAAGAATGAGCAAAAATAGGTTAAAATGAAAATATGAAAAGGAAATTATATTTGTTTCATATTTTTCCCACAAATGATCGCATTCTGTGATTTCAAAAAATAGAAAACAAATATTTGCAAAAATTGAATACACTCTTATTTTTTAAGGAACTGGGTACTGTAGGTATTTTGTGTCCCTAAAGGGAACAGCCATCTGACAAATTTTCAAATCATTGAAAATCGATGGCAATTATTGATTCCATCAGTGACTGATTTTAATCTTTTTTTTTAACCTAGCAGAATTGAATTTAATCATTTCCTGATAAAAGAATGCAATTTCAACTGACCTTCTTTTTGCACCTTGGTGAGTATTAGTTGTCAAAATCCATTTTCTGCTTAAATTGAATTGTTCTCGAGTATTTAGTAGAAATAGTTTTTAAACATATCCGCCTCCTTTTTTCTATACTAATATATATTTGTAAAGCTCATCTGTTGTAAAATTGTGTCAAGCCACTGGAAAATTCCACTCAAACATGTTTAATATCCACACATAGCTACTTCTATCACTCTTTAATGGAATATTATCATTAGCAGATACGTAAGTAAAGTAACATACTTAAAAAAGTAAAATACTTTCAGATTCTTAAATTTACAAATATAATGCATTTTAATTAAAAAATTTTTTTTTTAATTTTTAAAAGATCACTCTGCTTTGAATGTAGCATTTGTCCCAGTGATGAGGGCTCGTGAAGAGTTATAGGCAAAATTCCCTTGTCACAGTAAGCAGCAGCTCTGAGCTAAAAGGCTGAATTTTCCATGCCTCTGCTGTCTTTAATAAGCTGAGAATAATTTACATTAGTCATAGAGAAGATATTTCCAACAATTACTCTCTTTGATCCTGACTTTGCTATATCTATAACAGCCCTGCTTTTGGTTACTGAGCGCTAACTAAATTGCCTAGAATTTTCTGTTCAAAGATTCATGCTGAATTTCTTCACAGCAGCAAACTTTAAGAATCTCATCTTTTAATTTTGCAAAAACTGCCCTGAGGCAGTTTCCCAGTTATATTTGCCGGTAATGGAGGAAAGAACAGCTCTAGACAGTAAATGCTCATTTGTTCATTGAAAATTCTCTGCCTCAGAGAGGTGAGCCACAAGCCAGTGGGCGAGGAGAATTGTTATGCTGCCCCCCAGGACTCAGAAGCTGAGATCTGGCCTCAGATAGTCAGAGAAGAGTTGTTTTAATCTACATCTGCCTTAGGTGTTCTCTTCGGGACTAAACCAGTATTCAAAATCAAAAGCAACCCGTGAGAGCCTTCTCCCCAGCCGCTATACGGGATACGTTACACCTTGCTAAGGTTCTAACCCACTCCACAGTTGGCAGAGAGTCCTCCTCAATCGGGAGACCCCTCTCTCAGGACAGAAGATCTTTGAAACTAAATTAGCTGCAATAGATCAGAGAACCCCAGACCAAATCTTTAGGGTTGCTTGTGGTGGAGCTACCAACCAGCTTAATCCCATGTCATCAGCTTGTGCATGTCCTGGTTTGTAGTTGGTCCATAAGCATTTATATATATACTGGAGCCTACTCAAACACTTTGTCTTGCGTTCTCACTAAAGAACATAAGGAGAGGGGCCCGCTCCGTGGCATAGTGGTTAAGTGCGTGCGCTCTGCTGCTGGTGGCCTGGGTTCAGATCCCGGGCACACACCGATGCACTGCTTGTCAGGCCATGCTGTGGCGGCGTCCCATATAAAAGTGGAGGAAGATCGGCACGGATGTTAGCCCGGGGCCAGTCTTCCTCAGCAAAAAGAGGAGGATTGGCATGGATGTTAGCTCAGGGCTGACCTTCCTCACACACACACACACACACACACATACACAAAAGACCTTAAGGAGAAAAAAATCATAAAACATGCATTGGCCCCAGGTTTTGGGAACTGGATGCAAAGTACAAACTTATCTAATGTACATTCTCTGTGCATTTTCTTACCCATAATAAATAATGTGTGTGAGCACATAAATGTGTCTGTGTTTACAGCCTCTAAAACTCTGAGTGAACTCTAAAGTATATGGAAACATTTCACTTGTTTAAGAAAATTATAACAATATACAAAATTACTAAGTAGAGAGATTATATAATAATAGTTATTTCTACAAAATGATCCTTCACTTTATAGAAAATTTGCTGTGCATTTTCCTTAAATGACAAGATCTCCTAAATTCATTTTTAATAAGATTCTATGTCAAGTTGTATGTCATTTCTAAGGAATACATTGATTTTCTAAAGGCATAAACATCTTTATTTTCTGAATCAATTCCAACCTCTTACTAATGTGATAATCCTGCAGTTGAAGGCTTCAATCCAGGAAAAATGTTGCTGAGTCCAGTTTGGGCATGAGGCTTTAATTACTTATGTTTCTAGCCACTTTTTGCCAAGTATTTTCGACCAGAAGTTCCTATTTACAGTTGTAATATTACACAAATACTAGTTCAATTTCCCTAAGTTGCGGAATACTTTTATTTCTGAAAAGTACCATCTGATCAAAACAAGTTTGGCGAAGTCAGATTATAAAAACATGTTTAATCTTTAGGCAACAATTCCAATAAAAGAATTCAGGATGGAACTTGTCTAAAGGAATAAATCCCTGGAAGGGAAGACTTAGTTAACCGACACGTGGCGTTATCAGAGATCTTATACCTGACCTTCTTTTAAAAAGCCTCTGTCTACTGGAGTCCAAACTTCTGATTAGTTATTTATCCTAGATGCCAATTCTAGGAAATAAAAGGAAATCTGGATTTGTTGGGTAAATAAAAGGAAAAATCCATGTTAACTAATCTAGGATCATTTATTATACAATGAAATAAAAACGAGATGCTGGAGCTAACTTTCTTCACATATCTACCTCAAAGAAAGAGAAAGAAATGTTGTGCCTTTGCTTTAGAATAATAATCTTTGCAATGAGATTGAGAATAGAAAATTCCCTGTTCAAACTGCCGCTTGGTAACCTGTGGGGAAGGAGGCATTGTGTTTCATATTCTTGGCTGTAGAACTATGATCTGTGTATGTTTAATGCCTGACAATAATCACGGAATGACCATGTTACTAGAACAGTTCATGTGGGGAATGTGTACATAAGGGAAAAAACATAATTTTTCAATCGTGTATATTTTTGGAGGGCAAGTTGAAGGAAAGAAATCCATTAAACGCAAAACAAGTCCATAAAAAATTCTTTCTTTGTATTTTTACAATTGAGAAAACTGAGGAGAAACCAAGCTTATTCCACAATACGGTGATTATTTTTCATTTTAGGCCCATCCCTCACACTCCCATCTGCTGCAATCAGGGCTTGGCATAAATTTTCATGTCTTGAGGGAAAAGTATATAAGAGCAGCTGGAACAGGTCATGTGTGTATTATTTTAGAGTGTGGGATTTACTTGATTCACCATTTAGAAGCTGATGGGGTGATTTTGAGGGGAGAGAGAATTGTTTGGGTTTTTTTCACTTTCTATTTTGTGATAATTGCAGGTTTTCATGCAGTTGTAAGAAATAATACAGAAAGAATCCCATATACTCTTCACCCAATTTCCCCCAATGGTAACAGTATCACAACTAGGAAATTGACACTGAAATAGTCCACTGACCTCATTCAGATTTCACCAGTGTTACATGAACTCTTTTGTGTGTGTGTGTGTGTCTGTATGTGTGTGTGTATTTAATTCTATGAAATTTTTATCACATGTATAGATTTGTGTGGCCATCACCATAGCTAACACACACAATAGTTCTGTTAACTCAAGGATTCCTAGTACTACCCCCTCATACCTGCACCCACTCCCTCCCTCCCTGCCTCCCTAACCCCTGACAATCACAAGGCTGTTCTCCATCTCTATAATTTTGTCATTCAAGAAATAGAATTACGCAGTATATAACCCTTTGAGATAGGCTTTTTTCACTCAGTGTAATCCCTTTGAGATTCATCCAGGTTGTTGTGTGTAGCTCCTTTTTATTGCTAAGTACTATTCCATGGTATGGAGGTACCACACTTTGCTTAACCACCATTCACCCATTGAAGGACATCTGAGTTGTTTCTAGTTTTTGGCTATTATAAATAAAGATGCTATGCACACTTATATACAGGTTTTTGTGTGAACATAAATTGTAATTTCTCTGGGATAAATACCTAAGAGTGCAACTGCTGGATTGAATGATAAGCACATGCTTAGTTTTATAAGAAACCACCATACTTTTCCCCAGAGTGGCTGCACCATTTTATATTCCCACCAGCAGTGTATGAGTGATCCAGGTTCTCCACATTCCCTCCCGCATCTGGTGTTATCACTATTTTTCATTTTTGCCATCCTGATAGGCATGGAGTGATATCTCATTGTGGGTTTGATTTGCATTTCCCTGAGGGCAAATGTTGTTGGACATCTTCTCAGGTGCTTATTTGCCATCTGTATATCTTCTTCAGTGAAATGTCTTTCTTGTCACTTGCCATTTTCTAATTGGATTGGTTTTTTAATGTTCAGTTTGAGAGCTCTTTACATATTCTAGATCAAGAGCTTTGTCACATATGTGATTTGCACTTATATTCCCCCAGTCTGTAGCTTGCCTTTTCACCTCTTCACAAGGTTTTCTCAGAACAAGTTTTTAATTTTGATGAGGTCCAATTTACCAATTTTTTCTATTATGGATCATGCTCTTGTTGCCAATTCTAAAAATTCCTCACCTAGCCCTAAGTTCCAAAGATTTTCTCCTATGTGTTATAGTTTTATAGCTGTATAGTTTTATATTTTACATTTAAGTCCATGATCCATTTTGTGTTAATATTTGTGTAAGGTGTAAGGTTCCGGTTACAGTTTATTTTTTTGCTTATGGATGTCCAATTGCTCCGGCACCGTTTCTTGAAAAGGCTATCCTTCCTCCATTGAATTGCCTTTGCAGCTCAAAAATCAGTTGGGCATATTTGTGTGGGTCGATTTGTGGATTCTCTATTCTGTTCCATTGATCTATGGGTCTATCCCTCCACCAATATTACACTCTTTTGTTTACTATAACTATATAGTAAGCCTTAATATCAGGTAGGGTGATTTTCAAAAATGTTTTAGCTATTCTAGGTCCTGTGCCTTTCCATCCAGAGGCTATTGTATTTCTGCAAAACTGTCGTGTCTGTAATTTGAATTGCAATCAAGAGAAAAATAGTGCCTAGATTTTGGCCTTGAGAATCAAACAGAATTCTCACACTTTAATTGAATTTTAAAAGATACTATACTGTCTTGTTCAAATATACTTTTTGAAAAAAGAAATATAATTTTCTATAAATTCTATGAATGGCTATCAATGAAATATCACAGTGGACACACATTACACATGCATTTCACTTTATATGTGTGTTAACTTTAGATTAGGATTCAGTAAAATTCTACTTTGTTTTATTCAATCTTCCCAACAATAAACAAATCTATTAATATGATATGGATTACAAAAGTATAACTTTAACATAACAGAGCAAACCCTGCAGGCAAACCATGCAGGCAAGAAATAGTCCAGATTACCCTACCCACCCCAAATTCCCATATAGAGATTTAACAGTTATCTTAATTCAGAATTTAACATTTTAAAACAAATAGAATTTTAAAAATAGTTTTTAAACCTAGAGTTAAGGATATTATTTCAGAAAAGTAAAGTGGAGAATTGAGGTGACAATTGAGATAGGGGTGCCCTTGCAATGGTCTCACTTTTGACCAAATCCCTTCATGACAGATCTGTCAGACTACAGGTATCAAGGGCTAAGTGTGCTGTGTAGACTGGAACTCCATCTCTCCCTTTATCCCAAAGTGGCATGATTTGTTCCGTGGCGTATCTGAACCCAACAATCTAGGTTATAAAGGGAGTCAATTGAATTTACATATTTTAAGAGAAAGTTATTTCGTAAAGATTTCTGAAATTCTCCAATTGATTTTGTACAAGTTGGAACTACAGGTATAAAAGGCAGGATTAGGATTCTCCTTCCTTGTGTCTATGCATTAGTCTTCCTTATTTGCCCTAAAATGACACACAGAGAATTCCCAGTAAATAGAGGCTGTCTCAGATCAGGTTTCCTAGAAGCACAACCTGAGGCAGGGATTCGTGTGCAAGTGATTTATTGAGGGAGTGTTCTGAGGAGTAGAGAGTGAGGGAAGTGGAGCCAGGGTGTTGTCCCAGCTGCAGTCAGCCTTCAGCCTCCTCCTACGGAGAGGTTCTGAGCATAAATTGCACCACAGAGTTGATACCAGCCTGGGGCAATGGTGCCAGCCTTTTGAACTATGTATCCATCACTCACTGGCTACAGGCTGGTGCAGGTAAGGACATGAACATGGTATAACTCCCCAAGCTAAGAGATTTCCATCAGGTTGAGGGCACCAATAGCATCCATGGCCAGGGTCTTAATGATCAATAATAGAACTGATATTAAAAATAAACAGACTGTTAACTTTCCAACTTAACCAGTTGCTTCTTTAAGCTTTCTGCTACCCTTAGACTGCCTTCTATGTAGCTGTTTCTGTTGTGTTCAAGGGTTGCTCAGTTGCACGAAGGCTCAAGGTGAATGCCGCAGGGATGCCTGTCATCCCACCACCGGCGATCTCCTGGTGGGCCGTAGCTCGCAGCTCATGGCTTCTTCTACCTGCGGGCTAGACGGAGCCCAGAAGTATTGCATCCTCAGCTACCTTGAGGTGAGTTGGTTCTTTGTTTACTTGTTGGGACATTATTCAGTCAATGATGTAGATTTTTCCAAGTACCTCAGGGGCCATCCAGACAACACTCCTTCCTGAACACCAGGAAACCTTGACTGATCAGAAAATATTTCTGATATTTCTTCATCTATTTCTTGTTACCTTTAGAATTAGACAGAAAGCCTTCTGGGTTCAGTCTTTGAAAGGAATTACTACAAAATGTATTGTTCTACTTGGCGGCCTTAGTGATGCCCATAGAGCAGATGTAATTGACTGGTTCAGTGAAGATCGAAGATCCCCCGGAGCCTCAAGGCCATTACGTGAACACGAGTACTCATTGTCCTGCCTTACACAGAGATAGAAGGGTTGGAGATCTTTGAATTGATTGTACACCAGCCTGACAATGCCTCTTAGAAACTGTCTTTCTAAAAACTATAAAATCTCAATGTGAACATATTTTTGTGCCTTTTTTCCCTCAAAGACCAGTTTTATAAAAGGACCAGTTGCTTTACAGTTTTTTTCTTCCCTGTGCTCTGGTTGCAGAAGGAGCATCCGAGGTCATCTGAGTATCATACCTGCTGAAAGCCCGAGACAATCACGTCAACACCTTAAATGAGAGGATGTGCAGGAAGGAAGCTGGACATTAGCCTAATGTTAGTGGCCCAGGCTTTTCCACGTATTGTTCATTTAAGGCAACTCCTGGAGCTCTCTGGGAAATGCTTTGTATTCTAATTGGTTTCTAGTAAAAGAGGATGATTATAAATAAGTGGAGACAATACCTGAGTGCTTAGCACTGTTCTAAGTTTGGGAAGTACTTGTGTAAGAAAGCAAATTCTCTGCATGTGCAAGGAAATGACACTGTAAAAGTTTTGTTCAACTCGAGGTCAGGTGGGATGGATGGCCCTTCAAGTGACTTGATAAGTCCAGGTCCTCCAGACAAAGAAGTGGTTCTCAACTCTAATATTAGAAACTTTCCAACATGGGCACCACCCATCTTGTTCTTTAATCACTGGCATTTGCTTACTGTTTTCAGGAGCCAACATACTCTGACAATAATTAGAAACTGGTGTTTCTGTATCTCAAAGTCACACCAACAAAAATAGAAGTAAATCAAACTTGAGAGGATTCTTTTGTCTAGAGAATCACAGAAATCTTAAAGATCTTAGAGCTGGAAAAAAAAATCTCAAAATATCTTCAGGCTGTCAAAGTATTACAGGTGGGGCTACAAGCACTCATCCACATAAACATCCATGCAGCACGGAGGATGGTTTTTTTCCATCCATATCTAACAAATTGCTACCAAGCAAAACATGGTCTTCAGAAGCTTCAAGTCAACACTGACCCACAGTATTACCTAAGCTGGGACTCCCACGTTTAGTCGCCATAACTCAACATCCTCTGTAGCCAGTCTCATCAAAGACTTTGCTTCTAAAATGTTTACAGAAAAAATGGCCCACAAGCCTTGAAATTAAACATTTTCCCTAATAATTTCCATAGTATTACTGGAAATACTTTTTTAAGTCTTGATATCTTTTGGCGGACTTGTAGGACTTCTGCTGCTAATTTTAGGACATGTCTGGTGCAAGCCTCCCCATATGCAGAATTGACCTAGCTTCCATTGTTCCTTAATTTCCAAAGGGTATTTTGTTTTCTTCAAGTATAAGGCTAATGGTGGCCAGTGAGTCTAAAAATATTACATGGATCTCTTGGAAGGCTGGTTTACTTTACAGACTCTAGCTGAAATAGTCATCAAAATCATCACGCATTCATTCAACAAATTTTATTGAACATCTACCACGTGCCAGACACTGTTCTAGGTAAGGAGGATACATCAATAAACAAAATAAAGTCCTCTCCCTCATTCAGCTTAAAGTCTAATGATGGAAACAGACAATAATCCAACAACTATGTAATATAGTTTCAAGTCATGATAAGGGCTTAGAAACTGTTATAAAGCAGGGTAAGGATAAAGCGTGGCAGAAGGCTCTAAGCATGGGGAGGTGATGATATTTTAGATAGGAGTCAAGGAAAGTCTCTCTGAGGTGATGGCATTTCAACAGACACCTGAAAGAAGGGAAGGAGCAAGAGATAAGAATATTTGGTGGGAAGGTGGGGGGAACAGAGAACAGCTTGTGTCAAGACTTGGAAGCAGGAGAGTTCTTGGTGAACTTAAGGAAGAGGAAGAAGTGAGTATAGCTAGGAATGAGTGAATCAAGTGAAGACAAGTAGAGGAAAAGGCAAACAGGTGGCCCTGGTCAGATCGTGTAGGCCCTTGTAAGCCGTGGTCAGGACATAAAATCAAACAATATTCGCTGAATATCTACCAGCGCATTTGCTAGCGTACGCAATTTCTGGCATGGAGGATTATAATAAACAGCCCCTGCTTCCTGGAAAGTTTGCAAACAAGTCTTCTCCAGAGTCCTGCAAGTATTAACCAGGAACGACTGTGCAGGCCATTGGCAGTCCTCTGGAAATTTTTGGAGATTTCCTTAGGAGTTTTAAGTAAGTACAGCTACAAGTGGATGCATTAAATTACGCAAACTCAGAGGCTGATCTAGGCTGTTGTAACCTTTGAAAATCCATCTCAAGCAAAACTTGTTCCAATTCACTAATAAGACCTTCTAGTCTGCAAGACAAGAGGGTAGGCCTCTCTGTTGTGAATTTAACAAAAATCTTTTACAAAATCCACATGTGTGATGTAAAGATTTTGGTCATTGAAGCTTCTCTGCCAAAAACTGTGTCTGAGAGAGAAAGGATGATGGTTGCAGATAACCTAGTGGCCGATTGTTTCATTAATTTCTTGCCAAATATTCTTTTTTTGACTGAAGGAAGTAATTACAACTCAAAGAGTGTATCCTAATTATTTCTCTACAGTTTAAAATAACCTCTAGATCATCGGCTTCTTGTATCAGAAAAAAAATAGTTCCATATAAATTTGCATTTTTGCCCCAAATGTATAAATTTATAAAATTTCTAGGCCAAATTTAATTTCATTTGTTATTGTGTTTAAGCACCTATTGATGGAAAATTTGATGTCTTGTTATTTCCTCTGCTTTTTATTTTTAGCCAGATTGAAAGACAAGTATAGTAAGTACAGCTTGTTTTTAAATTCAGATCAACAATAAGTAATTACAATTCTTTATTTTTAATTTTAATGATGGTGTTTTCCAGGGGGAACAAAAATGCTTCATCTGCGACTCCAGATTTCCATATGATCCGTACACCCAACCCAACAGCCATACCATTGAGAATGTAATTACAAGTTTTGAACCAGATAGAGAAAAGAAATGGTGGCAATCTGAGAACGGTACGCTTAAGTTCCTTTCCAATTTTTTATTTCTTCATATTTTTAATAAGACATCTTTTTGTATGATTTTAATAATGTCACAGCAATAAATTATATAGGAATGGAACTGTATCCACCAAGAATGTAGAGCCCTGTCTAGGAAAAAAATTTATTTTCATTTTAAGAAAGATTATTTTCCTCTAGAGAAATCAAAGTGTATTTTAAGCACCTAACTCAGAATGTTTCACTCTTTCCACGTGGAGAAAGAAAATATCTCTGCATCCTTTTGTTCTTTGTAAAAAAAATGAGGAAGTTTATGAGGTGTTGGTAAATTAAGCTGAATATAAAACACACTGATATAAACGAATCAATACGCCAGGGGAAGTCTGAGAGATAACAGCATGTGCTTTTTCCTTCTTCAACACATGAAGGGAGAGAGAAAAAGGACATTTCATCTCTCGCTGGAAGCCAAAGATTTTAACATAAGCATTGAATTGAAAGGATAGTTGGCTGTGGGCTGCAGTGCTTTCCTTCCAGGATTTATGCCCCTCTCTGTTCAGGAGCAATTGTGATATTGAGCCTCACACTGGCCCTGACCATGCATAGTCCCTGGATGCCCACTGGAAGTTGTACCTGATCGGTGATTCTTCAAGTCCCACCCTAGCCTTGGGCCTTATGTGCTTAAATCAGTGTTAGCTGGCTCACTCACGATAGCACCTCTTCAACACTGGACTGGAATCCTTAACCCCCACAAAATGATTCCATTTTTCTCATCTCTATATGTTGCACTTTGGGTTAAAATCCCTCTCTTCAGACACCAAAACAATTTCCTTTAGGGGACCCTAGACCATTAGAGAGGAGTGCAGGGGTAATCATAATATATAAGATCATTTAGGGCAAGCATAACATGAGGCTGTTTTTCTATAACATCCATTGGGCAAGTATATGATCGGTGTCTACTAAATGCCCATTCATTTTGGATCCTAATTATTGATCTCTAGTTGGACTCTCCCTAATGAAGGTGAGGCGGTTTTTACTGCAGTCACCTGTCTTCATTGATGCATGGTGCCATTTTTGCTTACCAGCTGTTTTGACCCACATGTCCAACATTTGCTCCACATCTCCTCACAGGAGGAATGCCCCTCTCTCAAAGCTGGTTACATAGAACAAGGGTTCTCAACCAAGAACTTTAGAGAGGGGAAAGGAGATCTCCTTTCTAGAAAAGGTTTGGAGCCCTTGACACAGAGCCTGGAATGTGGCTGCCCTCTCAGCAGCAAACCCTTCCCCAAGCCATTAACCCTAGAACTCTAAGCTGAACCCCAATTGACTGCAGTCCAGCCGCTATTCTCTGGAGCTGTGCTGTCCAGTATTGTAGCCCCCAGCCACATGTGGCTACTGAGAACTAAAAACATGGCCAATCCAAATTGAGATATACTATAAGTGTAAGAACATCCCAGATTTCTAAGACTTAGTTTGGGAAAAAAATGTATAATAAAATATTACTAAGTTTTAAAATATTAATTACATGTTGAAATAATATTTTTCATATATTGAGTTAAATATATTAAAAATAATTTCACCTGATTCTTTTTACTTTTTGAAATGTGACTGCTAGAAAAACTTAAATTACACATGTGACTCATATTACAGTAGTCCCCCTTTCACCGCAGTTCGGCTTACCCGGGGTCAACTGTGGTCCAAATATATTAAGTGGAAAATTCCAATAAAAATAATTTGTAAGTTTTAAATTACACGCCTTTCTGAGTAGCATGATGAGATCTTGCGCTGTCCCTCTCCCTCTCGCCTAGGACATGAATCATGCCTTTGTCCAACGTATCCATGCGGTATATGCTACCTGCCTGTGGGTCACTAGGTAGCCATCTCGGTTATCAGATGACTGTTGTTTTATCACAGTGCTTGTGTTCAAGTAACCCATATTTTACTTAATATTGGCCCCAAAGTGCAAGAGTAGTGATGCTGGCAATTCAGATATGCCAAAGAAAAGCCGTAAAGTGCTTCCTTTAAGTGAAAAGATGCAAGTTCTCGCCTTAATTAGGAAAGAAGAAAAATTGTATGCTGAGGTTGCTAAGATCTACAGTAACTTTTATTACAGTATATTCTTATAATTGTTCTATTTTATTATTAGTTATTGTTAATCTCTTACTGTGCCTAATTTATAAATTAAACTTTATCATAGGTATTATGTATAGGGAAAAACATAGTACATGTAGAGTTTGGTACTATCCATGGTCTCAGGCAGCCACTAGGTGTCTTGGAACATATCCCCTGTGGGAAAGAGGGGACTACTGTGTATTTCTATTGGGCAGTGCCACTCTAGAGAGGTCAAGGCTTCCATTGTGTCCACATTGGGGCTGATGCTCCATGTCCATCCTAGAGACGGATGGCAGCTAACCATCTCAGTGCCAAGGCCTGGCCAGGATACTTTCTGTCTTCTCTTCAACCCCAGTGGAGCCCACAGACCCTCATTCCAAGGGGAATATTTCAAGCTGTGTTTTATGCTAAGTGACAATAAAACTCTACTTCAAATGATTGTTAGCAGCTATGCAAAGAAAAGAGCCTGTCAATCTTTATCATAGTCTGGCTTGCTAGCTTACATTTATGTGTAGTCAGGATTTGAGTTTAAGGAAGTAAGCCTTCTCTTGCCACCTATGGGAATGTCTTGGAACTCCCTTGGTGGTATGTAATACTGCCACACAGTGGCCATGTGCATTGCCACCAAAACATGGATGTGGGCATAGTCAGGGTAAAACTTATATTGCTCTCACATAGACCTCCTCCTGGGCATGGAATGGAATGGGACACCACTCCAATAGACTAGGAAAAAGTGTTGATCACCAGCCATGTGATTTCAAAGGGTTTTATTATAGACACGCCACAGTGACGGATTAACACAATAAACAAGTGTCTCTCAAAATCACTGATTTTCTTCTTTCTGGATTTTTCTTTAGGTCTGGATCATGTCAGCATCAGATTGGACCTAGAGGCATTATTTCAGTTCAGCCACCTTATTCTGACCTTTAAGGTACAGATGTGTAGGCTTGCTGCCTGCTTTATCTACTTACCAAATGCTGAGCCTACCTGGAATTTCGCTTCCTTGCAGAGAACAAAAACTGTGTAAACGTGGATTCAAGGTTTGTCATCTGGGTTTTCATTTTTAAATGAAAAAAAAAATACCACTTCTCATTAATTAATAACTTATATGGTTAACCAAAAAAAAAAAAAAAAAAATCCTGGAAGATACAGCAAAAAGGAAAACTCTAAGCACCAGGGTGGTAAGAGACACAAGAACTAGAAAGATAACTTTCAGGAGAAAAGAGCAGGAACTGGAAATTATTTTGAAAAATATGGAAAGTTTCAAGCAAGAGAGGAAGAAAAATTAAAAAGTCTTTACTAAGGTTAGTTATACGCCAGAGAAAATCCTGTGCTATAGTCATTCTTTAATCATTTATCAGAATTCTGATTTTGATCTCAGGCCTGGCGCTAAGTTTTGGTAATAAAAATGAATATAAAATAGAAAGTCGTAAAAATGAGAAAAAACCCACCAGTCTTGGCCTTCAAAGAGCTCAGTCTAGTTAGGGATACAAACATATATAGAAATTTAAAATTATAATACAAAGTGGTAAGTGTAGAAATAGAAGTACAATTAGAATTAGACGTATAATTAGATAAGTTGTAGAAATGGGCATATAGTTAGGGGAGTTTATTGGTGAAACTAAATCTGCTCTGCGGAATTAGGGTAAACTTCATGGTGGATTTTGAAGGATGTATAGGAGTTTGCCAGAGGAAAAGCATTCTAGGCAAAGAAAATCACAAGCAAATTGCTGTACATTATCAATTACATTGGCTTTTTAAAAATTTATATGCCATTTTTCTTCAATTACTAATTCACACAGCTATAAACATTTTAAAAATGGAATTAGATTCTAGGGCAAAGTATGTGCTCATAAATACTTGTCACTTATTGGGAAGAGATTTCAGTGTGTTCATTGTATAATAGATTTTAAAAGCTACAAATAAAGTTTGAAAAAATGCAACTAGAAAATATAAATATTCAACCTGAAGTGGGTAATAAAATCCACCTTTGTGAAACATCACAAGTTTTACTCCTTTTTTCATAGACTTTTCGGCCTGCTGCAATGTTAGTTGAATGCTCCACAGACCATGGACACACCTGGAAAGTGTTCAGATATTTTGCAAAGGATTGTGCTACTTCCTTCCCCAGCATCACACCCGGCCAGGCCCAGGGAGTGGGAGACCTCGTTTGTGACTCCAAATATTCGGACATCGAACCCTCAACTGGTGGTGAGGTAGCATTTCCTTTCTTGGATTTCATTGCTTTAAATTAAACCTTTTCTGTTAGTGTGGTTAATTTAGATGAAAATAATTAGGTAGTGTTTACAGAAATATAATTTAAGCTGTTGGTTTTTTAAGAATGAAAGTATCTAAATTGAAATGAGTCCTGAATTCATCTCAAATTCAGATAGATAATAAATACCTTATAAGAAATAATCCTGCACAAGAGTGCTCAGCTGAAGGTGAATGGGGGCTAGAATCCAGGATGGGCATCGGGCATGGGCACCAGAGGAAGGAATATCTGTTTCTAACCCTTGCAAAGGAGCCATCTAGGCTAGCAGCAGCCCTGGATTAGTTGTCTCACCTCCATGCTCTGTAAACCACCAGCCAGGTGGAATCTGCCAGGAACATCCCTCTGAGCAGAGCTGGTGACTGGCAGAGAGTCACTGTAGGAGTGAGGTTGGGAAGTATTATCTTATCAGGTAGAATAAAAGGAATTGGTGGTAGCAGGCAGCTCCAGAATTCCCTGCCAGATCTAAATTGATGACAACTTGCTGAACTGTGACCCCATCACTCCACCCCAACCCAGAGCAGGAACCCTTTTCACCAATGGTATCACCACTTCTGCCCATATGGACCAATAGTGCATAAAGACCCAGAATGACTGGTTAATAACTTTCACTCATTTTCATTCTTGGTACTCTTATTCATGAGAACCCAAATCATAACCCAGTGAGAACCCAAATGAACCCAAGAAGGCAATGGCTCAGCGTTCTTGTGAGGTCTGGGTCTCTTCTTTAGGAATATATTTAACAATGATGTTTTTGGGTAAAATACTATAAATTTACCCACATTTGTTTTACAGGTTGTTTTAAAAGTTTTGGATCCCAGCTTTGAAATAGAAGACCCTTACAGCCCCTACATCCAAGGTATGAATGGCTTTATATTTTTTACACCAATTCCTTTTCTAAAATTTCATGTTAGGAGTAATCCTTGTCATTGCATTTCTACAGTACACTAAGGGGATGTCAGTCAAGGAGGGCTCCTTGCACCCGTGCAACCTAAATGCACTTTGATTTCTTATTTTCATTATTTTCCTTTCTCTAGACCTTGTGACATTAACAAACCTGAGGATAAACTTTACCAAACTCCATACCCTTGGAGATACTTTGCTTGGAAGGAGGCAAAATGATTCCCTTGATAAATACTACTATGCTCTGTATGAGATGGTGGTTCGGGGAAGCTGTTTTTGCAATGGCCACGCTAGTGAATGTGGCCCAATGCAGATGGTGCAGGGAGGTGTTTTCAGCCCTCCGGGAATGGTGAGTTACTAATCCAGATGGGCAGTTGGCTCTCCTTCCTTTCCTTCACTGTCCTGGTGCTGAATGTAGCCCAGATTCTCTATGTGGGATCAACAATTGGAGTGGCAGCTTTGTGTTGGCACAGGTATCATTCAACCTGGCCCAATAGGCCACCTGGGGGGCCTTTGATTCCCTGGCCAGAGGTTCTTGCGAATTCTGCCACATAATGAACTAATGAGCAGGATTTATAATTTATGATTTCAAGATATATAATTTATAATTTATGATTTCAAGATAGCCCATCTTTCTCTCTTTTTGTTTATTTGTCTTAGTGGGGAAGAACCATAATTTCACACGCATTCTCTCACAAAAATTTTTTGAAGGGCTATTGTGTGTGAGAGCCTGTATTCAGTGCCAAGGTGCTTGGGTCATATCTGATAACGGAAAAGCGTTCATTCCAAGCAACATTCTTACACTGTGAATGACCATGTCTTCGTACTGCAGATCTCTTCCATTCTTGGGACTAGTCTTAAAAGAGTGATGTAGTAGAAGAATTGTTTTTTTATGCAGAGTCCCAGGGGTGTGTCTACTAAGTAATTTTAAACCATTGGTCATAATCAGACAACGCTTCATGTTGAGGCTCTTTTACCTTCCCACTCAGCCACCTGTATGTTTCACTGGAAATAGACCTTCTCCTTTTGAATTTGGATATTTAAGGCATTTTGTGAAAAACCAAGAGAATCATACACCTTTTCCCAGTTTCTTTCTGTTTCCTAATTCCCTCTTTTCCCTTATGATCCTAAACCACCCTATACACACACACACACACAAACACACTCACACGCGGGCGCGCATGTGCGCGCGCTCCCCATCCTGTCCCTCATTTTGCTGAGGGCTGCAATGTGTTGCCCTGAAACCAGAAGTCAGAAATGCCAAAAAACTTATTGCAAATGTTCACTGAACATCTTAAATTTTAAAAAACTTAAAAGCTTGTTAAGCAAATAATGAAAGAGAATTAAGGCTGGTATTGTAATTAACGTGAGTAACTAAGACCCAGAGAGGCCTCCTAGCCTGAGATTTCATTTTCCATTTAAAGAAGCCCAACGTCCTCAAAGATAAGCCCTCTTATACCACTGTTCATTTATCACACAATGCAGGTTCACGGTCGGTGTGTCTGTCAGCACGATACAGATGGCCCCAACTGCGAGGGGTGCAAGGACTTCTTCCAAGACGCTCCATGGAGGCCAGCTGCAGGCCACCAGGACAGCCCTTGCAGGGGTGGGTGGCCATACGTCCTCAGCATAGACTGAACGTGCTCTGTGTTTCCTCATTTTGAAGAACATTTAGTTCACTTCTGAGGGGCTACAGGCAACAGGGTAGTGAACCCGTGGCTTCCAGCTTTGGTTGTGTGATATCCTACTATCCCCATTATCTCACATAGAATCACCAACTTCTCAAACCCTCACACTGGAAATTAACATTAATTTAAAAAATGAGACAATGTACATCTTGTGTGGCCCCTTTCCAGAGGAGGTCGGGCCCCGTGATGGTAAAATCACTCGAGGAATTTGAACACTCGATTTGGTACACAGATCCCTACTATTTCCCTGAGTAATCATACATTCCATGAACGTGACCTTAAACCCATATGTCAGATAACAGGAGAAATGGGGTCTAGAATAGAGTCAGACAGGCTGTTGTAATTTTATAAAATAGTTTGCCTAATAAGGTGGGGGGAGCGGGTTGTAATGTGTAATGTTTGCTGCCTCTGAATTTTGATGAACTTCCAAACAAACTTGTTACTCAGTTTCTTTTCTTAGACTCCGGAAAAATAGGATCTGGGGGAATGAGAGGTCACTAGAAGGGCTCTTATGAAGAAGCCCCATCGTTTTACAAGACCCAGCAAAATGCAGCCTGAGCTTATGATGTTTACAGGGAAAAACCCACAAGATGAACAGCAGAGACATTACCACCACGACAAACAAATTCCTCCAGACAGACTGCCCTTCCCTCTCGTGCTCTGAGAAAGGAGGCTGGTGGGGCCCGGCTCTCACATCTTCTCTGAGAATCCCCATACCCACAGAACATGCGAGCAAAAAATTCATATTTACAAAGCATAAGTCAGTGAAAGTACTCTTCACTGAACGACAACAAAAATATTACGTTCTAGGGTTTCCAGATCACCCAAATGATTTACTTTTGTTTACTTTATTTAAAAAAAAAAAACCTAAATGTTAAACGTTTCTGGAGGAGCACATTTTATAGAGAGTATATGAGCAGAATCAGAATACTAGAAAGATCCTTTGAAAGAACCTGTTTTAACCCTTCGTGTACTTGGTGTATCTATAAAAAGAAGTCAGGGCGGCTGAAGAAAGTGCAGGATGCGGGAAGGCAGTGATTAGCTGGTGGAACACCGGGCCGTCATGCCGGAGACCATGGCGAACCTGGCGTAACTCCTCTCCCTTCTCAGCTTGCAGCTGTAACAGCCACTCTGACCGCTGTCACTTCGACGGGACCGTGTACCTGGCGAGTGGCGGCCTCAGCGGGGGAGTGTGTGAAGATTGCCAGCACGACACCGAGGGGCAACATTGCCATCGCTGCAAACCCCTTTTCTACAGGGACCCCCTGAAGGCCATCTCGGATCCTTACGCGTGCATTCGTGGGTCCCCAGCCCCTGACTCGATCCTTTCCACTTCTTTGAGCAAATGCTGATGGAGCGGGTCTCACCTGGGCTGCCAGTCCCCGCTCGGCTTAGCAGCATCTCCACACTGCCCTATTTTGGGGAGTGGGCAATTGCAAAAACACTTCAGCTCTAAGAGCTTTTCTTTCTCCAAACAAGTTGGCCAGATAATCCAGATCCATCCCGGTAGTCTTGCGGCAGTGAATGATACAGGTGAATCAGGACACTGCTCTGGATTCAAACAGGAGGGGGCGGAGGGTTTCAGAAGATGCTGAGGCGGCAGACACCTTGAGCGTCCTGGAGATCAGCTCAGGGAAGTGGCTAACGGTGAAACTGGCTACAACATTGGACTGGCTGTAGACGCTTCAATTTTGCTGTGAAGACCATGAGCTATTACCTATTACTATTGTTTAAGGTAGTAAATCTTTTAAAAGCTTTCATTTTATCCTTAATCTCAACTTTTTTTAATGGAATATTTCACACATTTACAAAATAATAGAGAATAATATAATAAACACCCTCATGCCCACCAGCAGCTTTGTCAAAACGTAACATCTTACCCCATCACCTGCAGGACTTGAAGAAAACCCTACAGGCTGTTGATGGCCCAGGTGCACCTCTGTCCGGTTCGTCCACCCTCTTCCTAGGGATAAACACTTATGTATTTGGCAATTATCATTACACACTTGTTTTTACACGTTCACCTGTTTTTATCTACAAGCAATGTATGTTGGCATGTTTTCAAGCTTTAGATAAATGATATTATGCTGCGTGTATCTTTGAGCATTTAGTTCAACGTTATATTTTTGATATTTGTCCAAATCAGGTAGCCCTAGTTCTCCAATTTTAATTTCTGTATAGATTTCTTCCTTCCTATAAATATGGCAAAATCTAGTTGTCCAGTTCTCTTTTGATGCTTCGATAAACATTCTTGTATATGTGTCCTTGTGCATATGCACAAAGATTGTCACTAAGAGTCCTACCTAGGAGTGGAATTACTGGGCCATAGAGTATGAACTTCTTCAAATTGATTAGATAATACTGAATTGTCCCCTAAGTGGGTGGACCAATTGACACTCACACCAACAATGTATAAGAATTCCTATTGCTCTCTATCCTGGCCAACATTTGGTTTTGTCACATTTTAACTTTTCTGATGAAATAGTATCTCATTATTATTTTAATTTGCATTGCCCTGCAGGAATGAGACTAGAGTGAGGCAACCAAAGCACTGAGGTCCCAAAATTTACGGAAGCATTCACGCTTGGAGTCATGGAAGTGCAGGGTTGACACTTGCCACTTGCACTAAACTGACAGTGAGTGCCTCCTTAAATTTTGTATGCTAGGCACCTTGCTCTAGTCCCAGCACTGCTGTAGACTGTTGCACAGATAAACACTCCAACCTGATTTCAAATACCCAGTGCTGGTTACTGGATCTGAGATCTTATTGTACTTGCAAACTAACAAGTTAGCTTGTTATTGTTCCATGGATGCTGGCGGAAGACATGAAACTCCTGGGTCAAAGACAAAAGACTTTATTACTCTTGGCACAGCAACAAACAGGATGTTTGTATTGATGTGAGTTCCCCTGTTCCAAGCTCCAAGTCCCATAGGGCAACTCAAAGGATACCAGGTGGATCCTGCACACCTACTGAGTTTATGTCACAGCCAAGGAACACTGGGCTTGGAGGAGTCATTGCTTTTACAGCAAGTGGAAGTGAGCCCATTCTTTGTCCAGGGGAAGATGTTACCTCATCCCTCGGGGTAGCTTGCTACAGACACAACCTTGAGAAATGGCCTTGGTAAAGAGCAATCAGGGCCTTGCATTGTGGGCACACTCAGCAAAAACGTTCAGGTGCCCAGGACCCATGGAAGATTGCCTCTCCCCATACCCAGAAACCCTGCTTCTTAGGCTAGATCATGGATATAATGTTATATCATATGGGGGAGAGGGAGGGACTTGCTATAAAACTACAACTTCAAACTTTATGTAATCATAATATATAAAATGAAAAAGTAATTCAGCAGCCACCTGAATACACACAATGTCCTAGATTTCAAACTTGAAATCATCACAATGTAGAACAAACATAAAGGAAGTTTTTTCCTCAGAAGACTCAGTAGGTACCTAATAGCATAAAATTTTACCTTAAACGACCTGTTTAAAATTCATTCAAAGAACTGGATTCTCAGAAAATATATTTCTTAAATCAATTTCCTAAGTGCCCTACTTTTTTTTTACCAGAATCTGTAATCACACACATACCCACACACAACTTTTATTAATGTTTTAAAAGCTATATATGTATAAAATAAGATGAAATTGCTCTCTTAGGTGGAATCAGGAAAATACAGCATTTGGAAACAGATAATCTAGGAATCTGGAAAGAGAATGGAAATAATGAAACCAAATGTTTCAAATACATCAACCAGAGTCTTGTTCCTTAGGAAACAGTATTAACTTGATGGTGCTTTTGAAGGAAACCAAGGAAAGAAAATTAGTACCCCGATATAAAATTAAGAAGTCATTCTTGGGGCTGGCCTGGTGGTGTAGTGGTTAAGTTGGCACACTCCACTTCGGTGGCCCAGGGTTTGCAGGTTCGGATCCCAGGCGCGGATCTACGCACCACTCATCAAGCCATGCTGTGGCGGCGTCCCACAGAAAATAGAGGAAGATGGGCACAGATATTAGCCCAGGGCCAATCTTCCTCAGCAAAAAAAGAGGAGTATCAATAATAGATGTTAGCTCAGGGCTAGTCGTCTTCACCAAAAAAAAATTTAAAAAAGAAGTCATTCTTTGTAAACAAGGAGATTTTTGAGGAAAGGCAGATGAGGAGCTTGTAAAAACTACCATCCTGAGCCTCCCCAGTTTCTCCTAGTTTACCTAAACCCATGTTTATGTGTGTGTAAGTGTGTATATACAAATGATGTGTATTAAGACCGACTAGCAGTCTCATATAAATTTTCTCTAAGTGGTCTTTGCTTGAGCTTAAATATTTACATAATCAGATTCCACATATAAGAGTTGACTAATTTTAAGCCATCTTTGAGTAAAATACAGTCAAATGTGATACAGAAAAAACAAAGATTTGGTAGACTCAACCACTGATGATAAAAGTTTTCTGGAATTAAATTGTGTGACACCAAGAGATTTTTATTGGACCTCGATCCTAAGGCCATGACATAGGGTTATTTCAAAATCAAGTTACCACCTACTCACCCACATTTCTTTCCCCAAAGATGCTTCTGTGTGTAATTAAATTCTACTCTGAAACTCGGTGCTGACCCTTTGGAGTGTCTCCCAAATAAAGCTGAGCTTTTTCCTTTTGGCTACTTCTAAAATGAATCCAGTTTCTTCCTTCCTTTCTAGAAGCAACTGGCTTTAATTAGAAGAAAATTGTGGTTTTTTCCAAACTAAACAGAACCCAATGCTGTTTTATCACCAGTCACAATCCAATGACAAACAATTGAAAATCGAAAGATTCTGTCAGACAACAAAGTATTTGCTGCAATGACACCAAACAACTGGTTTGAGTGGATTTTTCCCACTAAACTCACTAACCTAAATGGCTGTTATGTAGACATAGCTTTAGACTTTAGGAATTTGTTTTTATTAATCTGAAGCAAACATGTATAAATATGAACATAATTGTTCCTTAGAATCAGGATATTCATTTTTTATCTTTATTACATTCCTTAAAGTGGAATCCCTTGGAAACACAGCACCACAAAGATGCGAGAGACCTTGGTGGTCATCTAATGTCTACCAATGCTCTTGTCCTCTCTACCAAAGCCACAACAAGTGCTGTTCCAGCTTCTGCCTGGACACCTGCCATGACAACGGGTCACTGCTCTGTTGGGCAGCCCTAACTGTTAGAGTTCTTCCTTAGGCTCAGTCAAGCTCTACCTGTTGTAACTCCTACCCTCTGGAATTATTCACACTGTCAGCATCCTTTTTCATAGGACACTCCCACCTTGAGATTTTTAAGTTTCTACTGAAAAAAGAAAAAGAGGGGGTGGTACTTTTGTTGCTCCTTCGCTACAGGTGACTGTTTATCTCATTTTCCAGAATCTCTTCATCCAAGCTTTTGTCCCACCAGCAGATGTCCAAAAAGAAAACAAGGATATGAACATTTCTTGCTGTTCCCTCTTTTTCTTTCTTGTAGGTGCTCCTTCCGGGAAGAGCCAAAAAGAATGATAGCACTTATCTTTGCACATATTTTTCTGTGATGGGGAAGGACAGACTTACTTTCTTAACGATATTTCAGAGATTTGGTAGATACTTTATGTGATTTTTTTTCCTCTTTCTTTCTTGTGTCCCTTGATGCCTTTTATATGTATATGTGTTTGTATTTATACATATATTTCATTACAGCATCCCACTCTTACTGGTCTCTTGACCTTATTTTCACCTTTAGAGTCTTCTTTTCTTTTTCTAATCTTTTTTTTTGTTGAAGTGAAATTCACATAACATAAAATTGACCATTTTAAAATGAACGACAATTTACTGGCACAATGTTGTGCAACCACCACCTCGCCCTAGCTCCAAAACATTTTCATCATCCCCAAATAATCTATTCTTAACATCCAGTTTTCATGATAGCAGTCTTCCTCTGGTCCCCTTACTTTAGAATCACTTAAAAGTCTTTTTTAAAAAAAATGTATAGAATTATTCAACATTTTCCAAGGCCAGACAATGGGGGACATTTCTGAGTAGCCCTTGCTCACTGGTTTAATTATTTAAACGTATTTAATAATTTAAACAAAGTAAAATAGTTAACAGTGTGAGTAAAATGCTATACTTTTATTTCAGGTTTCCCACAATTTGCAATTAACTAAGATAGTGCATGTCTGTGTCCCCAGCTTGTGAATGTGATCCTGACGGGACCGCATCGGGTGGCATTTGTGTGAGCCACTCTGATCCTGCCATGGCGTCTGTGGCCGGCCAGTGCCTGTGTAAGGAGAACGTGGAAGGAGCCAAGTGCAACCAGTGCAAGCCTGGTCACTACGGACTGAGCGCCAACGACCCCCTGGGCTGTCAGCGTAAGTCAACGGCAGCTGGGTCTCCAACCTGGACGCGTTTTAAAGCTTGGGGCTGTCTCTATCAGCCCTAAAATTCAGTCATTGTAAATACTGAGTCCTGCCAGCTTCTGGGTTTTTAAAAGTGATATAAACCTCTGGCAAATTTTAGTCAGTGGAGAATTTTTCTCAGTGGTTTGCCGAGTTTATCATAAAGTACCAGCAGGGGGCGCTCACACTTATCGCCGCAGGCGCAAACGGAAAGAATGCCAAAAAAAATTAATGCCAAGTTGCGAAACCTCTAGAAAAATGGCCTCCGATAGGACTCCCCTATACAAATTCGTTAAGTTACATTCTTCATTTTTGCATAGATTTATGACTTCTTAGGCAATTTCCAAGTCGTGGTTTCTTTCTTTTTATTTCTTAAATTGCTTTCGCCCCTTTCTTCTCACACTCCTCCTAGTACTGGTCCTATGTTCTCTGACAAAGAGAAGAAAAACATTAAAGAACCAAGGGAGGAGTTGTGGGGAAACAGAAAGAACCTCAGATTTTCTGGGGCTAAATGAGGAGACCTTTGGCTCTGGCATCATAGAAGTTTAGAGCTGCCTGGGGTCTCATAGAGCTACAGATTCTTCAGGAAATCTGGGTAAATAATTCCCCTTTGGTCGCAGTGTCATGCTGTATATTTTTGCCCATATAAGGAACTGAGTATCTGCATGTTTAGAGGACAGCACGCTGAATCCTTCTGTAATAAAATGCTCTGCTTGAGTTTGACGGCAAAATTAAATTTCAGGATAATGAATGATATAGTCAAGCTAATTTCCATCACACCTTTCAACACTTCAGGCATTTCTCCCAGTTCACTGACTAACCTGATACCCTCTGAGAATAAGCCAAATATTGTTTTTGTTTTGTTTTTCTTTTGTAACAGCTGTAGTGAGATATAGTTCACATACCATACAGTTCACCCTTTAAAGTGTACAATTAAATGATTTTTAGTATATTCAGAGCTGTGTAACCATCACTACACTCAATTTTAGAACAATTTTTGTCAACCAGAAAAGAAACCTCATACCCTACTTCTGGCTGTATACCCATAAGATTGAAAGTAGGGTCTTGAGGAGATATTTGTACGCCCATGTTCATTGCAGCATTATTCACAACAGTCAAAAAGTAGAAGCAACTCAAGTGTCCATCCATGGATGAATGAATAAACAAAATGTGGTATGTACATACAATGGAGTATTATTCAACCTTAAAAAAGAAGGAAATTCTGACACGTGCTACAACATGAGTGAACTTTGAAAACATTATGGTAAGTGAGATAAGCCAGACACAAAAGGACAAATATTGTCTGATTCCACTTACATGAAGTACCTAGAGTAGTCAAATCCATAGCAACAGAAAGTAGAATGGCGGTTGTCAAGGGCTGGGGGAGGGAGGAATGGGGAGAGACGTTGTTTAATGGGTATAGAGTTTCAGTTTCACAGGATAAGAAGAGTTCTGGAGATTGGTTGTACAACAACATGAGTGTACTTACTACTGTTGAACTGTATACTTAAAAATTTTATATGTGTATTTTACCATAAAAAAGAAAAAAAGAAAAAGAAGCCCCACACCCTTTAGCTTCCATCTCCCTATCCTTGCATTCCTCCAGCCCTAGGCAAGCACTAATCTACTTTCTGTTTCTGTAGATTTGCCTATTGTAGATGTCTCATACAAATGGCATCATATAATATGTGGTCTTTTGTGATGGCTTCTTTCACTTAGCATAATATTTTCAAGTTTCATCCATAGTGTAGCAGGTATTAGTACTTCATTTCTTTTTATGGCTAAATAATATTCCTTTGTATGGACATACCACATTTTATTTATCCATTCATCAGTTGGTGAACATCTGGGTTGTTTCCATGAACATTGGTTTTTCCTGCAGAGAAAATGTATATCTTGCTCTGATTGCATAATTTCTCAGCCTTCACAACATAAGCAGAACTCAGATATGTCTACGGGTGGAAGAAAAAGAGGAGGGAGAGAATGAAAAGAAAAAGTAACAAGGCAGTAAGAAAGAGAGAGAAAGGGGAGAGAAATAATAGGTGCATCTGCCAGAGAAGAAGCATCAATAGTAGCCTTGCCCCTAGCTGCCCGACCCGGCGAGCATCACTCAGGATAACTTCTCCGGGCATTCCAGCTGTCATGACTTCCTCCACTTCCTCGTCTCCTCCTAATGCCATCCAGTAGAGCTACTTGAGGGCTCTGGGAGTGTCTGGTGTTGGATTTCCTATGTGGGGTTGCATGTAGTACAATAATCATGCAGCCAGGCAGACAGCAAACTTGGCAGGGCAGCTGCTCTGTATTCTTGTGGCCACACGTTTTGCTCAGTGTGAGCTCTTAAGGACATTTACAAGAGTGGAGAAATAAAGATGAGCGTGGTTGCGTATGCTCTGTTTCAGCCTGTGACTGTCACCCACTCAGGAGTCTGCCACTCTCTACCTGCGATGTGGATACAGGCCAATGCTTGTGCCAGCCGTTTGCCACTGGACCACACTGTGAAGAGTGTGCTGTACGTATTTGCCCGTGATTTCTCTTTTATGTAGCGATGCAGATTTCTCCTGCCATTGCGGAGAAGAGACTTGGGCTTGTTAATTTCTTTCCTCATGCTATTGTATTTCCATACTCCTGTGGTAAAAGTATTCACACTACAGAAATCAGCAAACACTGTAAATCAGCCCCCACCCTCCTGCAGAGAGCTGGTTGTTAAACATTTACCGGCACACCGCTGGATTGGACTGAACCGACCCAGGCACCCATGTCAACAGTTTTATCTGTACTCCTGGACATGCCATGCACTAGAATATGCAAACATTTATTTGCCCCCTTTTTTTGCCCACCAGAAAGTGGGGCCTTTTCCTCTGTCTCTTGCACACAGTCCTGTTACCATCCTACTACTCATTGCCTAAAAATATTTTGAACAAGCTCATTAAAAAAAAAACAACTTAGGTTTAAATGTGTTGTAGATTCCTGTGGGAAATAAACTCTCAGATTTTTCACAGACTCCACTAAACATATGAGCATGTGTGCTGAAAATTAGTAAAATGAAACATTTTTACTCCATAAAAAATGTGTCAGGCAGTTAGGGAGTTCAAATCCAACTCGTTTCTTTGTCCTCCAATCTTGGCAGCCCACCACAACATTTTAGAAAGAAAAAACAAAAGCTTAACCTAATAAAAGAACAGTGACCTTGATGTGTCTGAAGAAATGTCACTGATAAATAAGAAACATATGCCTATTAGGACATAGTTTTGTGCTAATATTTTAAGTCATTTTACTGAAAACATATGAGGATGGGGCAGAGGAGGTGGGGAAAGAAAGCAAAGGAGTAAATATGAAGAAGGTACTGTGTGTGAGCCAGGCAGGTAATCTAGAAGTTTTACGTAGGAAGGTGAGGCACGCCAAGCTCGATGACCATGTGTGGGCAACACGAAGGGTGCAGAGCTGCTTAAGAGGATCAGCGAAGATACCACGTCAGATAATTCCAGACAAACCTCAGATTCAGGCTGACTTTCTTCGTTGGCAGATTAACTGCCACTGTGCAGTTCAGTCCATTGTTTGCAGGGGGGAAATAACTGGGCAGGGGCCACCCCATGGGGGACTTGTCCACCATGGCTGAGCCCATGCATCTGACAGGTGCCCCACATCCACAGCTATCTGATGGTGCCCTGGACCTGTGCTGAGGTGGCTGATATGACAGCATATCCTACCCTCACTCGCAACCACATCCTGAGTGAAGCAGTTCATTTCACATTGTTTTCACATAAACTGAAGTTTGGTGTTGGGAAAAATATCAAAAGTCCTTTGCTGCATTTTGTAACAAACTATGTCAACTTTTAAATGTTTAAAAAAATCTTTTGGAGTAACGTCAGGCATAAAATTTTACAAGATAATAACAACAAAAAATACGGATACTTAACAAACCTGTTTCAAATAAGAGTTCCATGCCTCTTGAGACCTTAATTTTATCTGAGCATATTAAGTTGCGATTTGAGGGGGAAGTATTTTTCTGAGCATTTTATAGTAAATGTTATCAGATTTAAGAAATAGCTGTTTGCGTCTCACCAGCTGTTTATATTGACTCAAGATCAAGATGTTGCAATGATGAAAAAAGTCTTGGAGAACAGAGTTAACTCTCATGCAGAGAGAGTTTGTTATGCCAAAACAACTTATTTATAAATAAACAATTCTACTAAACTGTGATATTCAGAGAAGATCGAAAAATCAGCTTGATTGATTTTTTTTTTTACCACAAAACATTGTGTTGTGCAAATAAAAATCCCTTGGGATTTTGTGGTGAGGAAATCTACCGGTTTTACAAAAGCAGTTACAAATAGGCAAGCTGAAGATCTTCTGCTCAGACTGGCCTTAAACAACCCAGCTTGAGGGTTGTAAATTGGTGCTGTCAGAGGAACTGTGTGGTTTCCACTGAGTTTACACTCAAAGCAATACACAGCAGTCTTGTCCCCTTCATTTCAAGTCCTGGGAATGTGTGTCCTCAAAGATTGTTACCAAGTACACAGGCAAGAAAGGCTACTGTGTGATTGTTCAGGCTCTGTGGTGACATGATGTGCGTCAAGTACTTGTAGTGATTTTAATACTACACTTGAGAGCAGCAAATATCTTCATACCTGGAATCAGCTGAGCGCTTTCTCTTTGTAGGTTGGATACTGGGGACTGGAAAATCATCTCCATGGGTGTTCTCCCTGTGACTGTGATATTGGAGGTGCTTATTCTAACGTGTAAGTCAGTCAAACGCACAACAAAGTGCTGTGGCGATATTCTTCACTCACATTTCCACACAAAAGTACATTTTATTCTGATATGCTCATAGTCACAGGTGAAGGATTTTATTCCGTGACAGGCAAAGGGCATTGAAAAACGACAATCTTGAGACATTCAAAGCAGCCCCACTGATTTATTTTACTTCAAATATTTCCAAGGGTGAGACAAACAGCTCTACGCTTGGGTATCCCACGAGGTGGTGGGATAGATGCCTGGAAACCTGTGACTGGACCTGCCCACAACAGCAACTTTTTGCCACCCTGGAAAGAGAGGTCCTATACTCTCCT